>NC_060277.1:22497763-22797763 GCF_021613505.1 Equus quagga
GTTCTCCTCTCACCTCCTGAGATGTGGCATTCTCTTCTCACCTCCTGAGCTGTGGAGTTCTCCCCTCACCTCCTGAGATGTGGAGTTCTCTTCTCGCCTCCTGCACTGTGGTATCCTCCTCTCACCTCCTGAGCTGCACTGTTGTCCCCTCACCGCCTGAGCTGAGGTGAGATAAGGAGATTTATTGTGGGAATACATGGGAAATGAAAAGGAACTGGAGTTCCAAGGACATCCAAGAACAGGAGCTATAATACAGCTAGGTCTTGAAGCACTGAGGGGTGGTTTTGGCTTCAAGGACACTCAGTGGGCCCAGAGGTAGAAATTAACAGATCTGCATTTCAAAAGCTCCAGGATCTGCTAAAATTCATGTCAGATCATGTCACTCTTCTGCTCAGAATGCTCCAGTGGCTCCCCATCTTACTCAGAGTAAAAGACAAAATTCTTACGATGACCCACAGACCCTATATGATTTTCACCCCCTCCTTCACCTGGTACCTCCCCCTCAGTCACTCTGTATTGGCCATGCTGTCCACCTTGTGGTCCTTTAAAGCTCCAGGAACACTCCTGCCTCAGGGATTTTGCACTGGCTATTCCCTCTGCCTGGAATGCACATGCCCAGATATCTGCTTATCACCTCTAGGTCTTTGCTCAAATGTCATCTTCTCAGTGAGGCCTTCCCCTTGTCTAAAACTGTAAGCCTGTCCCAGCCCAACACTTCCTATCCAACTTACCTCCATTCTTTACAACATTTTTGTTATGAAAATTCTAAACCTACTCAAAAATAATATAATGAAACCCCTTCTATCCATCAGTGATCACATGTCTAAATTTCACCCATCTTGTTTCATCTATTCCCCCTCCATTTTTTTCCTACATTATTTCTAAACCTCTCCAGCACTTATCACTGTCTAAGATCTATTTCTTATTTTCCTTGGTTGTTTTATGTCTCTCCCACTAGAATGTCAGCCCGATGAGGGCTGGGATCTTTGTCTGCTTCTTCCCTGCTGTATCACCAGGACCTACAGAGTGCCTGATGCGTAGCAGGTGCTCATTAATAATGGCTGAATGAGGCAAGGAAGCAGTTCCACCACAATGCTGCCTGTTTTCCTCCCTGTTACCTCCCCCGCCACCTGACCTGCACATCCATGAATGCCTCAAGCACCCTCCTCTGACTCCACCCAATGGTTGTCAGCCACAGCACCCACTGGTCTCCTCCCCGACTCGCAACTGTTCCTGGGTCACGTTCCCAAGAGGCAAAACCAGATTGGCCCAGCTCTCTGTTTGTGTGCCATGTCAGTATTCTGGAAAGTCTATGAATTAACCTCCCTGGGGTCCTCTGGTCCCCGCTGGTCATGTTGTACAAAAGCGGGCCATCGATAGGTCATTCCCCTTAGGAAAGGGTGTAAGTGATTGACATCCCTCTTTTGCTATGCAAACGATTTGTCAGCAAATTTGATAAGATTAGGCTATGTTTCTTTTCAAGGGGGTGGGTAACTCTCCCGGGCAGCTTTTCTCATTGTTCCAGCTGTCCTTGGAGTTGTTGCGCATCCCATAGAGAAGATATTGCTAGCCGGGCTCCACCTGTGAGGGAAGAAAGAATGCACAGGGAACAGCTAGGCTCAGTTCGATATCTTTCTTCCACCCCTTGCAAGGTTGTCAGCCAGCAAAACTCTGGGGGCATCAGACACTCTCCAATTAGGCCTTCAATAAAAGCCAGGTGCCAGCCGTGATGACAAGTTAGGAACCTGAAGGACCGGTGACATGCTAGCACCTTGGCAACCACAACTAGCATTGCTTGGCAGATGCTCTGTGCCAACAACGTTTCCAGACTACCTGCCAAAGAGGTGTGGCTTCCTCTTTGGCCAAATCCTGTATAAACCATGCACTGACCAGGCAAGGACAGATCCAGAAGAAAACGTCACCACATCAAAGCATATCCCACGGCTGGCGCATTCTTTTTAGTAAAGACTGTTTATTTTCAATAGGGTTTGGTGCCCCTGACAGCTCTGCTCCATCCAGCTGCCACTTATGATGCTTTTTAAGGCCACCTTATTTTCAAAGTCATCTTATAAGGTTGTGGAGACTCAGGAGCTATGAGTCCCAATTCAGATTCAAAAGTAAAAGATCAAAATTTTAAATTAACGGTATTTCCTTCATCGGCTGTTGGATTTTTTAGCAGTGAATATTGACTGACACCACATGGGTGTATCCTTTTCTAGATTCTTTCAAGAGTAGGATTGTTATTTATCTGGTGCGGTCTGATGCAGCCATCCTGCAGTTAAAGTACTGAAATACTTTTGTGCCACTTGGTTCAAAATGCCGTAAGCACTCCCACTTGGAAGTACCCCACCATCTCAGCTACCTCAGCCCCTCCTCCGAGACCCTGAGACCTTGGCATAACCCAGAAATTACAGGGCTAATACAGGTTTCCATGGCAATGGGTCAGCACCTATACTATACCAGTTGTTAAATATTTTGAATATCACCCCCACCTCTAAGTTAAAAACAGCAACCACCACCCCTCATTTTAGACACCTTCATCCTTGCTAATTTATAGAGAAGGGCGCAGTGGGATTGGGGTTGGACCAAGGTCCTAATCCCGTACAGAGGCAGGACAGCGGGAAACAGAATTAATCATTCAAGTGGTGATGCTCTAGGTATTTCCCTCCACTTTGGACATCTCTCCACCTGTCTGATATCCACGAGGACACGAATTTTCTCCTGCTTTGTGCACAGCTGTCTTCCAGCACCCAAAACAGCACTTGACACACAGGAAGTGCTCCATAAATCAATGCAACTCTCCAAGGAAGGCATGAACTCTCTGAGCTGCTGGCCCAGTTGCTGCCTAACATGACAAACCTAGAATAATCTCAAGTTTTTCAGGACTTCTTGGCTGGGACATTTTTTCTTAATTATTTGGTCTCTTCACACATCAAGGCACAGAGGCAAGCACCTCCATCACGCACGCCGCTGCTGAAGTCGCTACATACACAGGGATGCGATGTTTGGAGGAGCATTCCTCTGTGATCTGTAAGGCATTCTAGTTTCTCCAAGAGACTTTGCTTTTCGTTTCCAGAAAATTAGCTTCACACATGACATCATTTTGACCAATTCAGCAGAAGCCACTCCAGGATGTCAGCCAGCACAGGGGAAACAAAGAGGCGGGAGCAGCACATGGCAATCACAGCTCTGTCACAGCCAGGTTGTCTGTGGCTTCCTGTCCCAAGGTGCTCCAGGGTAGCGGAATGGAATGGGGTGAGGGGCCAGGAGGAAGTGGCACTGGCAGCAGGCCTTTGGACCTGGAGTCAGCAAGTGCATGTTCTCTGGCCTCTGGAGAAAGGCCACTCTGGAGAGCAGGAAAGGGCCAGGTTTCGCTCACCAGGCATCTCTTGTCCCCTGCCCGCCACCCGGCTCTGCTCACCTGGCCGTGTTTTCTCTCACCAAGGCTTCTGCGGAGTTCCAATGGTAGAGGAGCAAAGCCTCAGAAGCAAAACCTGAAAGGTGTGACACTTGAGAATCGGCTCCCTTCACTGTTTACAAGACTATAGGGAGAAGCATCAGCCCATGAGCACACGTCCCATTGACATTTTCCTCTTGACTTTAGTTTGGGGGCTGATGTGGCTCCGGTACCCATTCTACAATGGCCCGTGTTCTCGATGAATTCTCTGTCTACTTCAATTCTATTTACAACAGACATGGCATGTTTCCCTGCAAGTGACATGACCTACCATGTGTCACAATTACACCTTGTTTTTAACCCTTTCATCCCTGCATTGCCACGCAGTTTGCAAACTTTAATTAATACCCCCTCACAAAGTAGCGAGTATCATTATCCTTGTGTCAAGGTTTGAGAAACCGAGTCACCCCTAGGCTGTGACCCACAGGCCCCAGGCTGAGTCAGTGTGAGAGGAAGAGTCGCAATTCCTGACTGCCAGCTGCCTGGCCTCACACTGACTGCGGGCATTTTTGATTTGAAGCTGCTCACTCCAGCCCAGAGCCAGACGGACACCTCCTCTCAGGTCTTGTTCTCATTCCACAGCTGACAAGGATGTTGCGGCCCAGGACAGGTGGAGAACAGGAGAGAAGGATGGTTGAACTTACATCAGAGGACGTTAGATATGGTCAAGAATGTGGGCCTGACCTGGGAGTTTTCTCTCATGAACATTAGACCCCAAGGCCCCATCACATTCCCTGAGCCATCTGGATGGCTCTCACCATTCTCAGAGCACGCTTAGTCCATGCCTCCCTAAAGCCTCAATTCTTACGTCATTACCTCAATCCTGTATCACCCCTTCTGGAAACATCTCCACCCCCAGCATGCCCTCTCCTCCTGGCAGTCCTTGCTCTGAGCAGGACTTCCAGCCATGTCCTGCCCTGAACCTAGAGAAAGTTCTCACACTATCCATCTTCATTCTCAGCAACAGATGTTAGAGGAGGGTAACCCCGCTAACATGGCAAGGCCGTTGACTTCTTTCTCCCCCAACCCCTTCTCCCACAGACATCCACAGTGCTGTTCTCTTACTAACCCTATCCAGCCAATCCTCTTCAAGACGACCCCTTTATATTTAATTGTTCTGAGTGACTCAGTGGAATGGATTCAGCCTTCATCCTTTCCGTCCTGTCACCCTGCTTGCGATCAGTCCCTTCTCTTTCCTTTCTTCCTTACATAATCCATGCCTTGCCTCCTTCTACAAAACCCCAGACCCACATACCGTTGCCTAGAAGCCTGGCCCTCCAGCTCACCTTCTGTATAGGGAATCTCTCCAGCGCTCTCTAGAAAAGGAAGTCAGGAATGGACTGCCTCAGAGGCCGGCTTTCAGGGCATGGGAGCTTACACCATGTAGAGGAGGCACAAGGATGCCTGGGAAAGTGTCTTGATTGGGAGTGGGGCTCCTGATGTTGCAAACAAAGATTTTTTTTTCCTGAAGGAGAGAAACACAAGGAAGTAGAGTCCTGACAGGTTTTCATTCACCCAGAGGCAGCGTGGTACAGTGGCTAAGAGAAGGGTCTATGGCGCCCGGCTGCCTGAAAGCACATCCTGGCTCCACACTCGCCAGCTGTGTGAGCTATGCAGCTTTCTTCATCACCCAGTGCTTCAGTTCACTCTTCTGTAAATTGGCTAAAATCATACCTCCTCCCCTCAATTGTTGTAAGAAATAAATGACTTAAGGCATCTAAAATTCCTAGGACAGTGTCTACTTCCTAAGAATTATTAGACTCCAACATTTGTTTCAACAAACAATTACTCAGTGCCAAGCTCTGTACTAGGTACAGGAACTGGCCCTCCAGGGCGCTAGTGGGGGAAATAGATTAGCAGATATTCATAGTACACTGTGGTCATGTGGTGATGGGAATGTGCACAGGACATTATGAGTCTGCCTTTGTGTGAATTAAGAAACAATTCTAGCTCCAAAGACACATGCTAGGCAGTGGAACTTGGGCTGGAATTCAAGAATTTATTTCCTTAGCTGGGTGACATTGTGCAGTGAAAAACCTGCACAACTGTACATGGTGGCACTGTGCAACAGCATCTAACCCACCCTGAGAAGGAAAAGGAATGGGGCAGAGATGGGTTTGGAGAAGTGATGGCTGAATTTATCCTGATTAGGGGCTCATTCCTCAAAATGGATAGGGAAATCTGAAGTGGTATTTTGACAGAGAGAACAGCACAAACAAAAGCAAAGAGGCATGAAAGAGTACATTATATGCAGGAAAATACAAGTAATTTGGTACAACCATGGGGCAGGGAATGGAAGTCAGTGTGTTAGGCAGGGGTCAAGTAATGTGAGGGCGTGTCCACCATGTTAACAACAGCCCACCATGTCAACAACAGCCCACCATGTCTGAGAGAAGATGGCCACAGGTCACTTCTTTATACTGACTCTGAGTTACTGACTTCAACGTGGTTTCTTCTTTCCTTCTCTGTTCTACTTCAGGGTTTTAGTGGGTGTTGCAAACAGCTGGTACCCTGAGGACCAGTGATCAAACAGCTTTGGGCTCCCAGCACTTCTGGTCATCAAGATTAGACTGGGACCTTGTATCAAGAGGGGGCCTTTCTAATTTGTCAAAGAACACTAAATGAAAGGTTGAATTATTTCTACCTTCTCTGGTCTACAACTTCCTCTGAAATGCCAGGGGGAGCCTCACTCAAATCACTCAACAAAAGAAGAAATGGATACACTGTACATATAGAAATAATACTGCCATAACCTTGTACATTTCTCACGTGTTGCAACTCCACCGAAAGTAAAACGTACATTTCATGGTAATGTGGACATTCTCAATTGTAACTTTGCTTTGGAGATCCTACTTGTATTTAGTGTCTTATTTATCAAATGCCACAGACTTAGTGAATATTCATTTCCTCATTTTGTGATCTTGGAAAGTAGAGTGGATAGATTTCCCAGGAAGCAATATGAGTTTATACACAAAATATGACCCTAGGCCTAAGAACTCTTTAATCCATCTCAACCTAGAATTTGAGTCTTGGTGCAAGTATCTCTCAATCACCTCACTTAATTATTCAATAGCTCTTTATTAAGTACCTAGTGTGGGTCATAAAAGAGACACGATCTGAGTTTCTAATCTATTAGAGAAGACCAATACATAAATGGATAAATGAAACTACTGGATGCCCCATAAAGCACTACAACAGAAATATGGGCAAACCACATGGAAATCAGAGAAGGACCAGTTTGACCTGGAGAGTGGGGGAAGTCTTGATATAAGAGGAAGCTTTTGAGCTGGCACTCAGAGGCTGAGGAGGAGTTTCTTCAAGAATGTGGGGAGCATTTAAGATGGAAGAAAGCACGAGGTTGTGAAAGAGTCTGATATTTCAGAAAACAAGCCATTCCATCAGAATGATGGTGGTAAAGGGTTTGAGGGTCAGAGTGAGCCACTGCTGTTGGTTGAAACAGGATTGAGATGAGTCTTAGAGTCACATGGTCAGGTTTCCTTTTTAGAAAGATGTTTCTGGTGGCAGCATAAAGGATGAACCGGAATGCAGGGCAAGATGAAGCAGGGATTCCATAGATAAGACTATTGCAACACCCCAGGTGAACAATGGTGATGGCCTAACCTAACACATAGGGGTATTTATGAAGTAGAATCATCTGGCTTTGCAACTGATTGTCTATGGAAGTGAAAGAGAGGGAGAGTTCAAGAATGACTCTGAAGTTTCTAACCTGGGAAACTGAGGAGGGGGTGACAATATGAACCAGGATCAAAAATACCTGAGGCAGAGGAGGTTAGGGATAAAACAGTTCCATTTGGGATGTATTAATTTTGAGGTGACTTAAGACAATCCAATTGGAAGTTTTGAGTTGGTCATTCAAAATAATTGTCTAAGCTTAGGAGAAAGGTCAGGGCTAGAAATAGAGATATGGAAATTATTATGGATTGAACCACATGAAATTGCCAACATTTGATCATATTTTACCTACAAAAATGGCAATTTCATACAGGAAACTATACAGAATGAGAGAGAAGGGTCGAGTATCAAGGATAGGATGTTATCTGGGAATCACTGACTTCTAAGGATGGGCAGAGAAGGAGAAATCGCAAAAAAAAAAATTGCAAAGACTTGGTAGAAGACAGAGATATAGGGGAAATTCTAGAAGGAGTAATGGAGCCAGAGGAGGAGCATTTATCAAAAAGGAGTGGGCGTTCAAGAGGCTCGGGTGCCGCAGAGGCTGCAAGTAGGGGGACAGAAAACAGAACTCCGAATCCGGCAGTCGGGAGGTGACTGTAATCTCAGCAGGAATTTCAGCTGAATGATGAGACAAGAACCCAACTGTAAGAGGTCAAAAAGAGAGCGCTGACAGCAGGGTTTTACGTGTTTATGTGTTTTGTTTTTTAAGCTTCGGGGAGATTTGCACATATTTGTGCCTAAAAGGAAGAAGCCAGAGAAAAGGAAGTAATTGAAGATACAAGAGAGAAGGAATGCTTGAGAAACCAGGTCCTGGAGGGGGCAGAGGGATAGACTCGAACGCACAGGAGGCGAGGTTTGCCCCAGACAGGGACAGCGGTGGCTCACTCAGGGCAGTTTATGTCTCTAACCGTCATGTGCATTTCTGGCCACACACTCAGACAGACCACATTTATTAGTGCGTTAGTGCTATTATGTAGTCATGGGACAAAAATCTTTCTCAAAGAGAAAGAGGGCAGCGATTTTAATTACCAGAACTTCTTTCCAGATCAGTTCTAATGCCTTTGATGTTTTCTTCAGCACACCTACTTCCCAGGCTGCAGCATCAACCACTAAGCCCTCTCCACTGGCTGCCGAGGGCGCGCCCTCACAAGAGCCATCTCCTTGGAAAGACCTCAAAAACAATCAGGTTGCTTTTTGAGAACTAAGGAGGGTGTCAGAATTCACTCTGGCGGTCAGTCTCCGAGGAAATGTTTGGACATTTCTCCTGGCCACAGAACTAACGGTCCCAACTCTTACCACGCGAAGAGTTGGAGCAAAGGGCCTCCCTTTGGTTCCAGCTTCTAAAATAACCAAAAGGAGAAATTCATTGCCCAGGAGAGTTGGTATTTGCCTAATGATGCATCACAAACTTAGATGCTGTCTTAAAATTCCCAGCTAATCCTGGCCTAGTTCTCATCGCATTGAGGCCCAAGTGCTAGGATCATATTGTATTTATCTAATCAGAATAATAGGAAAAACAGGATTAAAACACAAGTCTTCTGAACCATGGAAGTTCATAAGTAAAAGACCTAACAGCCCAACCCTCTAACAAAAGAGCCTGCAACCCAGGTATTAGGTAAGGGACCCAAGTTGCCAGCTGAGCTCCCCATAGACCTGGGAGCTTGGGGGATGTGAGCTGTTGGTCACAGAGGAACTGGGTTAGAGACCAGGATGGTTCCACTTAAGCCCCTCATACATTACCCACATTGCACTTACAGGTCATAATTGTCAACTTACGGCTCTGTCTCTGGTACAAGGACCTTATCTGTCATAAGAGATGCTCAACAAATCTGTCTCTAACAAACGGGCAAGTGAATGAATGAACAGTGTTGCCAAGCAACCATACTATTTATGCAAATAAGAGTTCAACTTGTTTTAGTGCTTGTGTGGGCATAACAGAGAAAATGAGGTAGGTCCTTTGGAAAGTTATCTTACAACGAGTTCCTGATCTAAGATGGCGAAACTAGTCTTAAAAAAAGACCGCAGATCTTCAATACTGTGTGTATGTTTGTATATATATATAGAGAGAGATATACATAGATACACAAACACACACACACACACACAATGAGGAGTGTAGGCATCTGTAAGACCATAGCTTGGAGTCAGATGATCTGGGATCCTGAAAGATTATGAGAACACTGACACAACTTACACCTAGTAACATCGAGAGGATTTGTACTAGTCTTTTGAGATAAATAAAATAGTAATAAAAATCTTCCAGCATCCCAAGAAATTTTGACTTTAATTCCTGCCTTTTGTTCCATTCAGATTCCCTCTGGTTTTTTTCTATAATCTTCCACATGTTTCTTATACTGTGAAGTGATTTTGTTACTATGGAAACCACAGGGTCTGCATAAAGCTCAACTATGATGTAAAGTGGTTTGAAATTTGTCCCATGGCTTGATAAAAAGCATTTGGAGGAATTACCACACCCCAATACAGTGATGTACCTATATAAAACATGTATCTGGGAATATGCTTTTTTAAAAGAACAGGGGTGAGCATTTGGGTGGGCAAATGTGATTAATGAAGAAATACCTCACAGATGCTGTTCTGAATGAAATAAAGCTTGGTTAGGAAATTCCAGGTTCATAAAATCACAGTAATTATGAGTTATAGCATGCAGAGTGCATCCCTCACATGCGAAGCTTTGCCTTGTTTGCAAAGCGCTTAAGCCCTAGCTTTCTAAGAGAGCTTTTCTAGAAATATTTGAGAACAGCACATCAACCCTTAAGGGGGATTTTTTTAGGTGACTTCTTGCCTAGGGGCGAAAGATAAAGAGGCTCATCTCCTGGGGTCCTTCCCAGGCGAGTGAAAGCCTGATTCTCCCCCTGGAGATGTGGCTGTGTTTCCTAGGCCAAGTTCTGCCTCCAGACTAACACATATGCTTCTGACGTCATCCTCTGGCCTTGGGTCTGTGTATGATTCAGTGGTAGTGGAATCTGCCCTGATACTCTGAAATCACTTATTACACTGATAACCAGAGCCTGGGAAACCACAACCGAAAATCTACCTAGTTTATTGGAGGAAAAGCCACAGATCTGTGAAAGCTGTTGGGCGACAAAGGCGGGATGAGTAGAACAGAAGGCGAGCCACTCTGCTCCCTGGCCTTCCACCCTCCTCCTCAGCTACCCTTCCCTCCGCCAAGTCACTTGCAAGAGTATCATCACAACAACACTCTGGAGAACATTCTTGTTGGGTAATAAGAAAGCATAATTATACGCTTCAGAGCTGTTGAGGTTTTCTCCTATTTTCAAAACACTGAACATCCTGTGGAAAGATAGTGCCACTTGTGAATAAGCTGAAATTCCTTCCCTTGAACACACAGACAGTGGTTTGGAGAAGAGACCAGAGGACAGCCCTATTAATGTTTTTAATCCTTGGACGACAAACGGCATCGTGCCGTGGTGCCCCCAGGAGCAAACCTCTCTGTAAACATAATTAAAAGTGTAACATCTTCAAAAATAAAATTATAAATTCCCTCTCTCCTCTTCCTCATCCTTCTCCTCTCTTCTTCTTCTCCTTCTTATTCTTTCTCTCTCTCTCCCCTCTTTCCCTGTCTCTCCCCGTACACTGAGTAGTCTATCTAGTGCTGAGAGAAATGGAGTATTTATAAATCCACACCATGCAAAACTCAAGACTGACTTCCACAGAGCATTGCGTTTATTAATTCAGGTATTCATATTTTTCACCTCAAATATGAGCAGTGAAGATGTAGGAACTGTTTTAAATGTCCCCTTCAGTTACATGCTAGTCCTTCTGGATTTGGCATGAGTGAAGCTCCATGAATGTGCAGTAACATATGGTTTCCAGAGGCAGAGGTTCTTTCCTCCGATTATCATACCAACATTCTTCAAAAGCCAGCAGAAAGTCATGGGGAACAGTTGTTGCTGGGGCTAAAGAAACAGACGTGTTGCAAAAATGTTAATGATTTCAACACTTCTGTTTGCTGAGTATTGACATCTGATTCCACAGGTAAAAAAACCAACACCCAAAGAGAGTCATAGAAATGCACATCTCAGAGTCCTTATTCAGACTGGACTTCCTGGAGCCCAGACTCTTCTCTCACCACTAAATCAGGTCATCCTTCAGAGAAGGCTGCATTGCCTCTAAAACAGCATGTAAGTGTGGTTATTTGTACCACAGCCCACTAACATCTTGGTTCCACTCAGATTGCCCTGCACAGAACATGCTTTCAAGTAAAACCATCACGCTGTTGCTTTTATAAGACTTGGGTCAAGTTCTTTTGACCATATGGACTCTGTCTGTTACGTGGAAATAAAAATTGTCAATAGCTGTCAGAAAATGTTGTCTCATGAGAGGAAGCAAAGCATTCTGGGGCTTACACAACCACTAGCCACTGCCCCTCACTTGACCACATCCTCATGGAGATTCTGAGGCAGACTCTGGAGACCCGATTCCTTTGACTTTGGTGATGGTTTGGGAAATATGATTTTTCTTCCTGAAAATCTGTTCTTTGGCAGTAAAGGCCAAACCTGGGAGTTGAGTCACTTTTCCTCATCGAACTTTGTGGGTTGCTTCTTAGGCAAGTGGGAAATTTTGGAAAATCCAATTTTTATGAGTGTGCAAGTGTGTACGGGTGTGTGTGTGTGTGTGTGTGTGTGTGACTTTGGGAAGGAGTAGGAGAAGAAAAATATGTATTTATCCTAGAGCCAATTTCTAGCAGATAATTCATATTCTTAGTCTGTGGCCTTGACGAAGACTGTCATTTCATTGGCACAAATGATCTGCTGAGCAGTTTGCTGGCCAAGTGTTTAACACAAAAGTAGGGGGAAAAAAACCCAGCCATGTGAGGAAAATGCCTTGGCAGATGGAGCACATCTCTTCCAGACCCCACGTCCTTCCCTATTTGCCTTTTCTCGGTGTTGGATCTATTCACCAGTAGGGAAACAAATGCCAGGAGTTTCCCAATAGCACCACTGAGGGTCAGTGAAATGAAGAGAAATCTGGACTGTTCCAGGAAATCCATAAACAGAGACATCTAGCCTGTTTGCCCAAAGGTTAAGGTGGGGGGGGTGTTCTTTACCCAGATAGGCAGTCACTGAGGCTGAGCCCCATACAAAACGGCACTGCGCCTCCCTCAGCCTGTGCTTGCTCTGAGCCTCAAGAGGCAGGAATTCAGAGAAGTTGTTTGTAATTAAACTTCTCATTTGATTAACTGCACTTTCTAAATCTGAACAGAAAACACAAGAGTAAGACTACATTTGTAGGTAATGAGCATCTTCATTTTGTCCCAAGAGCAGGAAACGAGTTTATTTGGGAAACTTTTTGACGGGGATGCAATGAGAGACCTGCTGGTTCCCTTCAGCATCCGAGCCTCGATTTCCACAAGTCCTCGGTGAACACACACATATTGCAACTTCTCTGTGTTTTGAATCATGTAGACGCTTTGGGGAGACAAAAACATACAAGACTCTTCATACTGAGAAGCGAGCAGAGCTTAGAATTGATACACATGTGAATAGATAACTGAGAATGCAGAGGTCACCAGAGTGAGGTGTCGTAACTCATCATGGTGTAAGCATATAATATTTTCACTTTTTATTTATTCATTCATTCAACAAGTATTAATTTGGCACCTATTATGTGTCAGGCACTGTTCGAGGTGTGGGAATAAAGTAGAGAACATAAACAAAAATCCCTGTCTTGGGGCCAGCCCCATAGCTGAGTGGTTGGGTTTGTGCACTCTGTTTCAGCAGCCCAGGGTTTCACCAGTTCAGATCCTGGGCGCGGACCTAGCACCGCTCATCAAGCCATGCTGAGGTGGCGTCCCACATGGCAGAACCAGACGGACTTACAACTAGAATATACAACTATGTACTGGGGGGCTCTGAGGAGAAGAAGAAGAAAAAAACCCAGTCCTCCTGGTTATTAGATTATAACGGAGCAAGTCAGACAGTAAAAAGTAAGTAAAATATAGATATATAAATTACATCAGATAGAGACAAGTGATAGGGAGCAAAAGGAAGCAGGAAGAGCAGTGGAGAGTGCCACATATGTGTGTGGTGGAGGAGGGGATTGAAATTTAAATAGAGTGGTTGGGGAAGCCTTGCTGAGAAGGTGACAGTTGAGCAAAAACCTGAAAGCAGCAGGGAGCTCTGGGAAAAGAGGAGAGGAGAAGAGCATTCCAGGCTGAGGGAATAGCAAGTGCAAATGTCCTGTGACAGAAGTGTCCCTGTCATGTGTGACTGGAGCAAAGCAAAGCACAGGGAAAGTATAAGAGGAGACATCAGAGAGGTAAGGGGTTGGGCAGGGCATGAGGCAGATTATGAAGGGTCATTTAAAAGATCTGTTGTAAGGATTTCTGACCTTCATTCTGAAATGAAGAGTCAGTGGAGAGTTTGTTTTGCTCTGTTTGTCACTCACTAGCTGGGAAAGCTTGGGCAGGTCAATGAACCACTCTGAGCCGCAGGTTCCTCACCTGTTAAATGAGGACAGTAATAGGATAATAGTACCTATTCCGAGCATGGTTATAAAGACTTTTTTTTTTATCGTGGTACAAGATACATTACATAATGTTTGCCATTTGAACCATTTAAGTATACAGCTCAGTGGCATTAAGTGCCTTCACACTGCTGTTTACCTGCACCACCACCCATCTCCAGAACTTCTTCATCATCACAAACTAAAACTCTTTACTCGTTAAGCAATAACTCTCCATTCCTTTCTGCCCGTCCAGCCCCTGGCAACTACAGTTCTACTTTCTGCCTTTATGATTTTGACTATCCTAGGCACCTCATGTTAGTGGAATCATACAATCTTTGTCCTTTTGTGACAGGCTTATTTCACTTAGCATGATATTCTCAAGGGTCATCTATGTTGTAGCATGTGTCAGAATTTCTTTCCTTTTTAAGGCTGAATAATATTCCATCGTGTGTATATGCTACATTTCATTTATCCATTCACCTACTGATGGACACTTGGGTTGCTTCCGTCTTTAGGTTATTGTGAATAATTCTACTATGATTATAGCTGTACAAATATCTCTTTGAGTTCCTGTTTTCAGTTTTTCTGGTTGTATACCCAGAAATGGAATTGCTGGATCACATGTAATGCTATGTTTAATTTTTTTTGAGGAAGTGCCAAACTCTTTTCCATAGTGACTGCATCATTTTACCTTCTCACCAGCAATGCACAAGATTTCCAACTTCTCCACATCCTCGCCACTTGTTATTTTCTGGGTTTTTTGATAATAGCCATCCTAATGGGTGTGAAGTGGTATCTTACTGTGGTTTTGATTTGCATTTCCCTAAGGATTAGAGCTGTTGAATATCTTTTCATGTGTTTATCGGCCACTTGTCTATCTTCTTTGGAGAAATGGCTATTCAAGTCCCTTGCCCATTTTTTAATTGGGTTGTTTGATTTTTTTTGTTGTTGAATTGTAACAGTTCTTTATATGTTCTAGATATCAATACCTTATCAGATATATGATTTGCAAATCGGAATTCTGTAAGCTGCCTTTTCACTCTTTGATAGTGTCCTTTGAAGGACAAAAGCTTTTAATATTTGTGAAGTCGAATCTATTTTTTCTTTTGGTTCCTATGTCTCTGGTGTCATATCCAAAATATCACTGCCAAATTCAATGCCATGAAGCTTTTCCCCTATGTTTTCTTCTAAGAGTTTTATAGTTTTAGCTCTTATGTTTAGGTCTTTGATCCATTTTGAGTTAGTTTTTGTATATGGTGTGAGGTAAGGTCATTGGAGGGTTTTGAATAGAGGAGAAACATGATCTGACTTGCATTTTTAAAAGATCATTCTGGCGGCTGTGCTGGGACCAAATCGCTACCAGCTGTGCTTCATTCAATCCTTTCACATACCACAAGGTGGATTCCCAAAACACACTCAGTATGATTTTATAACTCTTCAGTCACCTCTCTGTTCAACAATTGTCTAGATAATTTGATACGACTTTTGCATGAATGTGTGTATACCTCCCTCACCCCAAACACTCTAACCCATCATATGGGGAATAGCAAGATAAATACTTTCCTTTATATTAATGTTATGCTTTCATTATTATCCACTTCTTGAATACGCATTCAACAAGTATATATTGGGCGCCTATTCTGAGCCAGACACTTTCCTAGGTCAGGGAGATATAGTGGTAAGAAAGGCAGATCCTGTCCTCATGGGGCATACATTCTTGTCATGCATTAAAAAATTGGTCTAACAAATAAATGGTCCTCACATGCAATGATTACAAAAAGAACGATGAAGTTCAGCTATTGGAAGACTAAAGTTATCACCCTTTCTATTCTCAATCATAGCCAAAAAGTCTGTTGAGACATCAAAACCAATCAATGACAATACAATTCTTAAATAATTCATAGAAAACTACATAGATTAAACATGGATGTTTATTTTCTCTGTGGCCTCAGTCAGCAAACTGTACCTATGGATTCCTTCGGTCCTACTTTGTTTTAAATGCAGAGCCTACTATGTGTCATGCACTGTCCTGGGAGCTGAATGAATAAGACTGTGCAATGAGCTGATGCTGGAGAGGACAGCAGAGGCCAGATCATGGAGGGCCATGTAGGCCATTGAAAAGAGTATGCCTGCCGGGAACATGGTCTAGGGTTAAATTATTCCAAACGTGTTCTATGGTGTGGAGTGGTGGCTCTCAACCCAGTTGCACATTATAACTACCTAGGAGATTTTTTTTAAATGCCAATGCCTGGGTCCTACCCTCAGTGATCCTAGCTTAATTAATCTGGGGTGGGACCAGAGCATCGGTATCTTTTGAAAGGTCCCTCAGGGATTCTAAATTGCAGCTAGGGCTGAGCACCTGTGCTGAAGAACTTCATGGCTACATTTTGCTGCTCATCAGTGTATCAAAGAAGCCCAGGGTAGCTCTTTTCCTCTGAAAATAACTTTCATGGCTTTATTTTTTTTCTTATAACCAAAGTAACATCTGCTTATTATAGAATAATACTTAAAAAAAAGAAACGTCACGCAAAATCCCACTTCCCAGAGATTTCTTACATCAACATTTCGGTGTATTTTCTTTTTGTGCATACGTTTGTGTTCTTTCTCCCCAAAATGGTATCCAACTTTTCTTGCCATTTAATGATGTACAGGAAAGAACGATCCAGTGTCGGAACTGAGGACTCTCCTGCCCTTGCCTGTGGGTATTCTTTCAGCCCTCCACGTGCAGAGACGGGATAGTTCTGTTCAGGCAGGTATGTTTGCTTGGCTCTCGATTTTCATAAAAAGGACCTTGGTCTTATTCTCTACCCGACTGATTATCCAATCACATCTCTGTCCTTCATCAACAACAGAGGATGTCTGTCCTCAGGAACTTGCCTTGAACTCTGCTTTCATGTCCTTTTCAAAAGCCTGGCTGCCAGAGCTAATATCTAGAGGATTGCCTGAAGGACGTGAGTCTATTTATGCCTCTATGCATTCTAAAATTTACCCTTGCAGCATGCCAGACCTTGGAGGATTATACACATGCAGCACGCTATTTTAGTTCCTTGTAAAAATGCTTTTACTGGGTTGACTTCAGCTGTATATCATCAGCCTATATTGAAGAACATTATAAAAAACAGTTCTCTGAAGGTTATCATATCTATTATGAAAGTAGATATTATTATGTTAGACATCATTTACTTACATCACACAGTATTCCTCTTACGAGAATCCACAAAAGTGCTTGGGAAAAGAATCACAATTTTTATATAGTTCCTTAATCTCATAGACCTCACTATCCTTAATTATTTGTCTCCATCTTTCCTTTGACTGCTAGGAAGCTCAGTAAAATGGTAGCCCCAACAAGAAATTATGCCCAACCACAGCATGCATTTCCTCTTAACTCTGGCTTTATGATATCTCTATCCTCATTTTCCCTTCACCTATTTTCTCTTCAACTATTAATGTTGACTTTTGTGTTGGATACATCTTTTAAGTCTTTGTGGGAGAGTGGAAGGGGAAAAAGAAAACAAGAAAGGGAAAATAAAGAAAATATAACAGACAGAAGAGAGAGAAAGAGAAGGATGGGAGGGAAAGAAGAAGGCAGGCAGAAAGACAATAAAGAGCAGCCTAACAAATGATGTCAAAGCTGCCACAGGGGTCCTAGGGAGCAAGGGATCACCTTGTGTCTGATTGGGCTGGTCAGCAAAGGCCTGAAGAGGTTAATGATAGCAGCAAGCTCTCCCAGAGAGCCTAACCTCTGTGGGGTCCTCTGCCAGGTCCTTCAACTGCTTCATCTCATTTAATCTTCATAGCAGCCCTTTAAGGAAGGCACTATCCTCATACTCATTTCTCAGATTTGAAAAAACAAAACCCCAGAGATATAGAGAGATGAAGGAACTTACCCAAGTTCACACCATGAGTGGTGAAACTGGTTTTCAATCCAGATCTCTTTGCTGTACACCACAGCCAATAATTTAAAGTTAATATGATTCTTTAAAAGTAGACCATTAAAATCTTTTAAAGAAATCAAAACTCCAGCTGAGAGACATCTCCTTATATTAACAATCCTTTACTTTATCTTCATCTTGGGGGGGTGCGTGTGTGTGTATGTGTGTGTTATAAAGGATGACTTTCCTCTTTATCCGTCTATTTTCATCTCCCCTAGAAATGTAATTACATTGAAAATGAGATCAGGAATTGGGGGGGGGGGGGGGGGGGGGGGGAGAAAAAATGGGGGGGGGGGGGGGGGGGGGGGGGGGGGGGGGGCGCAGAGTACAGACTTGCTGGCAGGAAGAGCAAGCAGGAAGCCAAAAGGACAAAAGAAAAGCTGACAAGACAGAAGGAAAAGAGCGAAGGATGGGAGAGCAGACGGGAAGAGGCGCTTGCAAAGAACTGGAAAGCTGACTGAAGGCCAGGGAGAAAACAAAGACCATCTTGGCAAGAAGCCTTGCATGAGAAGTGGCAAACTAGAGCTAAAATCACCACGAGATGCTCAGGAAAAGATGACATTCTAAGGAGAGAAAGCAAGAAGGCCTTCACTCCCTCCCCTCTCCCTCTGGGTCCACAGCCCTGGGCGGGTATGGCCACAGCGCAGTAAGGCACACAGTGCCTGCCCTGAGCCTCGGCACTCCAATCAACACCCAACTCTTATAGTTAAAAAATTGGAGATCCAACACTGTTTCTATTTTTAGTAAAGAGAATTTTTTCCTCATCTCCAATTATGTGGTTGTTCTACAGAATTTTAATTTCCCAATAGCTTTAAAATCCAAGTAAAACTCAATATTTTTTTAAAAATCTCTAAATCCCTGAGGGAGCTTTACACTAACGCACAGATGAAGATGGATTTATGAACCCTCAGGTGCCAATGGACAGCTGCGCTGTGCAAAGCCAGACTCTATTCACAATGCACCGAAGCGGAGCCTGTCGCGTAGCAGCAAACAGCAGCAGGAAAGAGAAAGCTCATCGTTTTCCTTTGGGTAGGGACATAATCTCTATTTCAACTGGGTCTTTTTTAAAATTATCCCAGTCACTACACAGCTGGTCACACAGTCAAAAGATTCCATTCAGGAAAGCACCCAAAAGCCTGGCATTCTTACCCTGAATGAAAATAATGACAGTTCTTTTTTCTTCCTGCCAATGTTTTATTTTGAAAACTTCAAACCTACAGGAAGGTTGCAAGAAATGTGCAATGAATATCCATCTACCATTCACCTAGATTGGCCAATTGTTAATATTTTGTCCCTTCTCTGTGTGTGTGATACCTATACGTACACACACACACGCATTCCTTTTTTGCCAAATCTTTGACATTTTAGAGTTATTTGCAGACATTATAACCCTTCACTCCAAATACTTCAGCATGCATCTCCTAACAACAAAGACACCCTCTTCCATAACCACAGTACAATGATCATACTCACAAAATGTCACAATTAAGATAATACTATTATCTAATATACAGTCTACATTCAAATGTCTCCACTTATCCCAACAGGATTCATTATACCCCCAAATCCAGGATCTTAACAAGGAGCAATCATTGTATGTGGTTGTCACATCTCTTTAGTCTGCTTAAATCTGGAAGCGTTCCTCGGCTTTTTTTTTTTTCATTCTTTCATGCTATTGACATTGCTTTAAGAATCCAGGCCAGTCGTTTTGCAGAATGCCCTCAACTTGGATTTCTCTTGTTGTGTATTTGTGATTAAATTCATGTTAAACAACAGAAATACTGTTAGGTTGAATCATAGGACATTGTCATTTTTATAGATCACAATCAGTCAAAAATCAGCAATTTCATATGGTTCAACTTAATCCATGAGGAATGTTGTGTCCTTCTATTACACCAAATCAGGAACACGTGAGGCTTCTTGGCCCTGTTGTTGGGGATATTAAGTTTGGTCATGTGGTGAAGGTGGTGTCCACTGGACTTCTCTATTGTAAATGTATCCATTTCTCTTCGTAATTAACAAGAAATCTATGCAGGGTCCTTCGAGACTGTGAAGTGTTCTGTTTCCCAACAGTCTTTCACTCAATTATTTTATCATCCATTGATGATTCTTGCTTGAATCCATTAAAACTATGGTGGCCAAGAAGTGGTGCTTTTCTGTTTCTGTCATTGCCTCCACAGTTACCAGCTGGCATTCTTCTCTAAAGGGCTTTACCTCCCCACTGTGTAAAAACTTTTTAGTCGGTAAGAACTCATAGATTCTATTTAAATTGATGTAATTTATTTCTGCTGTTATTTTATAATTCTTTCCACATTAAAAGTGGTGGGTTTTTTTTAACCATTCTTGCCTTTCTAATGTCAGCGCGCTTTCCTTGCACAATGTGTATTGTCTGCTGTGTCGAATCTGAATCTATAGCTCCTGAGAGGTAGTTCCAGAATCGGTCATAGAAGTGAGCTTTTTAGTCTTTGTATTTCATCTGGACTTTCTCTTTTTTAAGCATCCTAAGTCATTTCCCCAAATTGAATTAACTTTTAATGGGAAACTGTTCTTGACTGTCACCCATTTGTGACTGTCTGTAGTTATATGTGACGGAAGTATGTGCTGAACGGGAAAGTGCAGGCTTGAAAGCCACACAGATTTAGACTGAATCCTGGCCTTGCTTAACAGCTGTGCAAGCTTGGGCAAGTTATCCTACCTCTCTGAGCCTTGATTTCCTCAATTTAAAAAAAAAGTATTCTGATCCCTGACACATAGGGTGGCTGTGTGTATTCAAGGAATGATATCTGTAAAATGACCGGCTCACTACCTGGCATATAGGAAGTGCTCAACTAACTGGTAATCATTATTAGCATTATTAATGTCATTTTTTTTCATGCTTACATTTCGTTGCAGGTTTTACCCATCCTTAGATAATTTTCATCTCCTAAATTATTTTTTACAGATGCATAATTTTGTGTTTCTCCAAAGTGAAAAGTCATTTTGCTCTTTCTACCCTCTTTTTTAATTTAGATCCTTTTGATCTAATTGACTTTTCTTCTTGGTGTTTGCACCCTCTCCCAATCTGCAGTATCTGCAAACTTCATTTAAACAGTATTTCTTCCATATCATTGCAAAATTTATAGTCTTGAGTTTATTTCATAGTCTCCTTATCCTCTTCCAGAAACATCTTCTTTCAAGGAATTCATTTATAGCCACCCTATATTTAGTTAGGAAATTTCCTTCCTCCCTCTCTCTCTCCCTTTTTCTCTCTTTCTCCCCCGACTCCTCCTGTTTTTCCTTCTTTCACATGAGAGATATGTTTTGGAGCACCTGCTAGGCCAAACAGTGTGCGAGTAGAGTTCCTGACCTCAGTCTAGTAAGAAACAGGTACGTAACATATGTAGTTATAGTGCAAGGTGGACCAAATGTAAGAAAGTTATAAAGTGACTGGAAAACTTAAAGGAGAAAGGCTTGTAGAATGAGTGAAATCTGGACATGTGGTGTCTTGTAAGACAATCAGTAAAAGTTTAAAAACAAACACTATTCTAATCTAATCTCAAATAAAGGTAAGCTTTTCATGTAACACTACAAATTCACCAGGATTACACATATTGAGGGAGACACTGCACCCATAAGTGCCACATTCAATTTGTAATGCAGAGAAGCCTATTGTTATCACTTATTCCTTCCATACAAGACCTAGAACACTGTGTCTAATGCTATAAATACCAAGAAACGTCATCCTGGGTAATTTCTTCTGACATATCTTCCAATTTACTAAATCTCTCTTTATCTTCATCTATTATTTTTAACCCACATATGAGCTTTAAATTTCAATTATGTTTTTCTAAAAGTTCTACTTAGTTCTTTTTCAAACTTGTTTGGCTATTTTTTAAAATTTCTTATTCTATGTAGATATTTTCAAGTTTGTCTTTTATTTCTTTAAACAGAGTAAGCATGGTGATTTTATATTCCTTGAATAATAATCCATTACTTGAAGCCTTTGTGGAGCTGTTTCTCCTGTCTGTTTTCCTTCACGGTGCCCATTTCCTTGTGTGCTTAGTTATTTTTTTTACTGTGAGCTGCTCATCTTTCATGGAAACTTATTTGTGGGACTTCTTTGTGGCCTGTTATAAAGATGCTTTCATCCAGAGAGAATTTGCTGTTGCTTCTACCCAGTTGCCTGAGGCCGCTGCCAGTCCCAGACCACTTTAATCTAAATTTAGGCTTGAAGTTTTTTAACTACTCAAATGATATGAAATTTGTGCTAAAAAAAAAATGCACAAGAGCAGATTTTTCTGGCTGAGATGTGTCAGAGCCAGTCCCTCTAATACTGGCTCTACTCAGGACCAAAACCACTTCCTTCCAGTTCACTGGAGGTGGGGGTACGAATGACATGTGAATTTCTGGTTGACACTTCCCCTGAGGATCTAGCCCTTTGGGGGTCCCAGTTTTATGAGTGGGGTCTCCCATTAGACCCCTACCTAGTTCAGGCCCTACGCTTTGTTTTCTGTCCCCTTAGCTCCTTGGACCACTAAAGCAAATCCAAGTTTTCTGGGATTAGCAGTTTAGCAAATGACTTTAGGGCAAAAAAGGTTTTCCTCTCAGATTTTTTGTCTTCACTAAGATTGGCCTTATTTTTTTATTTTATTTATTTATTTTTTTGCTGAGGAAAAGTCACCTGAGCTAATACCCATTGCCAATCTTCCTCTTTTTGTATGCAAGCCACTGCCACAGCACAGCCACTGACAGATGAGTGGTGTAGGTCTGCTCCCGGGAACTGAACCAGGGCCACTGAAGTGGAGCACACTGAACCTAACCACTAGGCAACTGAGGCTGGCCCAGATCATTTTTTACAAGATTTTTAATCCTTCTATGATTTCAAAAATATGTTTATATACATTTAATGAGAATTTTCTCATTGCTTTTAATGAGTGTGTAAAAATATCCAGCCCACCATACTCTAAGAGATAGAACTTTAAATCCACAGTAACTGCAGTAACTTCTCAGACATCACATGATCATTCTATTTTTTTAAATAACAAAAAATTATTTGCTTAAAATTTTTCAATCCATAAATATCCCAAGTTGTTTACTATTGATTATAAAATTTCTTATTTAAAGTATATCCAATGATCTCAAAAATAAGTGTGTGTTCTAGACAATCTCAGAAGATGAGACTTTAGACATCAATGGTTTATACTCGTTTATTTTTACAACCAAATCTAAACTTCCTGGAATAAGCAGAGAATAAAGAATACAGAATAACTACACTTTTGAGTAAAAATGGTTAAGCAAAACAAATTGTCATTTTGTTTTATTTTTGTTATTAAAATCTTAAATGTATAAGTATACATTAAATATTCAAAATACTGTTTTATGATTCAGATTCTTACAATATTTCCGTTATTACAAACTATCAAATGTTTGGGGCCGTCTGGTGGCATAGTGGTTAACTTCATGTGCTCTGCTTCGGCAGACCAAGGTTCGCAGGTTCGGATCCCAGGCACGGACCTACCACTGCTCATCAGGCCACACTGTGGTGGCATCCCACAAAAAATAGAAGAAGATTGGCACAGATGTTAGCTCAGGGCCAATCTTCCACGACTAAAAGGGGAAGATTGGCAATAGATGTTAGTTCAGGGCAATCTTCCTCATACACACACACAGAAAAACTATCAAAGGTTTTTAAAAATCTTTATTTACTCCAAAGTATCCTCTAGAAGTTGTCCAAAAAATCTTTTAAATATACATCTAATACAACAACACACCTAAAATTTATTTGCCATTTGTCTATTTGTCATCCAAATCAAAAGGTGAGAGAGAGAAAATAGGGTTTGGTTAATCCAGGATAATAAATTAGATGCACTTCAGTTAATTTCGGCTATTTCCAAACAATTCTTATTTTTTACACAGCATTGTGGAAATGGCTGGTATTATTTCTCTTCCACAGACCAGCAAACAGAATGCTACTGACTGATTCAAGTAGTAAACGATCGGTTCAATGTTTAGGTGGTTGAACTGTACTTTTATTTCCCCTGACACAGCTTTTGAGCAGAATTCAATCAATTTTAAAACCCTGAGAGAAGGATTGGGTAGTAATTCAACTGGCAAGAAAATCCAACACATAAGCAGTGGAGTAGGACTTGGGAAATCCTCCAATTCCATGGACCATTCAATAATTCTTTACTGCGCACCTACTTTGGAGACTGCACTAGACATTGTAGACGTACAGTGGACAAGACAGAGTCTCTGCCCTTCAGGAACTTTGTCTCCTAAGGCAACCTAAGACCCTTGTAGGTGGTCAATGTGGACAATAGCTTTTCCTCTCCACCGCTTTCCCTTTCCTTCATCATCTGATTGCTCTCTCTAAGTACCAGGGCCCCATCCTAACCCAGGGTGAAGTTTTAGGGAATGTGATGGGAACTGGGAGGCCCCTTCACCCCAGCATCTGCCTTGTTGACCAAGGTCCCGGCCTGGTCCCATTTCCTCATCTGCCTCTCTAGAAGTTCTTCCTATGCCTCATCCCAGAGCTCACACATTGGAGTCTGCGATGAAATGCCCAGTAGAGCCTAAATCAGGTTTTGTTCATAATATGGAGACTAATATGGATGGTCTTATGGGGCATCCAAGGCAGTGGAGGTCCTCTTGACAGAGGCAGTTCCATCCTCAAGAGTTTGCAGGGGTTGATATCAGTGAAAAAGCTAAAGGAGAAGAATGTGAGTTGACATTTTTAAAAACACAGAGAAGACACATCCTGGGGATTTCTAAAAATAACTGGAGGAAGCTTCAGCTGGGAGGCTAAGGTCCTTATCAGTCAGTGGGAACAACAAACCAGCCGAAGGTGGGCTTTCAGGTTAATGCGATCTCATTGGTATCCAAAGCTAGGGAGTACTGGGAACATTTCAGGACACATATGTTGTCTTCCTGTCTCCAAAATGCAAATCAAAAAGAGAAAAAGGGATTGGAGAGGACTGTGGAAAATCCTCCGAGAGAGCCTTTTCTCTCTAATTCTCTTTGAAAAAGCCACACGACTGCTTCACGGTTGGTTGTACAGAAGCTAAGTTACTAGATTGGGTAGGCTCTGTCCCACAGCGGGTCTTAGAGGAAAGGACTTGGTTGAAAGGGACAGCGTGAGGAAATCAGAAGCAGGCAGCCTGGTTCTAGAGAAAAACAGGCATTGACTAGGACCAAGAAACTGCCAACATTTATTTGTGCCAGTGGGAACCCTGGACTCCCACCCCCACCTCCCACCTCAACAGCAACTTGTTCCACTACCACCTCCTATGGGCCCATTCTCACTCCTTAACCCACCCACCCTCACCTCCCACATCCTTTTAACCAATTTACAACTTTTAGTATCATGGCTCTCAACCTTGGCTGCATATTAGAATTACCCAGGGAGCTTTTAAAAACCCCAATGCCCAGGCCAATTAAATCAGAAGTGAAACCCAGGCATCAGTAGATTTTAAGGCTCTCCTGGTGATTCCAGCGTGCAGCCAAAGTGGAGAACCTCCACTTTAGGAACACAACTTATTAATAATAAATTGAATGCAGCCTAGCTTTTCATCAAAAGCAGCATGTCAAAAAGGAATAACCGACTAGCAGGGAGAGGGCGGGGGTGGAGTGCAGAAGGTGGAATTTCGTTATCAGTAATGACAGATAACGTGTGTGTGTGTGTGCGCGCGCGCGCGCACGTTTTATGAAGAGCTCATTCAAATCTAGAACAAAAACATTGAGACCTCAAACGGGAAATGCACAAAGGTCATGAACAATTCACAGGGAGAAACACAAAGAGTAAACAAACTTGGAAAAATCCTTTCTGCTGATAATCAAAAAATGAAAAGCAATCCTCAGATTGCATTTTATAACCATTAGTGGAAGAGGAGAAAACTTAAATGACACTTAATTTTGATGAGATTGCAGGGAAACCAATATGTTCACAAATTCTGATGGCATTGTAAATTGGTGGTAAAAAACTCCTCTGGATAGCAAATGGCAGCAATGAAAAGAATTATAACGGTATTTGGACCCGTGGATTACTAGAGGTTTAGCTTCAGGACATATTTAAACTGAAGCAAAAAGATAGACAGACACTGGAAGACAATTCCTGCAACGAATTCTGAACAGCAAAAAATTGGAAACAACCTAAATTTCCAACATCAGGGTAATGGTTTAATAATTCATGGTATACCAGCAGCACAGAACATTATGCAGTCATTAAGCTGACAACTATGAAGACTGTGAGGAAACGTGTAGAAAACGCTCCCTTGAGGGGAACCTGCCCTGGGCTCAGCACGCCCCGCCTCCCCAGAGCAAACTGCCAGCAGGTCTAGCTGAGAAGGAAGCTGTAATTTGACCCGATTTCCCAGCTTCCCCTGGGAGACCACTGGGAGTAGCTCCTGTCAGGTCCCACATCTCTGTTGCATCCATGGGGAGCCCAGCCTCTTGCCACCTGGGCTCTTGTCCCCAGAGCTCTGAGCATCCCCTCTTCTCACTGAGCCTTCCACCCCCAACCCCAAAACCTTTCAGCCTGCCTCCTGGTACCCAGGAGGTGTCATCACCAAAAGGCCCTGTACCTTCCTCCAACTTCATCTCTGAGCCTTACCTTGTCATTCTATCTTGTCACTCCGTGGCTCGGAAGCATTTTGAAAATTTGAAATGTGAGCCGTCAAAATGATTGGGTGCTGCTTCCGTGGGGCGGATCAGATTTGCTGCAACGAGCAGAACAGTCTCTCACAATGAAGAATTGCTCTGTATCCTGGCAGACAGTCACGTAATTCAGGAAACTGTTTATAATGACCTGAAGCTAGAATTTAGCTCCATTCCACATATAACGTAATCCAAAGTATCTTTCTCACAGTTTTAAAATACACTGAATTTTCCAGAAACAAAACTTCTGCGTAAATTGGAGGAACGTTGCTTTTGCTTCGTGAGCTCTCCAAAAGTTGTACAGCATTTTGGGAAATCGCATCCGGGAAGGAAATTCACCTCTAACAGGCTGCCTGTGCAGCCGTTGCACTCACGGCGTTCCCGTAATGGGTCCAAATAGCAAACAACTTCGTTAGGCCTTTTAGTGTAGTCACGGCCAAACATTTTTCATGTCAAAATGAAATTATGTTATTATAAGTTACTTTCATTTTATGGCATTATATTACAGCTAAGGAGTTACGAAAGATTTGTTGTGAAAGGGGAGCACTGGGTCCAACAGGAATGAGCACGAAGCTTCCCAGGTACCTCTTGCAAGTGGACACTGATTTTCCTCTCACTGCTTCACACAGGGTCTTGAGCTGGTCCTCTCTTGTTGCCTGCAGGCCATGTCTGCGGTCTCCTCTGTTAAAAATCTCAGTTCCTTCTGAAGAACACGCCTTCAGACTATATAGCACCCATGACCCCTCCTTGGTTCTCTCAACTCCTGACTCCCAGGTCGTCCCCCTACATTTGTTGCTTTTTAGCACCCGACTCAACCATCTTCCCTTCTACCAATACTTCTGTCACCATTCCTGGAAACTTCAACCTATATGAGGACAATCTACTATCACACTGGCTTTGCAGTTTCTCGATCTCCTCACTTCCAAAGTCCTCTATTTGCACCCCCGCTTAGCCATCCACCACCGTGGTTATACCGAGTCTGCATCATCGCCATTGGCTGCACCACCTCTGAGGTCTCCTTGTAAAGCCTCCACTCTCTGACTGCCACCTCGTCCTTCCAGTTCATGTACTCTAGTGTCCTCCCTCCAACAATCTTTAGACGCGCATTGGTCCTTCCAATTCATTGGTCCCATCATTTTTTCACTCTCTTCCCCTGCTCACACTTCTGCCTCATTCCATGTCTTTGCCTTTGTCCTCACTCTAGACCAAGTTCTGATCCCATGGTACACAATCTTACACACACACACACACACACATCTCTATCTATATCCATAACTCCTTTGTCACTTGCTCTCTTCTTTTTATTGTTTGACAAAACTCCAATACCAGTTAAACATTTCACTTCCTGCTGAATGTAGCTGAGAAAAACACACCATCTTGCAACCTGCTCTAACTTTAAATTTATGACAAAACTTTCAGTGGGCATTCAGCTCATTCAAATTGATCATACAATGCTAAAATATGTCCCTAGGAAATTGACTTTCTAAGATAACTCTTTCAAATTTTCTCCTTTCCTCAAACCACCAAGACCAGCTTTCCCTCCTCATTCTCTAATGATGATCTGAACTTTTATTTCGTTGATAAAATAGACCTGATTTAATGAGAATAACTTCATCATTCTACTGTTAAACCTAATAACCTATCTTCATCAGTACATGCATGTTACACCTTTACTAACATAAAATGGATGAACTGTCCACGTTCCAAGACCAACCTTCCATTTGTGGACTGATTCCCAGCATTTCCATCACCTCTCGCCTGCTTCAAGGCTTTTCCCCTAAAATTATCTCCCTTTCTCATGAACCATCATTTTCTTTCTCATTTCCAGCAGACTGCAAACTTGCTATATGTTCCCCACCCTTGACTACATCCTTTTCTAGCTACCACTCTATTTCTCTGTTCCTGCGCACAACAAAACTCCTTGAAAGTTGTCCCTACATTATGTCTCCATTTCTACCTCTCATTCTCTCTATATGCATCTTATCAGAATTTCATCCCCACCACACCACTGAAACAGCTCTTATTAAGGTTACCAGTGACCTCCATCTGGCTAAGCCTAATGGCCAAATCTCTGCCTTCTATCTTATTCCACCTCTCAGGAGCATTTTACCCAATCCATGACTTCCTTCCTTCTTAAAGTATGTTTTCCCTGCTTCCAGGATGCTGCCCTATCCTGATCCTTCTCCTACCTCACTAGTCACTGCTTCTTACTTCTCTAGTTGCTTCTCTTCTGCTCAACCTCTAAGTGTTGAAGTCTCCTGAGTTTAGTCCTAATCCCCATCTCTTCTATCTACCGTGACATCTATGGCTTTAAATATCACCTGCAAGCTGATGACTCCCAGTTGTATATCTCTAGTGCCAACCCCTCTCCCAGGTTCAGATGCATATCTCTCACTGCTTACTTGATATATCCTCTGGGGCTGCCTAATAGCCATCTCAAACCTAGCATGACCAGCACAAAAGACTTGGTGTCCCCCCCACCAAAGTCTGCTCCTCCACAATTCTTCCCAGTCACCTTTAATGGCACCATCATCCACCCAGTTGCTCAGATCAGAAACCTAGGAGTCATCTTGAACTGCTCCCTTTCCCTCATCCTCACATCCAATCCAACAGCAATTCTTCTGACTCTACCTATCAAAATTGTTTACTGTGGGAAATACAAACATGTAGCATGTCTTTGTTGTCAAAATTACTTTTGTGAATGTGTGCCACTGCCTGAGGCTCAGACCACAAGCAAATCCAGCCAACCAGAACTCATCAAATCCTGACCATCCCAGACACTCACAAAGTTGTCTATTACCTGGCTGTTTCAGTTATCTATTGTTCTATAGCAAACCACCTCAGAACTTAATGGCTTAGATCTCAATGCTCGTTGCTCACTATTTGGCAGTTTGGGCAGTGCATGGTGGCAATGGCTCGTCTCTGACCCACAAGGCGTCTGCTGGGGAGCTTGCCTGGGGCTGGAGGATCTACCCCCAGGACGGCTTCATTCATAGACCCGGCAAAGTGATGCTGGCTATTTCACTGAGACTATCAACTGGTGACCTCTAGTCTTCTTTAAGTGGGCTTCTCTCCAAAGCTTCTCAGATTTTCTCACAGCCAGATGAGTTCCAAAAGGAAGGAAATAGAAATTGCCAGTTCCCTTAAAGAGTAGGTCTGAAATTGACACAGGTCACTTCCATTGTATTTTGTTGGTTAATCACAGGGCTGGCCAAAATTCTAGGGGGTGGATACATAGACTCCACTGCTCAGTGAGGGGCAGTGACAAAGAATTTGTGTCCACCTTTAATCCACGACACCAATCCTTTGAACTATGTAACTGACCTATAGTTGATTTGGTTCTTTAGAAATAGTGGTGAATGTTTACCAACTGACTAGAGGGAGGTGGGGAGTGGGTGTTGATTTACAGGATTTGCCAGTTTCCATGGTGTAAACTTTCCCACCATGGCTGGTTTCAGGCCATGTGATGTCACTGAACACAGAACTGGGAAGAAATGCACACAATTGGCTCTCACAAGCCATTACAAGGTTCCTCCAGAAATAATATTGATAAATTGAAAGACAAAATTCTGTATGGTTGTCTAGGCAATCAATGTTTATTGAGCATCTACTATGTACTAGGCATTAGGAATGTAGAGGTGACGTAAACAGATCCAAAATCTGCACTCATAGAACTTGTATTCTAATGGAGGAGTCAGATAATAAGCAACAAAGTGTATACCATAATGATAGGTGCTATTAAGAAAAAGAAAACAGGGGGCCAGCCCCATGGCCTAGTGGTTAAGCTCAGCATGCTCTGCTTCAGCAGCCTCGGTTTTGTTCCCAGAGGCCATGCTGTGGCAGCAACCTACATGTAAAACAGAGGAAGACTGACACAGATGTTAGCTCAGGACTCATCTTCCTCAGCAAAAAAAGAAAAGAGAACAAAGAACAGAGATTGATGGATGATACTCTTTTAAGACAAGGTTATTCAAGAAGGCTTTTCTGAGGAGGAGACATGTAAGTAGGTTAGAACCAATAATGGCAGAAACTAAGTCTTACATAGCACTTGCTCTTTGCCTGCCACTCTTCATCAGATCACATGTTAATTTATGAATTAAATTCCATAGGAAAATGTCCTAAATAAGGACAAATTTAATTCAATAAAAAAATAATGCTATAGTCTCCAAACACATGTCTAGAGCAGAAGAAAAGGTGTAGGGCAGAAAGGTTGAAACAGGTCATGCGGAAGACAAAAGCAGGCAATTCGAGAAGAACTTGATTTGCATTTGACTCCCACCCAAGCTCACTATCTGGGGTACCACCTCTGTAGGGGAAACCAGCCCTGAGAGGACGACCTAAAGAATGTGTGGGGAAGTGGAGACAAGATTTACACCCATGCGATTAGACGCTTAGGGAGAGAGTTTACAAACTGTCTTTAATTATAGATGTCACTGCCTTCCCAACAAGGCCATATCTGAGAGAACCACCTTAAGTGTGTGGTGGCATGTTTTATGGTCCAGGCACTTTCACGTTTATCTTCACAACCACTCTATGAAGTAGCTAGGGCAAGAAATAACTCCCTTTCACAGATTAGAAATCTTGGACTCAGTAAACGAGAGAGTTGAGACAGGTCTGCTGGCTCTAAATCAAATTAAGTCAGTAAATATCCTTCCCACCCCACTGCCCCACCATCCATCCACTGCCCTGGGCACGTGGGGCCGTGGCGCCACACTCTCACTGGCTCCCCACACACATGCCAGGATAGGGCACCCCAAATGATGTCTATTTCAGGCAGAGGAGGGAGGCAGGGAGAGGACGGACTCCTTCCACGTGTAGCAGTGGGTATAGGATCTCACACATCCCAGCCTTAGCCCCCTCCTACAAGAAGAAAGAGCAGAGATCATCCATCCTGGATTTTTCTACTTCCCCGTCTGTAGAGGAATCTCAAAACTAGCTTCCCTCATAACTGAAAATCTTTCTAAAATACCATATACCAAAATACAAGTTTTGTAATCACCATTTTTTAAATCCTAAGAGATCTCCTCTCCCTAAATACATGCTGTCATGTTCTCAATTAAATGAGTAAGAGCTGGAGCAGGCGAGAGGAGCCTCGCTGCCTGGCCGAGCCCTGGGGCTGATGAAAGCGTTGACTCAGTAGGTCAGAGGAACAGGTCCCCAGAGACACATCTAAGGGGCACTGAGAAATCTGAGTTGAAGCAGGTGTCAGAAGCCCCGTTGAGCCTTTTAAATGGTTAAGGGAAGGCTGCGATCAGCACAGGCAAGGGCTGCCGAAGATCAAAGGCAGCATAGAGCGAAGGACGACCCAAGTCAGCCATAAATAATAAACTGTTTTCTTCCTTAAGGAGCAAAACATGCTAGGGAGAGAGCCAGGCCGAGTACATTCAGGCTCCATCAAAAATTGCAGGAAATGCATATGTGGATGTGGGAATGGAGGAGGAGTGTAGTAAAAAACTGGTTTATATAGTCCATAAACGTTCATCAAATCTCCTCTGGAAGGATGAGGGAAGTGATTGGAATTAGGGTCTCCATCTTATAGCCAAAAGAACTGATGGGAGAGGAGTAAATTGTTGAAACATTGTAAGTGGATGAAGAGAAGCAAAAAAAAATTCCAAATATTTGATTCCCCTGGTCTATCCATCAGAGAACAAGCATAAAGGATAAACGTATCCTTTACCTTAAATGATGGTTATCTAGTTACTTTCAGCCTGGGGAAAGATCTGAAAAATAGCAAAATGCCTGATCTTTAAGCTCTCTTGGGAGAAGAGTAGGGGAGATAAGAGGTTTTCCTATCAATGGAATACTGAGATTGACTTTCAGCTAGGAATCTAGCCAATTTATTACTTTTTCCCATTGGGAAGAAATACTATAAATGGACTCACTAAGCCGCAGACAAACTGGTCAGAGGGGAAAGAAAACTCAAAACCCAAGTGAAGAAAGACAGACAAGTAGGATCCATTTGCTGAGTTTCTTGCCAAATCCACCTAATTATGCACGAGGCGTGGCTGGCAGCCTGACGTCAGCGAGGCTGTCCCCAGACTCCCAGGCTGAGCCCACCCCGGGTGGGTAGCAGGGCCCAAATCAATCTTCTGTAAGCAACCCGAGTTTTCCGCCCTTGTGCCCTAAGGAGACCCTTCCAAAAACCTAAACGTACTCTTCTTTCTAGAATTGCTCTTTCTGAAGAATGTCCAACCCAGTTACTCTTTCTTCCTGCTTCTGCTCAGCTCAGCACAGTCCCTCCGCCCTGCCCTTGACCTTATCCTCTTCCTCTTCCCACTGATCCCGCCCAGCAAGGACTCTGTTTCACTGCCTGTAACTAAGTCAGTCATGCTTCCTGCACCAAGGACAGGTTAGGAAAAAAATTAAGATTTTAATACTTGGAGGCATTTCCAGAAACATCTGAAAAGAAATCTGTGGGGCTCAGTCTCACTCTCCTCTTCAAGCAAGCACGGGCCAAGAGGGACTTTCTCCACCACGAGTAAATTTTAAAGGCGTGTATCCACCCTCTGTTTGTTGTTTCTTCCCTACTTCTATTTCACTCCCAGCCCCACCCTCGGGCAGCAGTGAAAAGGGAGCTGGCCGTCCAGGTCCTCCTCCCCTCTGAATGACCCTCAAGGATGGAGGGTGACGCTCCACTGCAGACTGGGAGTCCAGGCATGGGCAAATTCCCAGGCTCTGGACTGTGCCCGCGGCCTGCCCCTCCTCTTTGTCTGTGTCAACCAGCCCCTTCTCTGCCAAGCCAGCTGTCTGCACCTGGACATCTCCGTCATTCTGCTCCTTCACTCTGCCTGGCCAGAGGCCAGATTGGCATGGTCCCTGCTGGGGTCTGTGCTCCGCTGTGGGCAGCCAGCTGGAGCTGGGTGGAGGCGGGAGGCCTCTTACAGGGCCTCGAGCCCCACCAATGCCTAAGGCAGCAGACCATGCTCTGGCTTCACCTAGTTCTTTAAACTAATTTTCAGGCTTCCAGGGAGCTTCAGGATGTGTGCCCTAGCCAGACCAACAGGCCTGTTGCAAAGTATTTCTGCTAAAGAACAATGTAGTTTGGGTTTATTTGGGTGGGCATGTCTGTAGACCGAAATTGATAGTGGTCACATTTAAATAATGTCTTCAAATTGCAATTATAAATATTCAACAAAAATAGTCGATTTTTTTACAATAACCTTCCATCCATTTAAGGTTCCGAGACTTTCCAAAGTTCATTTACTCTCTCATGAGTCTTCACAGAGCCACATTTCCAGGTCCCAGAATTATACTATGGTACACATTGTAGCAGGACGCCCAAGTGTACACATCCTTATGTTAAGGCTTTTTCGATTATAAGCAACAGAAAACCAAATCTACTGACTTAAGCTGAAAGATACTTGGAAGATACCTGCATAGCTCCCAGAACCAAGCGAAGGATGTGAGGAAGGAAGGGACGAGGACATGCTGAGGCCCTCAGCTGCAGGAGCTCACGGCCCTCGCCAAAGGCATGGCCGTCGCCCTGTGCGTCCGTTTTCAATGGCTGTCATAAATGTCAGCAAACGTAGTGGTTTAAAGCAACCTAAGTTTCTTAGCTCACAGTTTCATAGGTCAGATGTCTGACATGGCTCAGCTGAGGTCTCTGCTCAGGTCCTCCAAGGCCAAAATCAAAGCACCAGCCATGCTGGTGTCTTATCTGGAAGCAAGGGGAGAATCCACTTCTGAGCTCATTCAGGTCATTGGCTGAATCCATTTCCTTGTAACTATAGGACTGAGGTCCCACTTCCTCCTTGGCTGGCAGCTAGGAGCCTCCATCAGCTCCTAGAGGCCACCGCAGTTTCTTATCATATGGCCCCTCCCGTCTTCAAGTCAGCAATGGGGTGTCAAATTCCTGCCCTGCTTCAAACCTCTCTGACTTCTGCTGCTTTTAAGGAACCAAGTGATTAGATCAGGGCTCCCCCAGATAATCTCCCTATCTCAAGCTTAACTCTGCCACATAACTGAACAATTGTGGGAGCGATATCTCATCATCTCACCATATTACAGTTTGGGGGAGGGGATTAGAAGTTCTGCCTGCCACACTGTGACTCTCTCCAATAAGGTTTAGTCCCTGTCTATCTGTGTCACTTTTCAAGTTCTCAGGAGAGCAACCCTGATTGGCCAGTTTGGGTCAGGCATCCACCTCCATCACTCAGCTGTGACGAGGGGACAGGCTCATATAGAAGAGGCGTCAGCCCCTGGATGTCAGTGGCTGTTAGAGAGAGGAAGATTGTTGGGAGATAGGCAAAGATGAGAAGAGGAATCCTTCTTGAAGAGAGAAATAGAGAAGGGACAAAAAAGGAGAACCCCACAGGCAAAGATCAGAAGAAGGATCCTTCTTGAATAAGGAAATAGGGAAGGGACAAGAAAGGAGAACCCCACGCAGCATAGCTGGCCGACAAGCCTGCCAAATTAGGCAAAGAGCCTGAGAGAAGCACAAGCGTGGTTTAAGTGCTCATATTTTGTCCTTGCATTTTCCACCTGGGCTAAAAATCTGCAGTGTTCACACTGTCGCAAAATAGACCTGTGACTTGTTTTAGCTAACAAGTACATTTCTGAGAGTTGTGTTTTTCCTCTGAAGAGCTGGGTGTTTGTAAGCGCCACCATACTTCCCTCCGAGGGAGAGGGTTTGAAATAGCACCTCCACAAAGGGGGGCAATAAAAAGCAATCAATAGGGCATTTTCATATCCTTTTTGCCACTTCCAAGAAGACAAGGATTTGGGGAGCATCATCCTCCTGATTTTAAAGCCTTGAAAACAGAAGCCACTAGCCAAAAGCAATGGTTCTCTTTGAGGTGATCGAACAAGGCTCGTGGAGAAAAGCCCTTCGGAAAAGCAAAAGCCCTTTTGTTCATGGTAATGATGACAAATGAATGCCCCACTTTTGTAGAGTAGCACTTCATACTTTTCAAGGTAAGAAGACATCATTGAATTATATGCCTTGTTAGATTCATTTGGGGAAAAAAATGTACAGTTGGCCACATTTATCAAGTGTCCACTTTGTGCAGAGTTCACGGCGATAGGAAAGAAGCAAAGAGACCTTGGGATACAGTGGAGAAAATAGGAGCAAAGCAAATTACACCTGGAACTGTGTTTTACTTAAATGAAATAGAGCTTCTCCAGAAGAAATGATACAAAACCCCCTAAAATGACAAAGTCAAAATGAAATTAATTTGTATTCACTTTAAAAGTTTCTATGTCATATGACACATAGTGATTAGGATGAGCTCAAATGGAATCACAGCTCCAAGACCTGTGGGAATGACTTTCTCTGCTTCCCTTACTTCTGTTCCCACCACTAATCTGTTCCTTACATGATAAGTCATTCTTCCTGCCTAGAAAGTATTCCCTTATCCCTTTAAACTGTTTTCCTTTCTGTCTTAAAAATTCTTCTGAAGTGATTTATTCCTTCCACTCCCTCCCTCTGCCTACTTATTCTTTATTATCCTCACTGCCCCAGTTACTCTCTAAGTACTAACCACAGGTCAGCCAGCAAGAAAAACCATGTGCATCTGACCTAGGTAAGCCAGACATGGAACAGCTCCAGCAGCCCAGGGCTTGGTCCCATCCTGTGAGATGACCAGAGGGGTGTTGAAAATGCCTTCAGCCATACTGGATGGCCTTCTGTTTTGTTTTGTTTTGGGCCAGTTTGGGAGACAAAAAAACATCATCTCATGTATTATTAGTTCCTAGTGATTTTACATTGTGGTCAAGGAATACAGCCTGAATAACTTATATTTAGGACAATTTATTGAAGTTTGTGGTCTACCCTATGATTAAATTTGTTAAGCATTCCATGGACATCAGGAAAGTATGGGCATACCATTTTCCATACAAAGTTTTCCATATGGCTACTTAACATGCTTATTGATTATTTTATTCAAATTCTTTAAATTCTTTTTTAAAAAATCTAACTTGATCAAAGATTTCTTTTTTCTTTCTTTTTTTTTTTTTTTTGGTGAGAAAGATTGGCCCTGAGCTAACATCTGTGCCAATCTTCTTCTATTTCATATGAGGGACACTGCCACAGCCTGGCTTGATGAGTGGTGTGTGGGTCTGCACTCAGGATTCAAACCCGCAAACCCCAGGCCACCAAAGCAGAGCACACAAACTTAACCACTATGGGCCGGCCCCATCAAAGATTTTTAAAACATTTTTTAATTGTGGTAAAATACACATAACATAAAATTTTAGGGGCCGGCCCCATGGCCAAGTGGTTAAGTTTGCGTGCTCCACTTCAGCAGCCCAGTGTTTCACCAGTTGGGATCCTGGGCACGGACATGGCACCGCTCATCAGGCCATGCTGAGGTGGCATCCCACATAGCACAACCAGAAGGACCTACCACTAGAATATACTACTAAGTACCGGAGGGCTTTGGGGAGAAGGAGAAAAAGATTGGCAACAGACGTTAGCTCAGGTGCTAATGTTTAAAAAAAAATTTCAGTTGTGGTAAAATACACATAACATAAAATTTACCACCTTAACCATTTTTTAAGCATCCAGTTCCGCAGTATTTACTACATTCACATTGTTGTGCTACCATCACCACCAACCAACCACAGAACTCTTCATTTTGAAAACCCCAAACTCTGTACCCATCAGACAATAATAATTCCCCACTCTCCTCTCCCCTCAGCCCTAGCAATCACCATTCTGCTTTCCATTTCTGTGAGTTTGACCACTGTAGGTACCTCACATAAGGGAAATCATATAATCATTAATATTTGGTCTTTCGTGACTGGTTTATTTCATTCAGCATAATGTCCTTGAGGTTCATTTATGTTGTAGCATGTGTCAGAATTTCCTTCCTTTTAAAGGCTAAATAATATTCCATTGTATGTGTAATAATATTCTATTCTATGTATATACCACATTTTGTTTATCCATTCACCCATTGGTGGACATGTGGGTTACTTCCACCTTTCAGCTATTGGGAATAATGCTGCTATGACCGTTGATGTATAAATACTATTTGAGTCCCTGTTTTCAGTTCTTTTGGGTGTTTACCCAGAAATGGAATTGCTGGATCATATGGTAATTCTATCTTTAATTTTTTGAGGAACTACCATACCATTTTCCACAGCAGCTGCACCATTTTACATTCCCAATAATGGTGCACAAGGGTTCCAATTGCTCCACATCCTTACCAACACTTGTTAGTTTGTTTTTTTGGTAGCAGCCATCCTAGCGGGTGTGAAGTGGTATCTTGTGTAGTGATCTGTCAAAGACTTTTGAGAAGTATATTAAATCTTCCCATTACAGTTGTGGTTTCACTCGTATTCTGGTAAACAACTGTGCTTTATATATTTGACACTACGCTTTTTTGTATGTAAAAGTTAATAACTGTTACATATTCATTATTTTTTTTATCTTTTTGCCTGGCAAATAACCCTTATTGCTTGGCAAATTGCTTCTTAAATTCCAGGAGAGATTGAAGATAGAGGTTCACCGTGCTGATCAATCCCTGGGGCTTATGGTCCCTCCGGTTGTCTTTCAATCACTCTCTACCTCAGATAGAAATTGACATTAGCACCCCACTCTTGAAAAGCTGTTACATGCCACCTGAACCCTGCAATATCAGGAAAATAGGCTGACTACAGTTGAACGATCAGAATCTCTAACTCCGCATCAGCCTGCTACTTGGATTCTGCAAGGTAGAAGCCAGAAGTAACCTGCATCCTCTTACTGCTCTCCACTTTCTCTTGCTCCGTTGTCAGTTAGTCAGTAAATACATGAGCATAGTCAGACCTTGTGCTAGGTACCAGAAACGCAGCTGTGAACAAGATACACAGTTCTGTCTTTCATGGATCTTACAGCAGAGAAGGAAGATGTTAAATAAATAATTGCAAGTAAGGTGAGTCCTACAAAAGACAAGTACAGAGTGTTAAGTAGCATAGAAGAGAAAGAGCCAGCCTGGTTGAGGAACCAGGAAAACCATCCCTGAGGAAGTTGCATTTCAACAGGTACATAAAGGATCAGTCATCCAGTCAGTCACTGAAGAGCCATGGAAGAGTTTCATGGTTAGGAGCACGGGCCGGAGCTGGACTGCCAGTATTCAAACCCTACTCCAGCACTCATTAGCTGGAGGACTTTGGGTGAGTTAATTAACCTCTCTGAAAATAACAGTTGTCATGATTGATACACGTATCAGTTTCTGGCAAGTAGTAAGTCCTCAATAAATGTTTATTATTCATTAAAGAAATATGAGTGCTTACTATGCCCTGACTGTGGCGGATGTTGAGAATACAATGATAAAAATAGACAGTCACTGCTTTCATAGTATTAGAGTCATTTGAATATATCATGATAGCAAATAGACTTCCAGAAAGGTTTAATTTGACAATTTTTATCTAAAGTCTCTAAAATGCCTCTTCCCTTTGGTTCAACAATTACATATCTTGGAATTTATCATAAAGAAATAACCAGGAATGCGTGCAAGGTTTTAGCTTTTTTTATACTGAAAAGTTGAGAACAACCTAAGTGTCCTACAGGAAATTAGTTAAATTATGATATAGCTCATGTGATGGGATGTCATGCAAGCATTAAGAAGATTCTTATTTACTGACAGATGAGATTTAGTCTCATGCATGTGAATAGCTTTTGCTAATAACATATACTAATCCATAGGAAGCAAGAGTGGAAGTATTTAAACCAAGATATTGATGGTAACTGTCTTTAGGTGAATACGCCAGCTAGGAATCAATAGAAATCAACTCTGGCAAACTTGGTAGGAGGGGAAGAATTTACTGGAAGGAGCTGGAGTAACTCAGAGAAAGGAAGGAAAAGCTGAACAACCAGACTTTGGGTAGGACAGGAACGAGCTGGATCTAGCATCCAGATAATAGAAATGAGAGGACAGTCTCTGCTAAGCTATGCCATTAATAAAAGTCAACTCAACCCGTGTATGTGTGTACGTGTGCGTGTCCTTCTGTTTTCATCCCATTCAGTTCCAGATCTCCAGGAGAGAGTGCCTGATTGGCCCAGACTAGGTCATGGGGCATCATGGTTGGCAGTTGTAGCAACACTGCATGCAGCGGGAAATATTAATATTCTTCTGTAATAGACAGATATTACTTTTGTAACAAGGAGAAAAAAATTTCTTTTGGTAATTTCAAAAACTTGAGAATGCAAAGAAGTTGCCAAGTTTCCTGAATGGGCTACTTCACAATCTACTTTGTTCTTTTATATCCCATTGCTACATCTTCTACAACAAATCTCATCCCCATTACATCATGCACACCCCTATCCCTACTTATCCACATGAATTATTTTTATGTGATTATCATTAATATAACAGTGATAGGATGAGCACATAGTGCTACAAATAGTCACATAACAATCCATTTCCATAATAGAATGACAAAGAGATTTTTGAATTCATTACCCAATGTTAGAGTTGAATTTTGCAAACTAACCACTAAAGATTATAGCAATCATTTACTAAGTCCTTGCTCTGGGCCAGACACCAGACTGAGTCCTTTACTTACATTATGTCACTTAAATGTAAAATACACAATTTGACAAAGCAATATTTTCCTTCTCCAACATAGCATTCTCGCTAGATTCTATCTTTCCTGAAAAATAGATTCTTAATCTTCTAAGAACTTCAAGGCATTCCATTCACATCAAGTATTCCATTTAAATTCTCTTGACATCCCTAAGAAGAAAACAGAGGATTGGCTATTACTTATCTTTCCGTAGAGCTGAGGAAGTTACAGAGATGCAATTTCCCCAAAATCGCCTGCTGGCAGCATCTGAACACCTCTCCATTTATTGAACTGAAGGTATTGAGAGAATAATTCCTTTATTTAACAGACATGTTTTGTGGTCCCACTTTGTATCAGGCGTTTGTGCAGGGAGCCAAAGACTGATTCACGCGTGTACATCTACACTGTGTGCCAAGGCTGTGCCAGGTGCCAGGAAGTAGACAGACACAGTCCCAGGCCTCGTGATTCAGAGGCCCTGCCTGTTCTCAAGGAGTTTACATTCAGAGGAGAAACGGGAGCATTTGCAAATGAGGCATGGGGCTTAAGAAATAGAAGTGAAGGGGCCGGCCCGGTGGCACAGCGGTTAAGTTTGCATGTTCCACTTCCGCGGCCCGGGGTTTCCCGGTTCGCATCCCGGGTGCGGACGTGGCACCGCTTGGCAAGCCATGCTGTGGTAGGCATCCCACATATAAAGTAGAGGAAGATGGGCACGGATGTTAGCTCAGGGCCAGTTTTCCTTAGCAAAAAGAGGAAGATTGGCTGCAGATGTTAGCTCAGAGCTAAGCTTCCTCAAAAAACATAAATAAATAAGAGTGAAAATTATGATTTGTTTGAGAACGTAGAACAGTGCTTGGGACATGGTGAACCCTCAAAGTGTTAGCTAGTTTTTGTTATTATCTCCAATATCCCTTCCAGGGTTAAATGGTGTTGGGGCACCTGTTTGCTCACAAAGGAGAAATCAGCTCAAGGGGCAGTTCTTCCACACTGAGAAAACAAAAACTGCTATAACCATGGGAAATACACATGCAAGAATTGCTATGAAGAGCTTTCTGGCCTATCCAGGGATCTCACCACTGTACCCAGGCCCCCACACGAGTGCTGCAGCTCAGGGTTAGGTTGGGTGCCCCTGCCGCTGCTGAGCAGAAGCTTCCTGAAGGTTTTCAGAGGGGTCAACATGATGGCACACATGATAGTGCTCTGAGTGTTTGGCACCACTCAAATCACAAGAGGTGCTCAGGTTTGCAAATCCAAAAAGAATTAATCAAAACAGAAATAGTCTCTGCCTTAAGAGGCAGGTACATTATAAAAAGCCTAAGGTGCCAGAATCATTTACTTCATGTTTTCTTTTTTTGTTTTTTTTCAGGGGAAGATTGACCCTAGGGTAAAATCTGTTGCCAGTCTTCCTCCTTTCCCCCCACTGCCCAAAGCCCCAGTACATAGTTGTGTGTAGCTGTAAGTCCTTCTATGTGAGCCACGACCACAGCATGACTCCTGACAGACAAGTGGTGTGGTTCCACACCCAGGAAACAACTTGGGCTGCCAAAGCAGAGTGTGCCAAACTTTAACCACTAGGCCATCAGGGCTGGCTCTATGATTTCTTATTTTTTGAGCTCTGTATCTAAAATAAGCCTTGTCATGTTATTCTTTCCCTGTTCAGAGAAACTTGGTTGCTGCAATAGCTAGTGACAGCTTTCCTTAAAAAAAAAAAAATCTTCCTGATAATCACTCTCGGCCATCTACAATTGCTGCATTGCATTTTTTGTTTTGTATGGTGTTTTCCCCTGCATCACTTTATTTCATTGAAATAAATGCCTTGCTGTTAGCTTAAAATAGTGTATTATTCTTGTGTTTAAAGTGTTTTGAAAGTTAATAATTTTTCTTTTTTTCTGTTAAGCCAGTCAACCTGGTCTTCAATTTTCATGGCCTGGAAGACTCTGGGGAATAGATAATATCTTCAGTGTCAGTCAGGCTAAACCAGAAATGTACTCACCCCTGATACAGGACACTGAGAGGAAAATTGCCTGTTTCAAACTTATCACTGAGTAAAATGGGGGAAATAGCCCCTAAGAATTCATGCTACAATCTGATTCTCACCTAGAATTTTTAACTCCAATTCGCACTACCAAGGTAGTCTAAAACTCCTTAAGCTGAACTGAAGCAAGAGGCTATTAAAATAACCCAAGCAGATTTTTCAAAGGATAAGTAGAATTTCTAGAAATTAAAAAAGCATAATAGCTAAAATTGTAAACTCAATGGATAGGTTTAACAGCAGAAAAAAACACAGTTGAAGAGAGAATTAGAGAACTAGAAGCTGGAGAAATTACCTAGAATGAAGCACAGAAATATAAAGAGATGGAAAATAAAGAAAAGAGGTTGAGTATGAAAAATACAGTGAGGATGCCTAACATACATCTAATCAGAATGAGAACGAGAGCAAAAGAGAGAGAATGGTGGGACAGTGGCATATTTGAGGAGAAGATGGCTGAGGATTTTCAGAACTAATAACACATACTACTTATTCAAGAACCCCAATAAAACCCAAGCAGAATAAATAAAAAGAAACATGCATCTAGAGACTAACACTGAAACTACAGAATACTAAATTTGAGTAGTTAAATATACATGTTACAGTTTCCAGGGTAAGTGCTAAAACAATAGAAATACAGTGTTTAGCTTCCAAATTCATAGAGGAAAAAATAAAAAATCCAAAAGAATTCACTAAAGGAGAGAAAAAGAAATATGGAATAAGTGAGACATCATGTAGTATAAAATAAGATTAATAAGTCTAACTACATCAATAATTATAATATTAGACTAAATATTTCAATAAAAAGACAAAGGTAGTCAGACCAAATATTTTTAAACCCACTTATATACTTCTAACAAGAGGTACCTCTAAAATATAAGAATACAAAAAAGTTGACAGTAAAGGAATGAAAAACATATGCCAGGCAAATACTAATTAAAAGAAAGTTATGCTATTGATGTGACCACAATACATTTAAAGGCAAAAGCAGAACTACATACGAAGAGAATCACTGCATAGGAAAAAGATTGAATTCACCTGGAAAATATAACAAGTCTAAATATTTGTGACCTAATAATATTATCTTAAAGTATATAAAGGAAAACTGACAGAATTACAGGAAAAATAGACACATTTACAGTCATGTTAGGTGATTTTAACACAATTCTGTCAGTGATCGACAGATCAAGCAAACAAAAAGAGAATCAGTAAACACATAGAAGATTTGAGCAAGCAACTAGGAAACCCATATGGAACACTGAACCCAATAGCTGCCTTTTCAAGCACACAGGAGTTACAAAATTGATCACATAATGGACTATTAAAGAATTCTCAAGAACTTTCAAAGGACTGAAACCATATAGACCATATTCTCAGACCATACTTCCCTTCCTCTTGAATGTGGGCTGGACTTAGTGACTCATTTCTAACAAACAGAAGGAAAAAAAGCAAAAGTGATGGTGTGAGACTTTGAAAACCAGGTCACACAAAGCACTGCAGCTTCCTGTGTGCTCGCTCTCTCTGGATCACTCTCTGGTAGAAACCAGTAGCCACCTTGTGAGGACACTTGAGAAGCCCCACAGAGAGGTATGCGTGGTAAGGAACTGAGGCCTCCAGCCAACAGCCATGTGACTGAGCCACCTTGGCAACAGATCCTCCAGCCCCAGTCAAGCCTTCAGATGATTGCAGTGCTGGCTAACATCTCAACTGCAACTTCGTGAGAGATCCTGACCCAGGACCACCCAGCTAAGCTGCTCCTGGCTTCCTGACTCATGGAAACTGTGTGAGATACTGTTTGTTGTTTTAAGCTGTTAAATTTAGGGGTAATTCATTACATAGCAATAGATAACCAACACAACAGGAGTGGAGTTCCTGGTCTACCTACCCTGGGACTCAGAATAATAACAATATACACAAATTAGAGAACAAAACCATATATAATAAGGTGCTACATTGTATACTATAGGAAACAAGATTGTGCACAACAAAGGGATAATTCTAAAGTATAAAAAACAAGCTGGAGAAGGAAGATATCAATTTTCAAAAAGAAAGTAGAGTTGGAACTTAGTACTCTATTCATCCATGCAACAAAAAAAATTGAACACCAACTACATGCTATACACTGGACTAGGAAATTGAGCTACAAAGATAAGTGTCTTAGCAATGATTCCTGCCCTCGAAAAATTTATTTTGATGGGAGAGAGAGTTAAGTAAACACAGAATTACAATGTGGGTGATACTGCTCTCTGATAGTACCCTACAAATTTTTGGAGATTAGGGAAAGCTTCATAAATGAACCAATATTTAAACAGAAACATGAACGTTGGGGTTGCATTAGCCAAGCAAAGAGGAGGAGGTGACGGACAATGATCTAAACCAAGGAAACAGCACGTGCAAAGGCAGCGAGGTGAAAAAGTACAGTACATTCAAGGGTCCAAAATAAAGTTCAGGATGTCTAGAGGTTTGGACTGAGAGAGTGCAGGGTGAGGAAAGATAAAGTTGAAGAGGAAAGAGAGGCTGGATCCTGCAGACCTTGGAAGCCCTTTAAAGAGTCTGTGCTACATCAAGTGCAAGGGGGAGCCACCAAAGGGTTTTAAACTCCAAAGATTTGGCAGAATAAGAGGCATTATTATTCAAATGCACAGTGCTCCATTTCACCAGGCCTTCAAAGATACTCCATCTCCTTAGTCCTAACAATTAATCCCCAGGCAGGTATCACTGACCCGTTTGTAAGGAAGAGCCAGCAAGGCTCCAAGAGTTTTTGTGCCTCACGCAAAGTCACACACTAGTTGTAGGGGCACAGCTAGGGCTTAAAAGCAAAGAAGAAAATAAAAGAAGGAACAAGGGAATGAAGAAAGGGCCGATAGGTAGGGAGCAAGTTTGGCAGGACAGCACAAAAGACAATATTGTGTTTTATATTTAAGTATTATCTTTTAAAAGCCAACTTCTACTACCTATTATTACAATAGACTTTCTTTAAAAAGCACGTCGCCAGTCTACAGGAGTGTGAACATATGGGGATGCGTGTAAGACCCATTGTAATTATAAAGAACTAGAAATAACTTTGACAGTTTCCTGCTGCTTTCTCTATAATAGCATGTGCCCTGTGACGTTTATCAGTGTCCCTGATCTAAATGAATATAACGACAATGCACAAGTGGTAAACACCCCTCAGATGCCATTTTGTGCTATTTGTAGTGTGTGATTCCACGGTGGGTGACACCAGTAATGTTCCCCAGTGAGAAGGGCCGCCTGCAACCACCCTGCAGGCCTCCAGACTGTGCCCCCCAGGAATGTTCTGTCTTGGTGTGGAGAGGAAACAAAAGCAGAAGTACACCTGCGGAGCAAAAGGATGTTTTAAAAACCCCTAAAGGAAAAAAAAAATCCTTTTTCTGCATTCTGAGAGCACTATTTACCATTCTTCAGGGCCTTCATTTACATAATTTATCTAAGTATAAATTCTCAATTACTTTTAAGAATTTCCACCAAGAGGCTTACAAAGAGCAATGTGAAATTCATTTGTGTCGATAACTTGTAATGAGCAGCAGATCGTCCTCACCCCAAATGAAACATCTGTGTACGTTTGAGGGTGTTTTTTTAAAGTTTACTACTTTTCATTTTTCTTTAATGTTTTAGTGGTAGGAGAGGAATAAAATGAATATGTACTGTGGGAAACAGGAAAAGGCTGGAAAAGACGAAAGACAATAGGATAAAGGCAGATACATTTTTCTAAATTTGATGGATCTGTTACTACGTAGGCTAAAGAAAAATTCAAATAAAAAACGAGTTCATTTATAATAGAGGAATCTCTTTGATAATATCTGAGCCCTCTAAGCAATCCCAGTCTTGAAATCACAAAAAATGGCCAATCAGTTTGCATTCTGGTACAGCCACTGTGGAAAGGAGTATGGAGATTTCTCAAAAAATTAAAAATACAAACATCATGGGATCCAGCTATTCCACTACTGGGTATTTATCCAATGAACATGGAATTAATAATTCAAAATGATTTATGGACCTCTCCGTTCATGGAACTGTTATTCACAATAGCCAGGACTTGGAAGCAGCATCAATGGATGAGTAGATGAAGAAGATGTAGCGTATATACACAATGGAATACTACTCAGCCACAAAAGAAGACAGAATCATGCCATTTGGGACAACATGTGGAAGATAAACAAACAAACAGATAATGAGAAGACATTGGTGGTTACCAGAGCGGGAGGGGGCACGGGGAGGGGACAAGGGGTAAAGGGGCACATCTGTATGGTGACGGATAAAAACTAGAGTATTGGTGGTGAACACGATGCCATCTACACAGAAACTGAAATATAATAACATATACCTGAAATTTGCACAATGTTACAAGCCAATATGACCTCAATAAAATTGTTTTTTTAGAGGCCAATCAGACCTTATGTGCCTCGATAGAAAGTACCCAGCAGCACCTAGAAGTTAAAAAAGTGAACGTGGATCTGACCAATGTCTAGATCCACTTACCCACTGACAGGAAACACGGATGACAGAGGTACAAGTCAAATAACACCACAGGGAAGCAATTTGCTAAATCCAGAATAGGTGGCATTCTCCAGGACCAATGATTTGTTTTCTCCCAGGAATCAGTGGTGTGAGAAGAATAAAAGAGGGCGGGATGAGATAACAGAGACTTAGGAGAGGCGTGACAACCAAATACAGTGTGTGGACCTTGTCTGCAACCTTATTCAAATGAACTAACTATAAAAAGACATCTTTGAGGCAATCATCAAATTTGAATATTACACGGGTAAGATATACTTTTAAGGACTGGTGGTGAATTTTGTTAGATGTGATAACGGCATGGGGGGTATGTTTTTTAAAAAACATGCCCATCATTTAGAGATGCATACTACAATTTGTACTGGTGAAATAATATGATAAGTGGGATTTACTTTTGAAATCCCACAGATTTTTGTTTTCAAAAGAAGTCTAGACAAAACAAGATGGGCAAAATGTTGGTCAATGTTGAAGCTGGTTAATGGCATATAAGAGCTCATTATACTATTCTCTCTGCTTTTGCATGTGTTTGAAATTTTCCATTATTAAAATTAAGGGGGAGAAATGAATTCACTTAAAGATCAATTTTTGTGGCAGGGCATAGCCATGTGGTGGTTTAATCTCATTTAGGTCACTTATAAACTAAGTGACTTGGGAATAAAGACTCTTGAAGCCCAAGAAGAGCTCAGGGATTATTTTTCCCCTTGAACTGAAGATGAGAGAGTTGATGCCCAAAAGGTAAGTGAGTGATCCAGGACATACAGCCAGCCTGTGGACTCCCAGGAATAAAATCCAGATTCTCAGTCCAGCTTTCTTTCTTCTCAACCTGTGGCAGACCAATTACTTAATCTTCCTGGAACTCAGTATCTTTATCCCTAAAATGAAAACACCGCTACCTACTCTCCCTAATTCATTCTGAGCTACCCTGGGGAGGTGAGAGGGCTTTGCAAAACTCGTGACAAATGTAAGAAGTTCTTATTGTATTTCCCCAGTTAAACTTATCCAGTATAGAATAGCAAAACTCAGAGTTCACTGAAGAATGGGAAGATGGGGGAGAGTCGCAAAGAAGAACAGAACGGTTTTAACGCTGCCAAGACAAATTCGGTTAACCATCCCTTAAATGAAACAAGATGATTGAAAGTGGAGCAACAACAGCTCCAGATCAAATCTGTGAAAAAAAGCTGAAAAGAAGACAGCTCATCTTGCATCTTCACCTGAGAGAATCATCCAGAGGGGCCTCCCACGTGACACGAGCTGCCCTCAGGGGTACCCCCTTGTTCCTCTCTGGCAAATCCTTTGCCTGAAAGCCATATGGCTCCCTGCTGGGGGCCCAGGCACAATAGTGTGCCTGCCAACCAAGAGGTGCGACTTCTCTAATTGGCAAAGTCTGTTCAAGTGTCTGGCCACCAGCTGACAGACGCCAATGTTGACAGCGGGGCGGGGGGACCTGAGGGGGTTGGACGGGGAGGGGGAGCGTGTGATGTCTGAGAGGCAGAATTCTCCCATTACATTGATTCATCTTTTTCCCTTCCCCCATCTTTGGAGTCGAGGGACGTCAGCAACATAATTGGCTGTTTGGGTAAAAGACTTTACAGTAAGAGAAGGATGCTCACTCAGGGACAGCTGCTCTACAGAGCGCCTACAAAAATAACTCTCGGGAAAGGCTGGGGCTGGTGAGTCCCAGAGGAAGGGAGGAGGAGGAGAGACAAGTGGAGAATTAGATACCTGCCTGACCACAGCTACCATTCCACGCTGGCAAGAGATGGACTGGTGATGGGCTGGCTGAGCCACGTTTCCAGGGCAGCAGAGGAAGCTTTCCTATCTATAAAAGTTGTGTCATGATTCCAAACACTTGCCAAAGAGAAGTCCTGCCTGGAGGGCAAAGAGCCTGAGTGTGGGAGTCCAATGGCTTTACCTCTGTCATTCATTTTGTCATTCAACAAACATTTTAGCACCTATTCCATGCCAGGTGCCAGATTAGGTGATGGGGATCCAAAGATAATATGAAGCCTGGGAGATGCAAGGAGTTGATTGGCTATTGGGAGAAATAGAAAAGAACAGATTTTTTTTACAATATAGCTAAACTCGGGTTTCTTTGGAGGCATCTAACTCAGACATGAGTATTTGAATCAAGGTTCCTGTCGACTTGCCAGATGACCTTGTTTCAGCCACCTAATCTTCCTGAGCTTTTGTTTCCTTACCTGTAAACAGGAATCAAGCTGCCTTTCCTTTTTATAAGAGGCTCAAGAGAGACCGTGTCTATGAGGGGTTTGTAGATGTCCCATGTGTGAGATAGATTTACCAGTGGGTTTGTACCTTTTTCTATGTGAGGAAGGCTTCAGATTTCCAGAAAATTATATATCAACTTGGTCTCTCTTTTCTGAAGTGTGTAAGACCTCACAAAAGAGACAATAATCAGATGACACAGATTCCCCACATAAAGAGAGACACCTGGGAAGAAACAATTGTTCACTTGATATGAGTCCCAACGAAACACAAAGACATACCAGGGCAATGGCTACCATTTATTCAGCATTTACTTCATGCCAGGCACTATGCTACGGGTTTTACACACAGAAACACATCTCATTTAATCCCCAAAGCAGTCCAGGGGGTTTACTTTATTATCCTTGCTTTACAGGTGAGGAAATTGAAACCCAGGGAAATTACACAACTTGCCCCAAATCATACAGGTAGCAAGTCAGGGTGTCTTGGTTCAAACCCAAACCTACCTGACTCTGAGGCCCTTATTTTTAAACCCAAGACTGCACCATCTCAGCTGTTGGTGGAAAAGGACAAAACTATGACTCCAGCAAGCCGGCAGAGCAATGCACAGAACCGTGAGATGGCGGGGCTAGAGGAGATCGTCAAGGTCATTTACTTTCCCTCTCCACCCCCAACTCATTTGATATAGGAGAAAAATGGGCCACAAAAAGCTGAAGTACGCTGCTGGGAAAGATCACCATAACCCCAGGATCTGCCTACCACACGGCATGGCCCTGGCTGGGTCACTGAGCAGAGCCTCAGGAAGAGGGATTTACAAGGAGTGGCTTCTTGAGGACCTGAGCAGTCAAGGATCAGGTGCTGACCATTTCCGGCCTCTCCTTCCCTACTCCTCTCCTCCCCTAATGCCCCGTCTCCCATCTGGCTTTTGGGGAAAGCATACCCCGGACCAGTGGTTCTCAAACTTTAGCTGCATCAGAATCACCTGAAGGGCTTGTTAAGACCCAGATTGCTGGGCTCCACCACCCTGTTTCTGATTTAGGAGCTTTGGGAAAGCGGGGTGCAAGAATTGAATTTTTATCAACTTCCCATGGGATGGTGATGCTGCTAACACAGAGAGCACACTTTAAGAACCACTGGTGTGTAGCACTGATCTTCAGGATGGATGGGTAGTTAATACGACATTTAGTCAAAAACCACTAGTTGCTCCCTAATATCTACTCTCCCCTTCCTCAGCAGTACTAGAACCTTGGTTATTTAGCTGAGCAGATAGCCAACCAAAATAGAGGTAATATTTTCTATTATTTTAATTAATTTAAATTTAATTTAATAATTTCTAATATTTTCATGTGCTCTATTACAGCTGACGGCATATGAGCAGTAGTATGCACTGTAGCTTCCAGGTTGTGCCCCTTAAGGGATACGGCAGGCCCTTCACCTTCCGCCTCCGTGCTGGCTGGAACACACACATGGAGGGAAGTCATCTTGGACTTTGCAGAAGGAGTAGGGGCCACTGATGACTTAGTGGAACTCGGTCTTAACCATCTTGGACTTATATATGAAAGAAAAATAAACTCCTATCTTTACGTAAGCCACCCTTATTTTGGGTCTCTGTCACTCGCCGCCAAACCTATATCCTAATGGATACAGACATACAAACAAATACCTTTGAATGCCGGAAAGTATGGTAGATATATAGATCACTAGAGCAGCTAAACCAATAAATAACTGAAGGAGATTATCATTCAACAGTCAGAACTCAATAGGTAACAGACACTTGATCTGGAGAGCTAGTCACACAGAGAGATTACCAATCAACTCTAGCTGGTTTAGCTAAAGTTTAACTTTGACAAAAGTCATTTAGCTGTTTCTAAAGATTTCATTTCCATTTATAATTATAGAAAATGTTCCCCAGTCATTTTATTGCCCTGCCCTACATTATACCTATAATCTTCCTAACTTGGATTGTTATCTGATATGCAATTATGTTTCTAGAAGACTAGAATCTAAGTGCATGATTTAAAATAAAAGTTAAACGGATATAATTTGTGTTTATTTTTGTCTTATTGAAACCAAATGCTATAGAATTTCCGATGTCTATTTCACAGGAATAGTTTGAGCCAAGTAGATATAGTTTTCCTTTAATTAGCATCTTTGAGGAAAGCATATGGGGATGAGACTATAAATGTCCAAGGAAAGGAGGAAAGGTCTCACCATGACCAGCCTCTGTCCATAAAGATTCACATTCATCCATATGTCACTTTCCAAAACTGTCGCCCCTATATGGGTCTTCGAAAAAAAAATCAAATCAAGAGTCAGAAGTAATAACAAAAATCAGAGCATCTCAATATTGATGAATAACAAGAACGAAAAAACTTTAGACATTTCTGCAGCATCTCAGAGTTTGCACAACATTTCACAACACATTATCGTATCCTCAGATGGAAGAAGCCAACATTTTTTTTCCTTTTCAAATAAATTTCCGGTGGTGATCACCCACAATTACATGAAGTTGCTGGCTGACGGTGTCATATAGAAGTTTTAGAGCAAATAAACTTATTCACATGATTTCGTGCCAGCTTCCTCTCGATAATATACGGCTCATTTTGAATTGTTTAAATTGAGGACATTGGTTAACTGGATTTGGACTGGAAACTTTGAATAAGCTGTGTTCTGACATTTCCGCCTGTTCTTTGAAGCTAGAACAATGCCTCACATATAGATATCAGGAAAGGACGGAAGAAGAAAGGAAGGAAAGAAAGAAAAAAGAGGGAGGGGAGAAAGGAAGGAGGGAGGAAGGAAGAATGAATACAACAAACATAGGAGCAAGGAGGAATTGAGAGAACAACTTGGAATTCTAAACATCCCACCATGTAATGTACCTTATGAGGGATTTCAGAGCTGGTTGAGAAGACTCCCACCTTGCCCTGTGTAATTAAGTCTCTGGCAGAGCTGTAAGTGATTAAAGCTGACCATGTACGTGGCTGGCATTCAGGTAAATAGAGTAATTATGAAGCAAATGTGTATTTACAAAAATCATCGACAATACTTATGGTATGACAGGACATCCGTGCTAATTATAATTCATGAACAGTACATAGGAATACATATTTAAAAGAATATACTAACTAAGCAGTTTCAAAATAATCTTCAAATTTCAGTAGGGTGTCTCTTGCAACACCCACTGTGATTTCATCAGATTCTAACTGTAACTTTCAAATTAGACTGTGACCATGAACCTCCCAAAAGTCTGACGTCATCGATGGCAGATCATTTCACTGCTCTGTGAATGCTTACCTAACAAACTAAAAATAAAGTGTTTTTTATAATCTTGGAAATTACAGTGACTAGATTCCCCTTCCAGAACATTAATCCTTTTTGTTGAATATCTAAATTTGTGTTTATTAAGGTTTAGAGAAAATAAATTAATGGAAGAAAGAGACAATGGGGAGTTAACGGAAAGGAGGGTGTGTTGGGGTCAGTCCCACTGGGAAGATGACTGAGCTCTCCCACAATGCATTTCTTGTTATGACAGTCAGAGATGAACAGGAGAGGGCTGAAGAGGCACCTGTAAGGTGTCTATGTGATTACATTATGGTTTAAAATGTGAGTTTCATAAGTAAACGCCGCTGAAAGTTATTTCAAGAAGGTCCCAGTCCATCATGAGGATTTTTTAAATAAAGAAATTAAAGGTTGTTTGGCTAGAAGACAACACTCTTCTCACACGTTGCTTGATAGTTTAAGCAATAGACACAGAAAAATAGTTTCTGTTCCAAGAAGATGGAAAACAAGAGGGCTAATTACAGGATGTTTTAAAAAATAATATTCAAGCAATTTTTTAATTTGTCAACTTGATTGCAAGCCATAAAAGTGATTAAAATACTTATTGTGCTGTAATTTCTTTATAATTTGGTATTTTTAGAGTCATGTTTCCAAATGATAGCATCTAAGGGACTCTCAGAATTTAAATGCAAAATTAAAAAGCACTTGTACAACAAAACAAGTACTTACCGGTAGCTAGTTCTTATCAACACAAAATGAAGCAGGTTTTGATTCTCATGAAGTGAAAGGCAGTTAATTATCTCAGAGCTGGAAAGTGTCCGGGAAAGCTACGATGCTTTGAACCAGGTTTCTAAATAAGTTGGTGACCTGCAGCCGCAGGAACGCAACATCTGGCTGAGTTCACAGATGTTGAGGAGCTGAGCCAAAAGATGCAGCCTTGAACGAACCGGGATCTAGTGCTGGTAGGCACGTGGAAATGCTGAATGAATGAATGAATGATCAGGTACGGCTCAGAGACCATTTTCCCAGGGGGGAAAGGATCTTAGAGGCTTCCTGTTTGGTTGACGATTGGATATTTCTAAACTTATTTGTAAATCTGCCTTCAAAGACTAAATTTTGAAGTGACCCTTTCCGAAGCTGATCCTCAAACCCTCCGTGACCAGCTGCTCCTTCCCCAAGTATAACAGGCCCCCTCCCTCGACTGCAGCCATGAACTGAATGTTGACGCCACAGGAGGGGCTTTTTCTCCTTCCGCCTTCTTCACCTGGGTCAGGCAGGTGTTTTCATGTAAAAGCCTAAGAGGGAAGTTTACAGGATTGCTCATGCAGGCTGCTGAAAGGCTATTTTGCAGGTTCAACTCTATGAGAAGACACCCTACTTCAGGACTTTCTGCCTTCTCCCGGCATCTGACACCCCGAGCCATCCAGGAGAGGACAGACGGAACCGCGGGACTCTGGGGACCGGAGCAACCATGGACAAAAGGACAGATGGATGGGGGTGGGAGTAGGGATAAGAGCCAGGAGTTGAAAAGGAGAGAGGATTCCCTCTACAGTGCGTGATATCACCAGGCAGCTTCATAATAACTTGGAATGTGTGGCTTTGAACCTGAGGAAATGGCCATTTTATACGCTTTCAGATTCTCTCTGGGAGCTGCCGATCCCCTCCCCCGCCATGATAAAGGTTGAATTCTGGGGCTACATTGGGTTGTCAAAAATGTACAAATGCTCATCCATTCTTGGCTCATTTGTCTTTATCAATCAAAATGCAGTGTTTTCTGAAGTACACGTTGAAGATACTGTAGTGGGGAGACCCAAACGTAACACCACAATGCTTTCCCCTTGGAGAGAGCTCTCCCGTCTCCGCAGGAGTCCTGCAGTTTCATCATTTCATTGACTCCTGCCAACCAAGCTGCGAGGTAGGTGTTATCCATTCCACCAGCTGCACCCCTTACACACACACACCACAGATGCAAAGACTGAGGCCCAGAGAAATTCGATGACTTTCCTAACCAAGATCACTCAGGCAGAAAACAGCAGCATCCTTGGCTCTGAAAACACAGGCCTTCTCCTTGATACTGATTAATCACTCTGGGCTGTGTATAAACATTGATCTGTTTGTTTGTTTGTGTGGCTGATATTGTAAATGTTTAATAGTGTGCTCACAGAGATCAAATTTGTGTGCTTTTCCCACTCCTTCAGAACGAAAGTTATCTAAAAATCATCTGAGAGTACCTTCCCTTCTGGGGAGTTGGGGGCCCGGAGGGGAGAGTGAATGCCCAGGAATAACTGAAGGGAGCTTTACTCTGGAAGTCAGGGGCAGAGCGAGTGGCTCAGTTGTCCAGGGACAGGACATACAGGACAGTGGCCTGACCCCTTCGGGAGCATTGGGGGAAGGAAGACTCTGAGCCCTGGCTGGTCAGTCAGTCGCTGGAATCTGACAGACCGGCCCCAGGCAGTATTCTGCCAGATAGGGGCTTGGGCATTGGAGGAAAGAGAAGAACGACTTTAAGAGGAGGGTGTGGAATAAAGGATGCAGCTTCCTTTACATTCAAGGCCTGCTTCTACTCAGCCCCTGCACCCTGTCACAGCAGAAAATGGGCCCCAGCATCCTTGGTCCACACCTTAACAAGGGCTGGGTCAGCTTCTCTGCACCCAGGCCATCTTCCACGCGACCAGCCCTCGGTGGGCAGGGAGAGCTCAGCCAGGCCAGGGCACCCATCAGCCCTCATCAGCCTACAGAGAAGAAGCCGATGGGACTGGGACTAGGCCTGGGGTGCCCAAGTGTCCATACCAGCCTCAAACTGAGTAGAAAGGAGGTGGGCATTCCCCTTTGAAAGGATATTACCAAATATTAGATTTCAGTCATGGCTAAGCAAGTTTTGTGAATAAAACACTATTTTATTTATTATAAATTATAATACCTGACATTATACATGAAGAATTTACCCCTTAAAAAGTATGATGCTTTTTCCTGCCAGGTTGTGTGGCCAGCTGCTTTGGGGGAACAGATGTGAAAAGGCAAGCCTATCTTTCTTGAAAACAACTAACAGAACGTGCTCTCAACCACCTACGACACATCACTGAAGACCACTCTGAAGTGATTATGGTTTTGAATTATCGTGTCATTTTTTCATGAAAATTACATTATTTTGCCAGGGTAATTTACTAAACTCTCTTCCCTAGAGTCTCCTTTTCCCCCATTTTAAGCAGGGTTTTATAACTTCTTGCTTTGAGTACCGGGGCTTCACAGAAAGCAGAAGCAGCCTGGTGTCCAAGACTCTGTCTTAAAGCCAAAGCCCATGAAAGAAATAAAAGAAGATGCATGGAGCCTGTATTGAAGAGGGGCACCTCTCCAGGGAAAGTCACCAAGGGACTTCAGGAGCCGGATAGTGATTATAGCTTAGACAGTGGCCTCCTCAGTGGACCAAAGAGTCTCAAGGCCCTGGCCAGCCCAGAAGCAGCAGACCCCAGGGGGAGAAGGGACTAGCAGGCTGGCAGGGCTGTGACTGTGGGGAGTGTGGCTAAGGACCTTTTGTGCATATGACTCCTGAACTTGCACATACAGAGTTGGGGATAGGGAGCTCCAAGAATGACTACAGGCAGGTTTCCCGCCAGGCTGGTAGGATGCAAGCTCAGGGAGGGAACTTCATTTCTTAATGAAATTCCATGTCTTACCTAAATTTGAGGATTGCAATTCATCTCCATCATATAAGCTGCCTACATGAAACATACCAGTCCTTTTTACCAGCAAATCACACTGGCATTCATTATGAGGAATTGTCAGCTGTGTTAGTTGTAAAGGACACAAGAATTTATTCTTGGCCGTGAGGAGAGGCAGTGGGGTAGGGATAGAGACCAGTGTTCTAGTCCCAAAACTTCTGTGTAGCCACAAACATCTGTTTTCTTGTCCTCCAAATGTGGGATTGAACTTGATCAAAAACTCCAAAAGCATGGGTTTTAAGGGGTACAAAGGCAAACTTTTTTTTTATTTTAGTAATTATTATATACCTTAATATGGATTAGAGATATACATATATGGGAAATATCTAGCACATGAAACCCATGGTTTCCCATATATTATTGCTTAGGATGGGGCTCTGCTGGGTATTGGTAATGCAAATCGTGAGAGCGCTTGAATTACAGGATAGCACGTGCCTGTAATGGGCACGGGATCCAGGAGATTGGTCCTCCCCCATAATTGCTCAGAAGCACAGTTAAATCAGATGCTGTTCACCAATGACTTGGATTCTTGTTCCCTGAATTCCTAGCCACATCATTGTATTCTGTCGGCAATATGTCGAGCTACCACCTTCAAAAGTTGACAATTGATTAGTGTAAAAAGTCTGGATCAACGAACATAATTATACTTAGAGAAGGTAGATCATTTCCCTTTGCCTTTTCCAATTAAATACACGCCTGACTCGATTTCTTGGTGCTGGTTAGGCAACGGCGTAATGGTTAAGTTCCCGCACTCTGCTTCGGCAGCCCCGGGTTCACAGGTTCATATCCCAGACACAGACCTAGTACCACTCAAGCCACACTGTGGTGGCATCTCACATAAAATAGAGGAAGATTGGCAACAGATGTTAGCTCAGGGCCAATCTTCCTTACACACACACAAAAAAATAGATTCATTATTACTTGTAATTCATTGTTAACTCATGGTTTAATAATATTCTTTTTGTTTTCATTAACTTATTTTTACAGTAATGCTCTATTTTTTGGCAAGTAATACTGGTTTTTATTTGTGAAAATTATATAAAGTTTCATTTAAATGAAATTATTTCAGTTAAAACAAAGATAAGTCCACATAAAGAAGATTAGTAGGTAATTGTACAAGGGGTATGCCAGTAAGTCCAAAACCACAGAGCTGCTGTGAGGACTGAATTTTGGAAACTTGGACTGAGTGCTTCCTAAGCCTGCTTTTCCATCTAGCATCCTATTATTTCATAGTCTACTTCTTGCCCTTTTTTCTCCAGCTTTATTGAGGAATGATTAACAAATAAAGATTGTATATATTTACATTTTACAATGTAATTTTTGGGTGTACTACATGATGATTTAATATCCGTATACATTGTGAAGTGATTACCACAGTCAAGTTAATTAACACATCCATCACTTCATATAGTCACCAATTTTTTGGTATGTGTGGTAAGAACACTTAAGATTTACTCATGTGGCAAATTTTAAGTATCCAGTACACTGTTATTAACTATAATCATCATGCTGTACATTAGATCTCCAGAATTTATTCATCTTATAAGTGAAAGTTTGTACCCTTTGACCACCGTCTTCCCCTTTCCCCCACCTCCGCAGCCTCTGGCAGCCACCAGTCTACTCTCTGGTTCTATGAGTTAGACTCTTTTAGATTCCACGTGTAAATGAGATTTTATAGTATTTGTCTTTCATATCTGGCTTATTTCACTTAGCATAATGTCCTCAAGGTACAACCATGTTGTCTCAAATGGCAAGATTTCCTCCTTTTTTATGGCTCAGTAATATTCCATTGCACATATATATAAAATCCTATTTTCTCTATCCATTCATCCATTTAGGTTGTTTCCATGTCCTGGAAATTGTGAATAATGCTCCAGTGAACAGGAGAGTGCAAGATGTCTCTTCAAGACAGAGTTTTCATTTCCTTCAGATATATGCCCAAAAGTGGGATTGCTGAATCATGTCAGTTCTATTTTTAATTCTTTGAGGAACCTCTATACTGTTCTTCATGGTGAGTGCCCCAATCTACATTCCCAACAGTGTATAGAGTTTCCTTTTCTTCACATCCTCACCAACACTTGTTATCTCTTGTCTTTTCTTTAGTAGCCATCCTAACAGGTATGAGGTGATAGCTCATTGTGGTTTTGATTTGCATTTCCCTGATGATTAGTGATGCCGAACACGTTTTCATGTGCCTGTTGGACATTTGTATGTCTTCTTTAGAGAAATGTCTATTGAGGTCCTTTGCCCGTTTTTAAATCAGGTTATTTTGCTTTTTGCTATTGAGTTTTATGAGTTCCTGATACATTTTGGATATTAACCCCTTAGCAAATAGATGGTTTGCAAATATTTTCTCCCATTCTATAGGTTGCCTTCTCATTTTGTTTACTGTTTCATTTGCTGTGCAGAAGCTTTTTAGTTTGATGAGGTCCCACTTTCTTATTTTTGCTTTTGTTGCCTGAGCTTGTGGTGTCATATCAACAAAAATCCCATGTCAAGGAACTTTTCCCTAGCTTTTCTTCTAGAATTTTTATGGTTTCAGGTCTCACATTTAAGTCTTTAATCCACTCAGAGTTAATTTTCATGTGTGGTGTAAGATAGGAGTCCAGTTTCATTCTTTTGCATGTCAGATATCCGATTTTCCCAGCACCATTTATTGAATAGACTATGCTTTCTCCATTGTGTATTCTTGGTGTCTTTGTCAAAGATTAGTTGACACATTGCCCTTTTTGAAAGATCTTTTGCTAGTGTTTTATGGTATCTAATGACTTGTGATTGGGAAATGGAGGAAAGGTTTAAAATGAAAGGAAGAGGAGCTGTTTCATTAACCTCTAAAGAAGTAATTCTCAGATTTTAGCATGTAGACAAAATACGTGGGGATCTTAAGATGCATATTCTGATTCAGTAGGTCTAGGGTGAAGCCAGGGATTTGCATTTCTAATAAGCTGCCAGGTGTTGCTGATGCTGCTGATCTGGGGACCACTCTTTGAGCAAGGCAGGTGCTAGAAGTGTATATATAGAGAGAGGAGCTGTGTGATATGCCAGGGTAACTGTTATACAACTAAAACAGATATGTCCTTGACTTTAAGATTAATCACAGTCCCTCTTTGTTGAAAACAGGGAACTCCATTTTCTCAGTAAGACATGGGCAAAGACATATTTCTCAAGTTTCATGAGGTATTTGAAAATAGTATTTCTGTCTACCTAGAAATTCTAGGACATTCAGATGAAGAATTTAGAACTAATAAGAGAACTCAGTTATATAGCCACCCATAGAAAAAAATAATACTAGATTTCCTATAAGCCAGTAAGAAGCAGTTAGAAAATATAACTGTGTATGGGGTGGAAAAAAGGAGTTTCATTCACAAAGCAAACAAAAAAATACAAAATACCTAAGGTTTTGCTTAGGCAAAAGTATTCAGGAATTATGTGCATAAGATGACAAAATTAGAATTTAACTAAGATACACCCACATGCAAAAGAATGAAGTTGGACCCTTACCTTACACTATATGTAAAAATTAACTCTAAATAGATCAAAGACCTAAACTTAAATGCTAGAACTATTAAACTCTCAGAAAAAAACAGAGGGGGAAAGCTTCCTTGGAATTGGCAATGACCTTTTGGATATGACACCGGAAGCACAAGCAACAAAAGAAAAAAATAGATAAATTGGACTTTATCAAAATTAAAAACTCTGTGCATCAAAGGACATTATCAACAATGAAAAGGTAACCAATGGAATGAGAAAATAGTTACAAATCCTATGTTTGATAAAGGGTTAATATCGGGAATATATTTTTAAAACTCCTATAACTTAACAAGAACAACAAAACCTGATTAAAAAATGTGCAAAGGTCTTGAAGACACATTTCTCCAAAGAAGGTGTACAAGTGGCCAAGTACATAAAAAGATGCTCAACATCACTAATCATTAGGGAAATGCAAATCAAAACCACAATGAAATAGCACCTCACACCCATTAGAGTTGGTACTATGAAAAAAAACCCAGGAGATAAGTTTTGGTGAGGATGTGAAGAAACTGGGACCCTTATACTCTGTTGGTGGGAATGTAAAAGGGTGCAGCTGCTAATGAAAACAGTACGGCAGTTCCTCAAAAAATTAAAAGTAGAATTACCATATGATCCAGCAATTCCACTTTGGGTATAGATCCAAAAGAATTGAAAGCAGGGACTCAGACATTTATACAACTGTGTTCATAGTAGCATTATTCACAATAGCCAAAACATGGAATCAATTCAAGTGTCCATGGATGGATGAATGGATAAACGTGGTATATACATATGATGGAATATTATTCAGCATTACAAAGGAAGGAAATTCTAACACATGCTACGACATAAATGAACCTTAAGGACATAATGCTAAGTGAAATAAGCTAGTCACGAAAAAGATAAATACTATATGATTCCACTTATGAGGTACCTAGAGTAGTCAAATTCACAGAGGCAGAAAAGAGAACAGTGGTTCCCAGGGGCTGGGAGGAAGAGGGAATGGGGAGTTGTTGTTTAATGGGCTCAGAATTTCAGGTTTGCAAGATGAAAAGCGTTCTGGAGATGGATGGTGGTGATGGTTGCCCAACAGTGTGAATGTACTTAATGCCACTGAGCTATACACTTAAAAATGATTAAGATGGTAAATGCTATGCTATGTGTACTTTACCACAATTTTGAAAGTTTCACTAAGGAACGTAGACAAATATTTCAACAATTGAAAACTGGTGGTGTAGGTTCACCCCAGTTCCTCTTATCTTCTGAATCCTAAATTTATTCCTATCATTATTACGGCAGATGATTTTCACTTCTTCACTTGCTTTTTTTCTTTTTTCTTAGAGCAGCTCAAATGACAGTGAAAGAGATAAAAAGCAATATTTGTTAGAAAGAATGATGATAAAGGTTTTCACTTAACTGGAACTCTGTTGTCTGCTGGGGCCCAAGTCAGGGAGATGTGTTTCCTGTTAGAAGAAGCCAACTCAGAAGTTCTCTCTGCTGCCCACAGAAATGGCAGGACTCGGGATCCAGGAGCAGCAGAATGGGAACCCAAGATGAAAGACAAGTAGAGAAAGCAAGAAACCATTCCCAGCCACACTAAATGACTGATTGCAGTCATTTTGCAGCTTATACAGATGGTCTCCTAGTTTTGCACATGATGCATTCCTAAAAAGTCATTCGAATTTGAATGTCTGAAAATCACACACATGTTAGGACTTGGGGAAGGTTGGTTTGTGCCTAAAGAGAAAAGAAATTGTGAATCCCTAATAATTGGTCCCTGAGGCACTGCCTCTCTCAGACCTGGGCCACTCAGTGGAGTAAAGAGAGCATATTGAGTCAAGGATCTCCCCCTCCTTTGTACCTCTTCCCTGATGACCTTACAGGACCCCCAGCAGAGGGTCATGAAGCCCTCAGTCTTTCACTTGAACCCTGGGACACTTGTTATCTCAGGCAGAGGTGGTACTTCTTTTCCAGCATGGAGACAGGCAAAACACAAACAAACAAATAAAAGCCAAAACGGTAAAAACAAGCAAAATAAACAAGAACGATGATTACCAACTGTGATATGTGCAATAAAGAGATAGAATGATGTAAGAAAGAGGAACTTGGGGTGATGCTATTTTAGATAAGATGGTCAGGGAGGGTGCCCTGGGGAGGGGATATTTGAGCTGAGCAGTGAAGGATGGTAGACACACAAACGCAGGGAAGAGCATGCCGGGAAGAGAGAGCAAGTGCTGGGCTCCTGAGACACGAAAGAGCCAGGGTGGTCAAGGAGCAGACAGGCAGGAGTGCAGGGAGGGAGTGGGGGGACAAGGTGAATCAGAGGGAGGCAAGCAGGGGCCACATCAGGGATGGTTTTAGAGACCATGGGAAAAACTTAGAATTTTCTTCTATAGGAAGTGGGAAGTCAGACACTATAGACATATATGATTGGGTAAAGCAGGATTTAAAATGGTGTTTAGACAAGGCTGTTCCCTGTTTGGATCTGCTGTATACAGCACTACACTAGATTCATTGCATTTAATTGTACTGATAATTTAAATATATATACATATATATATATATATTAGTACTTTATTATTTTTAGAGCAGTTTTAGGTTCACAGCAAAATTGAAGGGAATGTGTAGTGATTTCCCATATACCCCATGCCCCTACACATGCGTAGCCTCCCGCATTATCAACTTCCCCCACAAGAGTGGTACGTTTGTCGTAACTGATGAACCTACATTGACACACTGTAATTACTCCGAGTCCATAGTTTACATTAGAGTTCACTCTTGGTGTTGTACATTCTGTGGGTTTGGACAGATGTACAATGACATGTACCCACCATTAAAGTATCATGTAGAGTTTTTTCATTGCCGTAAAAATCCTCTGTGTTCCACTTATTTACCCCTGCTCCCAATCTCTGGCAATCAGTGATCTTTTTACTATCTCTATAGTTTTGCCTTTTCAAGAATGCCATGTGGGATAGTTGGAACCACACAGTATGTAGCCTTTTCAGATTTGTTTCTTTCACTTAGCAATGTGCATTTAAGTTTCCCCCATGTCTTTTTATGGTTTGATAACCCATTTCCTCTTTAGTGCTGAACAATGTTCCATTGTCTGGATGGACCACAGTTTATTTATCCATTTGCCTACTGAAGGACATCTTGGTTGCTTCCAAGTTTTGGTAATTATGAATAAAGCTATTAAAAACATCCATGCTAAACATATATTTTATATCATTAAGTCCATTTTGTCACAGGTAATTTATTCTATCATTTTAATAGACAAAATAGTATATTTTCTTCACAGTTGTGGTGAATACATTATCTTGTTTTCTTACAGATAATTTATGAATATTTTATTTTTAGCTCATATTAAACTCATACACACTTTGCTTTGCAGAGAGGTCCAATGTTTAGGCACCAGGTTATCTTTCCTATGTGTGTGCCAGGAGTGTAATTTTCTTGATCTGATCTCATATTCAGACTCAGACTTGATAACATTTGTAGTTATCAGGAATATTAAGTACAAATCTCTGCTCTTTCTTAGACATCAGACTGCAAGCAAACCATGGCTCTCCAGTATATTGCTCCTCCCATTAATTTCTTCATTCATTGATTCATTTTCCCCAGTCATTAACTCAATATGTACTTCTTTAATATCTATTACGAGCCGGGTACTGTATTGTCACAGGGGACATAAAGATGAATAAGACAGTCTCTGCCCTCAAGGAGCTCACATCCTGGTGGGGAGATGACACTAAACAAATAACGATGGGGTGTGATATATCTATAACTACAATAGCAGCGTGTGCAAAATGCAAGGGTAACCCAAAGGAGGGGAATGGTGATTCATTTTGCTTGGAGGGGGTGGCACAAACTGCACAGAGCCTGTGGCATCTGATCTGGGTCTTACAGATTTGAGAAAGGTTTCGCTGGAGGGAGCTGAGAAGAAGGCCTTCCAGAAGGAGGTTTAAAAATGTAATTTCCAAGAAGGGGTTATTATGAGAAGCCTCTCCTTCATATCTTCATTCCTACTCTACCCTCAGAGGCAAACTTTATTTTTTTTCTATTAACCTTTCTATTTTAGAATAGTTCTAAATTTGTAGTCATTTGTCACTGCAGTGATAGAAATCTACAGGGCTTCCCTCACCTGGGCCGTTCCCTGTAGACTTCACTTTGGAGTGATTGCTTAGGAGATCATCCTTTCGTTGCAGAACTCTGAGATTCTAGTATGCAGTCATCTGTTCTAGGGAACTGTTGGTTTCTCCAGCAAAAAATCCTGCAATGTCTTGTCTGAAAGACTACCTGCATTCTAAGGAACATTCTAGGAGAGAAAGGCTTTGAGGAGTCTGACCACTCTATACGAAGATTTTCAATTAATTCCCCAATTTACAGCCCTATGCCTAACTCCTGGCATGCTGTGTATATTGTCCCCAAATCCTAAGTCTTTTTCTCCTCTTTTCTCTCTCCAAAGAACAAATCTGCCTCCTGCCTAGGGAATGATCACACTGCTGCTGGGTTCCATGCTGGGACTGCAAGCGAGGTGGATAGACTGTTCCTCGTAGATTCTTAAACTTTCCACACTCTCTGCTGTACTGGATTTCTCAATTCCTGAGCTTCTCCAGGGTTCCACAGGCCTAACCTACTCTCTCCCTGGTACCTCCCCTCTTGTCCCTTAATATGTGGCATCCTCGGTCCAGCTATCTCAGACACCTATCTTTTTTCCGTCTTTTGAAATATTTCATCAACTAGTGTCCTCTCTCCTACTCTCTTTGTACTTGCAAGCTTAAGCCTCTTTTATCGGTTCAAATATTTTCAGTAGGGTCTCCAAAAGGAGAGGCTATAAACTTGCATGGTAATTCTTCCATATTTAACCTGACCAAGAGGCAAAACATTTTAATGGTTAAGAGTACAGATAGACTTGCGTTTAAATTCTGCCTCCATCCATAATGTCTCTAAGAGTGAGCAATGTACTTAACCTCTTGAAACCTCTGTCTCCTCTCTGTAAAACAGGAATAATGCAACTACCCTCATTGGGTTGCTGTGAGGATCAAACGAAATATTTACATTTAGCACAGTGTCCGGCCTTCTGCAACTCCTTACTAAATGTTAGTGATTGCCATTAGACAAGTAAAAAAGGATTTTCCTATGATGGAAAGGGGAACTTTGGGACATGAAGTTCAAAAAGGTCAAATGAGTGTTATAAGAGAGAAACTCTGTCAGCGACAGACACCTCAGAGAAGACAAGGAAGTCCGTCATGTGGCTACTGCAATAGTCCAGCAGAGGCACGATGAAGCCGTGAACCAAAAAAGTGGCAGCGTTTGTAGAAAGGATAGGATTGATTACAGCTAGGTTTAGGCAAATCATTCTCAACCCCAGCTGAACATTATAATCCCCTGGGGAGTTTTTTAAAAACATTGATGCCCCAGTCCCACACCCAGACCATTGAATCAGAATGTCTGTAGGTGGGGCCCAGGCATCATGTTTTCAAAGCCTCCCAATGGATTCTAATATGCATCCAGGCTTGAAACCCACTGGTTCAGATGATAGAAGTCATAGGACCAGTCAAGTGATTGTCAGAGGGCACAAAGGAAGAGAAGCTCAGAACTACCACTGCGTTTCTGGTTTGGCTGATGGGTTGGGTGGAGCTTCAGTCTCAGGAATATGTTCAGGGGATAATTCACACTGCTAGAAGCAACTTTTCATCCAGCCTTCTCTGCATAGAGGACAGAAGTGGGGATGTCTGATTAAACTGATAATAAAGTCTATTTCTAATTATCACATTGCCTGTCCCACACCTGTTCCACCTTTAGGGAAAGCAAAATGTTGGAACACTCTTTCTCCCTAGTGCATTACAGCTGTCAAGGGGATGCAGCCAGAGCTTTGGGGGGCCTCAGGGAGGCAATTACTGTGGGCCCATGGAGGGGTGGGGCAGGGAGTAGTTTGAGATCACTGTCCTTGACAGGAGCCCAAAGCCAAGCTTACAGCAGCTGGAGTCTTTATTTATTTAGGATATACAACCAGCTTACCTTCCAAAGGAGTTGAGATAGCTTATCAGATTCAGCTAAGGCAGGCAATTAGGAAATCAAAGTAGAGGCCACGGTAAGAGCCTGGAAGGAATAGATACTTTCAGGCATCTGAGATGAGCTGGTCTCTGTAACTGGGCCCTGATGTAGGCTCTGAGTTCCCCAGAGGATGTTGTGGGTTGTTTGGTTTTTAAATGTAGACTCTCAAAAAGCATGCCCTTTTCCAAGAAGGATCAGCTTTTTCATGAAAGAAAACTTGGGAAGGTTTTGAGGCTGGCCGGTGGCGTAGTGGTTAAGTTTGTGCACTCTGCATCCAAAGCCCAGGGTTTGTGAGTTTGGATCCCAGGCGCAGACCTACACACCACTCATCAAGCCCTGCTGTGGTGGCATCCCACATGCAAAATAGAGGAAGATTGGCACAGATGTTAGCTCAGTGACAACCTTCCTCCCCAAAGAAAAAAAAATTTGGAAAGGTTTTACTGCATGTATCTATCCTTCCCTGTGTAACACATTACTAGAAAGAGGAAAGGAAAGAAGGAGCTAAGTTAATGGCCCGGGTGCTTAGAGACTCAGCAACTACAAAGTTCACAGCCCGTGACTGGGAGTCAGGTCTGGGCTCTGTGTCAGCGAGTCACTAAAGCTTCTTCATCCACAAGCAGACAGGCTGAGCAGATATATTTTCATCTCTGCCATTGGACTCTCTCATTTGTGATTAAATTAAGAAGGAAGGGTAGAACTAGACATTCGCTGGATTCTCTAGTGAATGTATCCTATCTCTTTCAAATATTAAGTTAATCGCTGGAGCCCTAAGTATGTGCTGGAAGAATTCATTCGTGGTCGAGTCTCCAACAAGGATCTGCAGAGCAAAATTTATCTCGCTGGTAGAGGGAGAACCAAATAATTTAGATGTCAGATATGGGAAGGACAAACCGGATTATATTCTCAGTCAAACCCAAGGTCAGCCGGCATCAACCTGAGGGGGGCAATAAGGATGCCTGCAGGAAGAACCAGTGATTCATTGAAAAGAGAGCATTGACTTTTCAGAAAATTCTGCAAAATGGGACAGGAATTCCCATTTACTGGCTTCCGAGTGCTACTCTGCAAGGGGATGTGTGCATGTACATCTCAGAGCCTGAGGGCCCCGGGGAGCTCCAGCTAACTTCGCTGGTGCTGTCTCTACATTATTTCATTTAATTGTCCCAAGAGTGACTTAAAGCAGGGGTAGATTTCCCTAGTTTACGTTTGAGGAAACTGAGGTTAAGTCGTCTGCCCAATGTTACACAGATCGGACTCAAATTCAGATCTGTGTTCTTCTGGTCCCTAACCTTCCCGGTAACCTCTTGAACCTCTTGATCATCAACCAACTTGGTTGAGTCTCTACAGTTCTATCTCACACAGCAGAGAAAATGTTATGCTCTGCAGATCTCTTTGTTACAATTGTAAGAACATTGTGAAAGACTTGGACGCAGTAGCCAATAGTATCTGCTACATTTGTGTAATTCTTTTCAATGTTTTTAAAGGTCTTCAAGTCTATGAATATCGTTACTCTCTCAACAATTCAATGCGTTGGTTTGGGACTAGTGGAGTTAATCCCATTTAACCTAGTGGAAAAACAGAGACCTCCAGAAGGTAAGTGACTTGCACGTGGGAGTCAGCTGATGAACACTTTGAACACTGCAAACCCAGCCGTCCCTCCACCTCTGCAGGTTTCCGCAGGCCTTGTTTCAGCAGGAAGGATGTTGCAGTCTCTGACGAGCGGTTGTATCACGTGTCAGAGGCGGTTTTAGTTAAATCTGTTTCATCAGGCATCAGAATAATAAAGAGGGTTACCTAGCCATGAGAAGCAAAAAAGGATGGGAATTGCTCCACACTGCTGAGAAAAACGTGCTGGAAAAGTGGTACAGGAGGCCAGATGACGGGTTTAAATGGTCCAGTTTGCAGAGCCAAATAGCCAGGGCCACGTCCAGCTAATGCTACTAGTGGGGACCAAACCCTTTTCCTCGGCTGGCCGGGGGGCCAGAGTTGGAGGGTGGGGTGGGGGGAGGGGAGAGTAAGAGTTCTCTACTCAGCCTCCACGCTGGCGGTTTTCTGCAAACAAATGGTAGAAAGATTGCTTTTCACACTTGATTCCCATTCCCAGGAAAGGAACTTCCATTTTAGGTATTCAGTTATATTTGGTAAGCATTTATATTGAACATTGAGGTCAGCATAACGCTGGTGTTAGGGAGAATTGCTATTGTTATCATTATCCAAATGAAATGTTATGAAAGTATGGTGTGCTAGTATCTGATTAATTATTAGGGAATTACACTGTGCTAACATGGCAGTGAACACAAAACAAACTAGGGGCTTATAGTGTAATTCAGGAAAATATATTAAGAGGACAAATTTGGGGGCTGAGGAAAGGACCCAGAACAACTGTTCAGTATTTCATAACTTCTAGTGAAATGAGCAGAAAGACTCAAAGAATGCTTTACAAAATCAACTGACTTGAAATTCTCCATATCTAGGGATATCAAAGTTATATCTAAAAATGGCAAAGGGGTTCAAAATAAATCTTTCTGAAAGGCAAAAGAGATTCTGGAGATGACATTTAGTATCCAGTGTGACAGCATCTTCCATAAAATTTGACACTACGTAATTTTTTAGAGTGGTCTTATGAATGAATATCAGTGAATAATTTAACCAGACGTTTTCCTCTTTGGGCATCTAATTTGTTTTGAATACAGGTTCCCATAATATGTAAATGATATAAATGATATTTTTTCCTGTTGCTGCATACTAGATTCATGTACTATAGCAGAGGCTATAGTGACCCAGTAAAAGCAGGAAGGAAAAGCAAGCTGCTCATCTTTGCAAGGTCTGTTTAGCACAGACTATATTTAGACACTTTTTTTTGTTTCTGAGGAAAATTTGTCCTGAGCTAATATCAGCTGCCTATCTTTCTCTTTTTGTATGTAGGCCGCCACCACAGCATGACCACTGACAGACAAGTGGTGTAGGTCTACACGTGGGAACCAAACCGGGGCCACCAAAGCGGAGTGTGCCAAACTTAACCACTAGGCCACCAGGGCTGGCCTTAGATGCATTTTATTATAATAGTTTTGTGACTCTGAAAACTGGATGTGTAAATAAGTAGTGCTGAGAATGGGGTGGCAGCACAACAAAACTCCACATGGTGTTTGCATTTTAGCTCTCATCTCTTGGTCTTAGCACTTCTCTCAATTGTCCATTGCTTACGCCCTGGCAGTTTTGGCCTCCAACTGGGACCAGTGCTTACTTTCTTTCTTTCCCAGATTTCACCATTCCAAGGAAGGAACACCTCAGACCTTGGTTTCCTGGCACAATTCCCTTTAGCCTCACTCAAGCCTGGTTCACTAAAAAAAGATATAAAAATATTTTTAAAGTTTCATTTGAAATTTAGATTAAAAAAAAATGTTTCTAATCCAAAGTTGAACATGTCAAAAAGAGTACGGAATTGTAAGGATTTGTGATGATTAAGCCAGAGGAACTGGATCCTGTCCTGGTGCCGCAGCTAGTAGCTGTGTTACCTTTGGCAAATCCCTTAGTCCTTTGGGGGCTAATGTTTTCATCTGTAAAGTGATTGATCCCAACACGTCCTGTAATCACCACTCACTCATTCATCAACAGTTCAGGTCGCTATTGTGTGCCAAACTCTCTGCTGGGTGCTAGGAAAATCACTGAGATGACAAAGGCATGAACCACGTGGTCAAGGAATCTTCATTCCTGGCATCACTGGTCACTGACTGACATTGAGCTCTGCTGAGACAGATGGCAACGCTGCCAGAGCAACCTACTGACTATTTTTACCAAAAAAAACCATATTTGAAGAGAAAATTTTAACCTATTTTACCCAAACCAAAATAGAAATGGGGCCATAATGTTAGGTCTATTATTATACTGTGCATGTCATATGCAAAGATGCTGGATCAGATTAAGGGGAGGGAACATCCTGGAATGAGTTCCAAGCATCCTGCTTTACTCCTTGAAAGGCTCTCTTCACTGCAAATTTGGGGGCAGCATTTCCCAAAATGTGTTCCGTAGTTCCTCAGAATGTTAATAGTGTTCTGTGAAAGAAGGTTCCAGCATTATAGAAGTTGGAGGAATACTAAGCAAAAAAGTTAAACAGTTTTCCTTAGAGCAGGCTTTGTTGGTGTCTTTGTTGTGTAAGGTGACTCTAAAAGAACAGGGAGGTGTATTTTCAAGCACTAACCAAACTTATTTGACCGTAGAAATTTTTCATCTCTTTGGCAGACCATTTCACAGGGCCAGTCTTCTATGGCACTAGCCATTAGGATACTTGTGAAAATTGTTATTTATTTTTAAATGCACATCTTTCACACAAAAACTTGTACATGAACGTTCATAATATCTTATTCATAATAGTCCAAAAAATGGAAACAACCCAAATGTCCATCAGCTGATGAATGGATAAATAAAATGTAGTACAGCCAGACAATGGAACATTATTCAGCCATAAAGAGGAATGACGTACTGCTACAACACAAGTGAACCTTGAAAACATGGTAAGTGGAATGATGCCAGACATGAAAGGCCACATACTCTCTGATTCCATAGAGACAGAAAGTAGATTAGTGTTTGTTAGGGATGCGAGTGGGGAAGAATATGAAATGACAGCTAATGGAGATGGCATTTCTCTACGTTGGGGGGGTGCTGAGAATATTCCGAAACTATGTTGTGGAGATGGTTATATGACTCTGAATATACTAAAAGCCATGGAAGTGTATACGTTAAATGGGAAAATGTTACGGCATGTGAATTATATCTTTATAAAGCTGTTAATATATATATGTCTTTACGAAAAAAAATTAACTGAAAGAGATTCAGGCCTGTCTTTTTGAGTGCCATCCATTTCTAGTTATGATTTACCTTCTTAGAGGTTTGCACGTCATAGTGGAAGGAAATGACCTGGCTTAAAACCCACTTGTACCATTTACTGATTAAACAACCATGGAAAAGTCCTAACCTCTCTCAGCCTCCCTTGCCTCATCTAAAAATAGGAATAATAACAGGACTGTTGTGAGGATTAATGAAATCATGTACGGACATTCTTTTTTTTTTTGGGCAGGGAAAGATTTGGCCTGAGCTAACATCTGTTGCCAATCTTCCTCTTTTTTTTTTTCCTCTCCCCAAAGCCCCAGTGCATAGTGGCACATCCTAGTTGTAAGTTCTAGTTCTTCTCTGTGGGCTGCCACCACAGCATGGCCACTGACAGTTGAGTGGTGTGGTTCCAACCAAGAAACGAACCTGGGTCACTGAAACCATGGGAGCGCCAAACTTCAACCACTAGACCACCAGGGCTGGCTCTAGACAGTCTCCTGAAAAAGTGTAAACATTTTATAAATGCTAATTATTATTTACTGTAAACAGTAAATGGGCTGCTTGGGTGCAAAGCCTGTAAGATGTTCAACAGGTTACTGAACTTTTCTAAAGCCCAGTTTTTTCCTCTAAGATATTAAAATACCTTTCTCACTGGGTTGTTATGAGAATGTAATGACTTAATAAGTGTAACCTTCTTAAAGTCATACCTGACATTTAGTAAGCATTTAATATTTGTGGCTTAATTTCTTATTTTTCTTGCCAAGCATACTTATCAGTGTAGTTTTCACACATTCTGTTTTTTTCCTGTTTTGTTCTTTTTTTATCTGGATCTCTTCAACCATGTCTCATACATCATTCCTCCCTTTCTTTTTAGTGGCTCTTAGTTACTTTTAAATCACCATATTCCTATTTTCCTGCCATTCTTCCTGGTTGTGCATGCCAAATTACTTCTGCGGCTTCTTAAACATCTGCCCTTTAACCCATATTGTAGATTTTTTGGCTGGTCTCCAATGTGTCAGCAATCTCTTTGCTCATTGGCTCAGCTCTTTGGATGATGATGATGATGATGATGATAACTAGAAGAAAAAGACTACAAAGAAAAGGGAAAAGAAGAATGAAAATTCTACCTGAGAGCAGCCCCGTGGCCAAGTGGTTAAGTTTGCATGCTCCACTTCAGTGGCCCAGGGATTCACCAGTTTGAATCTTGAGCGCGGACCTAGCACCACACATCAAGCCATGCTGAGGCGGTGTCCCACATAGCAGAGCCAGAAGGACCTACAACCGGAATATACAACTATGTGCTGGGGAGGTGGGGTGGCTTTGGGGAGAAAAAGAGAAAAAAAAAGAGATTGACAACAGATGTTAGCTCAGGTGCCAGTCTTTTAAAAAAAAAAGAAAGGAAAAGAAAATTCTACCTGTGAAATATTTGTTATCTGCTCCCTTTTAAGGAAACATAGTTTTAAAATAGTAATGTCACCAAAGAAAAATGACATGCTAAATACTGGCAGGATATATTGTGCATTTATAAATAGGTAGAAATGAGTTGAGCCTAGAACAGTAGTAAAAATACTATGCATCTCTTCTAACAGTCACTATATTGATGCCTTTGGATAACTTTGATCACTTTCAAGTCAAAACTTCATAACAAAGATAGCTCACTTTAATCAAATGAGAAATATGGAAATACAGATTTCAGAAATAACGACAAGGAGAAAGAAATAGGACTCACGAGATCTATGTGCTAGTTTTACTTTCTTCCACTGTAAACTAGACACTCAGTAAGGTCCCTTTTAGCATTACAATTCTATGATTATAACATAAATTAGGAGATTATATTCACCATTCACTCATTTATTCAATAAACACTTGTTGAGTGCCCATAGTACACAGGAATATAACGTGTGGTGAGTCTGATGTGAGAGGAAACCTCACAGGAGGGTGCCTCACCCAGACCGGTGGTTTAGCAAAGGCTTCCTGGGCAACATGACACTGTGTTAGATCTTAAAGAAAAAATGAGAATTAGACAGTTGAGAGAAAGAAGAGCATTCCAGGAAGATAAGGAGCTTATACAGACGTACAAAGTCCTGATAACAACCAAGATGTTCACGGAACTCATTAGTACTTATTTATAAATGCTCAGTACAATATGGCTGGTGTGGAAGATTGTGAAGGATGGAGTACTATGTGTACCAAGTATGTTGCTTAGCATGTCATGCTAAAGGGTTTGGATGTTGTCCAGCAGGCAACAGGGAAGAGAGGTTTTTAAATGAATAAGTGACATGATTATATTTGTATTTTAGAAGCATTTGGGAAACATATGGAAAAAAAACAAGAGAGCAGGGGTAGAGACAGGAAGACCAGTTAGGAGGCAAGAAATGATAAGGGTTTGAATTAAGGTGGACACTTTGGGAATAGAGAGCACTGAGGACAGATTTGAGTCATTTTCAAAAGGAAACAAATAACCCGGCTGACAAATTGGATACACAGGCTAAAGGAGAAGAAGGAGCCAATAAATTCTCCCAGGTTGTTCTTGGGTGACTGAATAGATGGGGTCACCAAACTCCCAGGAGGAGAGTGTTTCGGTAGGGGTGGAAAGAGGAGCAATTCTATTTTTAACATGTGTGGTTTGAAGTGGCTGAGACATGCAAGTAGAAATGTCCCGCAGATGTTGGTTCTAACAGTCTAGAACTCAAAAGAAAGATCTGGGCTGGACTTCTGGTCCTGGTGGTCATTAGAACGTGTGTAAAAGTCACCGTCACTAGACTTGAGCTCAGTGGGCAGGGACTCTGCCTTATCTACAATAAGAACTCAAGAAATATTTGAATGAATGAATCCAATTCCAAAGGGAGTGAGAAGACCTGGGATTTCCAACAAAACTGGGGACTGTTGACATTTGAAGTTGAGCATCAGTATAAGAATAAACAAAGGAAGATGAGAAGAAACAAGAGGAGAAAGAAGAAGAAACCTGGGGGAGAATGAAGTCATGGACGTCCAGGGAGGAAAAGGTTTAAGAAGGAAAGCATTCCAGGAGGATCGAAGGATACTGGAGGGTCTGATAAAATGAATATAAAGCATGTTTCTTGGATTTCATATCAAGGAAGTTGGTGACCTAGAGGAAACAGTTCTGGTTCAGTGAAGGGTGGACCATCCTTTTGAAGCATCTTAGCCGAGAAGAGGAGAGAGCATAGCAGCTGGGGGGACATTTTGGGAGCATTCTTTCTTTATTTTAAGATGAAAATGTCATAAATAAGTTTATTTGATAAGAAGGAAAAACTAGTAGAATGAAAAAGGCTGAGGCATATAAAAGGGAAGAGATAATTAATAAAATGGGCTTTACAGAAATATTCCTAATTAGAGTCTTCTAAATGGGAAGCTCCTCATGGGCACATAAATTGTTAAATGATTTGCAAAAGAAATAGATTTATATTTCTTTAAGAAATACTTCGGTTGTAGAAATCAAGAAACATTAGTGGTGTGGCTCCATTATCTATGAGAAACACCCGTATATCTATCAAAGTTTCCTACTTTTAATTATAAAATGAGACGGTGCCCATTAATTCCATCTGTTCTCTCCCTCCCTCCCTGCTACCTCCCCTCTCTCCCTCTCTTCCTCTCTCTCCTCAGCCCTCAATGATGATTTGTATTCAGGGCTCCAAATGGAAGACGATGCATCTCTTCCCAGACTTCATTCATTCCAACCCACAGGCTTTTAGTTTTCAATTTACAAACAGAAACTGAAATAGAAAAAAGAAATCCCATTGAAACCATGCACGCAATCCTGTAGGAGGAATGCTTCAGGAACCTGAGGAAATGATGGGATTCTGGAAAGCAAGGCTCAGAGCTCCTCTTGGTTATAGGAAGGCTTGATGTACCACCAATCAAAAGCAAATGAGGAAAGCTCTGAACAGAAAAAGAAAGAAGAGGAAATCAATACAGTGCATCCACATCTGCAGCGCTGAATTAAACTTCAGCTTCCCCTGCTTCTAAGTGGCCACCATCATACTGTCCATCTTTCTATCTGAATAGATAGGTTGGTATTTCAGTCTTGGGGTGGGAGGGTGGGAGGGGCTCTAGAAAAAGGAATTTCTTCAGTTCTTTCTCTTTACCTGTCTTTCTCTTTATGTTAAGCAGTAAAGTAGCTCCTTTAAGACGTCATGTCTACTCAATAGCTTAAAAGTTGAGTCACTAGTTTTTTAAAATAAAAATAATATATGGACTTTATAAAAAGCTCCAATGGGACAGATGATATTCAGCAAAAGGTAAAAGTCCCTCCAGCCCATTGTTGCCCTATGAGCACTCCCCAGAGGTGACCATTGACAGCAGTTGTTGGGTATCCTGCCAGAAATTCCCTAAGGATGTGTGAACAAAAATACAATTACATTTCGTTAGAAAGGAAGATGATGGTGGTGATAATCACTGGGCCTTAACTGCCACACTCCTGGGCTTTTGTTTCTAAATCTGCAAGTGGATCTGTTTTTTCCTTTGCAACTGAATTAACTGAAATCGGCATACCAACTGTACACTGTAGTCTTGGTTTGGTAGTGGTAAAGTCTCAAGCAGGTTCTAGAAGTGGTGTGAGGGAACTCAACCCTCTGATCCTTTTTTCTCCTCCAAAAGGGAAGAGTAGCTTTGAAAAGTTAAGCCCCCCTCTGAGCTCCATCTCTGACCCTTCCAGGGCTTCTCTCTGGAAGCTCTGTCCTTTTTCCGGCTGGAGCCCCCTCCTCCTGGAACAGGGAAAGCTGCTGGCTTAACTTTAATGAGTGTCCTGTTAAATAGAAAGCCAAAATCCTCTGTTTCTGAAGACAAGAGAGAATAGACCTGACATGGAAAATACCAGGAACTAGGAAGTAAATGAGAAAGAATCAGAATTTCAGTAGGAAAAAGACAAAGAAGAGGAAGAAGAAGAAATCTTTTTAAAGATTTTATTTTTCCTTTTTCTCCACAAAGCCTACCAGTACATAGTTGTGTAGTTTTAGTTGTAGGTCCTTCTAGTTGTGGCATATGGGATGCCGCCTCAGCATGGCCGGATGAGCGGTGCCATGCCCTCACCCAGGATCCAAACCAGTGAAACCCTGGGCTGCCGAAGCGGAGCATGCGAACTTAACCACTCGGCCACAGGGCCGGCCCCAGAAATCTTTTTAAAAATTCTTGTAATGAATTGCTGTTTCCACTTATATCGTTTTTCATGGATCTGCCTGAGAGAGCTCCCTTTCATCATACTGAATAGTTATAATACTGCTTAAAAAGTGCAAACTTGTGCATTTGCTTGCTTCTGTTAACAAAAGATAACCCTCATATCTTTTTCGTCCTCAGACTTTCCAGTCTTCAGTGACCTGAGCAAGTAGAGGAGCAAAGGGGGAAATAGGCTCCTCATACTTTTTGGCATCGACCCAACTTTCCAATCTTCAAAATTCTAAGCCAGTTTCCCTCTCCTCATCATTGCATTGTGCTAATTGAAAGACACAGTGGAAATAGCTATGGGAAAACAAAGAAAGAAAGAACACACACCATGGGGTTAGCGGAGAGGAAACCCTCTTAATAGATTTCAAAAGACCAAATCCTAGAGCAATCCTGAGTCTTAAAAGATTTACCAGAAGTGTAGGCAGAACTCCAAGACCACGATGCTGGAAAAAATTAGGATATTGGGCATTCTAAGATAGAAGATAAGAAGAGAAATTCCAAATGCATTGATAATTAAATTCATATATGGCTTCTTGTTAACAAGGCCCTAGCAAGAAGCATAAGATCCAAACATTGTTACTTTGTTAGTTGGAATAAATACGATGTGGTATTTGCTAAAGAAATTTGTATTAGCTTATTTCTGAAATAACCTTGTGTACTCCAGGCCTTTTGGGTAGCTAAATCCTGTGCAAAGTAAGTGTTTTCCAGTGATTTTTTAAAAAATCAAATCTTTCCTATAGACATTTTGCCTGGCCTGTCCCAAGTTCTAACTATGCTTTCCCAGGCATGTTGAAATCTCTAGCTTGACTGGACCACAGCTGTGTCCTCAGTAATTATTTTCTGTCTGATGAACTCATGAGGACTATATTCATAGCAAAGAAAGCACTAAAAGTTTAACTATAAGAAGAATTTACCCAAAGATATCTCGAGAAAAACTAGTTGCATTCAGAAGTATATTTTTTCTTTATTTCATTGTGGGCTCTGGCAACATATGAGGGCTTTTAATATATAATCTGGATTTATTGGCTTTTTCTTTAAAGGTTGCAAAGATAGATTCATTTTACAGATTTCTGTGACCAATACACAAGTTTCAGTAAACTTCAAGTTGTATTGAAATTTTAACAGCTTGGCTGCAAACCAAAAACACTCATGAAACATTCAGGGTTTACTGGGGGTTTTTGGCATTTGGAACTCTGGGGGCAAGAAAGAAGACATAACAGTGTGTTTTTTTTCTTCAACTAATTGGTGGATAGATTTGTCTAAAATAGAGAATCAGCAAATCCTGTCTGCACGGTCCCTGTTAGAAAAGCTATGGAAAATAGGCAGGAAACAAAGCATAGACAGACACGTTGAGGGACAGACTGGTTATCAGAGCAGAGGAGCATCATGGGAGAGGGGGAGGTGCAGTGGCTCAGGTGTCATGAGGTGGGGATCTGTAGCTGCTTACCCAACAGAGCCCTCATCTTGTTCAGATATTGTGCAGAGAGCCTTTGATATCAAGAAACAGTTCTGGCCTCTGGTCTGGGGAAAGATGAACATGTGATCCCATCCTTTCCAATGATATGTAAGGGGAGGTCTGCTGGGGGATTCTGCTCCTGGTAAAAAGCTAGAAGTTCTCCTCGGCTGATCCGAGGCCAATCCAACCCACTCACCTTCTGCCATTTCTGGCCGTTGGTTGTGGCAGCCATATTGCAACCATGACAGGATGAGCCCTCAGAGGGAAAGCCAACAGGCCATGGATGGTAAAGCAGAAAGATAGAAAGAACCTGGGGTTTTGATGACCCCTTTGAGAAGATGAACCAATGCCACCAACTGGCCGTCTCTAGACTTGTTCATATGAGGACAATAAATCCATTTGTTTTAGCCACTGTTCATCACTTTTTCTATTATATGCAGCTGAAAGCATTCCTAATTACTAAGGCAATTATAGTTTTGGTCCTAAAACCAAATCATAGCAAGACACTGAGCAAAAAAAGTGACCTTGTCAAAAAAAAATAAAATAAAATGAATGACTTCTCAAATCCTCAGTTTCCTTATTTATAAAATGATGACTAAGAACCAAAAAAAAGTCACTGATTTTTTTTTTTTTTTTGAGGAAGATTAGCTCGGAGGTAACATCTGCTGCCAATCCTCCTCATTTTGCTGAGGAAGACTGGCCCTGAGCTAACATCTGTGCCCATCTTCCTCTATTTTATGTGGGACGCCTACCACAGCATGGCTTGCCAAGCAGTGTATAGGTCCACACCCGGGATCCCAACCAGCCAACCCCGGGGCATCCGAAGCAGAACATGCAAACTTAACCACTGCACCACAGGGCCAGCCTCACTGTGATCTTTTTAAGATAAATGAAACAGTCTACATTTTTTCAATCATAAAAATACATATTTTGAGGTCCTACCTAATACGTTATGAAGTCTTTCCTGGCCCTCTGCTAAGGGTTTAGTCTGTTACCCCATTTAACATTCCAAAAATCCTCTAAAGTGAGTGCTCTTAACCCCACTTTATAAATGAGAAAACTGCCATGGATAGAGGCTGAGTAACATGCCCAAGGTCACACAGCTACTGAGTGGCAGAGCCGGGACTCACATCAGGTCTGTTTTCTGCCTTTAAAGCCATTCACCTCTCAGAGAAATACAGCCGAAATTCATCCTAACACCATCACTATGAGTGAAGCCTAATGCCTTATGGACGCTTTGGTGACATTTGTTTGACCACCTGACCTATGGTGTAAACAAAACCATGTAATAGTTACCCCATCCCACCAGTACCACCACCTTCATACGGAGACAGGCTGAAACTGCCCATAGGAAATAATTTTGAATTCATTCTAATACATACACAAACAGGTCATTGAGGCACTGAATTTCCATGCCGTGAAGTGTGTCTACAACAGTTTGGTTTTGGAAGAACTTTGAAAGCAGGAGCAATCAAGGCCCACCTGGGTCATCTAAAGAACTCTCAGGAAAGCACCCAAGCATAGATTGTCTGTCTTTGATGGTCTTCCCTGGAACACAGCTAAAATAAACTACTTAATCCACTCTAGATAACTGAATGAATAGGCTGTTAACTAAAGAGGTTATTAACTACGTCTGTGATAAGGGAGGGACTCCTGACCAAAAAAATGACTTTGGTTTGGGCATTATGATCAATTATGATTAAGACCACTTTTTTTTCTAGCAGAAATTAGGCCACAGGTCCATTTGTCTATTAAGGCGTATCACAATTCATGATATTAAAACCTTATCCTCTGCATATGGAAAAACACTCATCTATGCTCAGAAATTATTTTATTGGTAAAGCAACATGTGTTTTTTGTAGCAAATCTTAAAAATACAAACAAGCAAAAAAAAATAAGGTAGAGAAGGTCACCCACAGTCCAACGACAAGATGTGACATTTTAGTATGGATTTGTTATCTGAAAGACTATATATAGTGTGGTTGTTAGTAAAAATGGAATATTGGTAAGACAGCAGCAGCCGGCTCAGAGTCCTGTTTCCACCGTGTGTCAGCTGCGTGACCCTGGGCAAGTCCCTTTAACCAGTCTCAGCTTTGGTTTCCTTACCTATGGTGGGAATAACAATATACCTACTTCATAATTTTTTTAGTGACAAATGAGTTACTTTATGTAAAGTACTAACAATAATGCTGGTACATACTAAGCACTAAATAAATGTGAGCCACTTTTATATAATGTTTTGCAATATATGCTAACATCTCTTTCATGTTGTTTCATAATCTTCTACAACATAATTTTTAGTGGCGGCAAAGAATTCAGTTGTAACTATATATTATGATTTAACCAGTCTCTTTTTGTTAAACACTTCAGTTGTTTCCAATATTTCACTATTTTACACGCCTTACACTGTGACAAAAATACTTATAGCCAAATTTTTGCACCCATTCCTGATTATTTCTTTCAGATGCATTCTTAGGAATGAAATTGCTGAGTCAAAATGCTTAATACAAAGCTGAGTTTCCAGAAATGTTACATGAATTTATAATTTCTTTAGTAGTGTGTGAAAGAGTACATCCCTCCCACTTAGAAAATATCCAGTATTTTGCCAATTTGATAGTTTTAAAAAGGTTTGCCTTCTTAAAAATTTCTTTTCATAGGTTATTACTGAGATGAAAGGCTTTTTCATTTGTTTGTGGACATTTGTGTTTTATCCTGGAGACTTGACTTTTCCAGCACTCCTGTGGCACCAAATGTCTTAAAGAGGATTATACACCCTGGGCCCCCACCCCCTCGCTATTCACTGACCACTCAGCCCACTCCCCACCCATCACCAATGACCTCCACTTCACCAAATTCTGAAAACATTTTTCTGATCTTATTTCTGTAGACCTCTCCGTAGTATCTGACACCATTTACCACTTCCTCCTTATAACACTCCCTCTCTTGCCTTCTGAAATCCCACATCTTCCTCCCTCCCTAGCTATTCCTTCCTGCTCTCCTCCTCTACCTGACCTGTCATGCCCTAGTCCTGGGCCTCTCTCTATGCGATCTCACTCACTTCCCATTTAATTACCACATGTACTAATTACCACATTTATATCTCCGACCAAAGCTTCCTTCCTGGGCTCCAGACTCAGACTTTCAGCTGACAGTAACATCTCTACTTAGATTTGCCACAGGAACCTCAAATTTAACATGTCCTTAAAAGAAACATTGAGGGGCCAGCCCTGTGGTGCAGCAGTTAAGTTCACACATTCCGATTCTGCGACCCGGGATTTGCTGGTTCGGATCCTGGGCGCGGACCTATGCACTGCTTGTCAAGCCATGCTGTGACAGTGTCCTGCATATAAAGTAGAGGAAGATGGGCATGGATGTTAGCTCAGGGCCAGTCTTCCTCAGCAAAAAGAGGAAGATTGGCTGCAGATGTTAGCTCAGGGCTAATCTTCCTCAAAAAACACACAAACAGACAAAAAGAAACATTGATTCCCTCCTGCTCATCCCTCTGTCATCCCTGACTTAAAATGTCACTGCCATTCTCAGGGCTATTTAGTTAGGAACCTGAGAGTCATTCTTGTTTGCTTTGTCCTTCCCCAGTGGGCCTTCCCTTCTCACTCATAAGCAAGTCCTATTGTTTCTCTTTCCAAAATATATCTCAACCCTTCCACTCCTCTCCTCTCCTCTGTAAACCTCAATCCAAGTCAGCATCACCTAGCCCAGCCTACACCTCACAATAATGTCCCATCTTGTCACCCTTTTAGTCTCTTGCTTCCCTCCAATCTGTTGTCCATAAAGCAGTCACAGGATATGTTTTTTTAAGTGGAAAGTTTGATCATGTTATGTTCCTGCTTAAAGCCCTTCATTGGATTCCCATGATTTTTCAGATAAATTCCAAGCTAGTTATCACCATCTAGAAGCCTCTGCCTGACTTGATCCATGTCTACCTCTTCCATTTCATTCCTTGCCACTTTCCCTGCTGTCACCCTTATCACACTGGCCTCCATTCCATTTCTTGTACCACTAAACATTTTGCCACTCCAGGGCCTTTGCACATGCTGTTCCCTCCTACTAGAAAGCTCTTCCCACTTCCTCCTACCTCTTTTCACCTAGAAGTCTCCTTCTCATCCTAAAGGTCTTGATTTATATGCCACTCCTCAGAGAGGTCTTTCCTGATCACTCTGTCAAACTACTTCTGCTTCCCACTCTCTGTTCTCTTCATGGCACAGTGAAGGCTCTCATAAATATTTGTTGAGTAATGGTTGAATGAATATTCTGCCCAGTTTAATTTTTATTAGTTTTTAAATATTTCCTTGTTGATTTTCAAGAACTTCAAGCACTTTTTATATATTAAATATATTAATGCTTTCTCTTTTGTCTTTTGCTCTTGTTTGTGGTATTTTTGGTTGATAGATGTTTTTCATTATCATGTACTTGATTCTATCATTTCTTCCCTCTAGGATCCTATCTCAGGGTCCTATCTCAGGTGTCCAGCTCAGGCTACACTTACCCATTCTATTATGGACTTAGCCATAAATATTCGCCTTTATTTTCTTCTATTTGGTATGTTAATATTTTAACTTATATACATTTTAATCTTAAAATCCGTGTGGAATTTGTTTTGCTGTAATGATGACATAAGATTTAAGTTGCCCCAATGATATTCATAATAATTACTTTCATTTATGGCTGATTTGAAATGCCACATATATATTACACGCTTACGAATATTTGGGTGTGTTCCTGCAATCTTTGGAATATTCCTTTGTCTGTCTGTCTGACCCTGCACCACTACCAATCTGTTTTATTATCTGGTAAAGCCAGTACCCTCTCATTATTATTCAAAGGATTTTCAAGAGTAATATTCACTACATGAAGGTTTTCAAAAAATTTTAGCTATTCAGGGCCGGCACCCTGGCTGAGTGGTTAAGTTCGCATGTTCTGCTTTGGCAGCCCAGGGTTTAGCCGGTTCAAATCCTGGGCGTGGACGTGGCTGCTCATCAGGCCGTGCTGAGGTGGCATCCCACATGCCACAACTAGAAGGACCCACAACTACAATATACAACTATGTACTGGGGGGCTTTGGGGAGAAAAAGGGAAAAAAAAACTAAAAAAGAAAAATTTAGCTATTCTCACTCATTTTTCTGTCCAGATAAACATAAAAGAAAAAAAAAGCCCCAGTAGAATTTTAATTGGAATTATAGTTGATTTATAGTTTAATTGTGCGGAAATTGAAATCTTAACATTATTAAGTCTTTCCTCCCAGGAACACAGCCCATCTCTCCATTTAAATCTTTTTTACTTATGATTCTCAGTAGACATGTGTGGTTTTTCTATATAGGTCTCACTCCTTTTTAGGTTAACATGGGTTAGACTCTGCCAGCGCCCCGCCCACCAAATACCTTTGGCATTCCCATCTACGTGCCAGGGGCTGCTTCCTGAGCATCCTTGGGCCTTATGAGGGGTTTATTCTAGCCATAGGAGTTCACAAGGCCTGTTGGCAGGACAAGCAGAAAATCTGGAGTCTGTGTCCCTAGGAATGGCCTTTAGCCAATGATGATGATGAGTTGTTGGGTAAACACCCAGCTTCTTCTGCCTTTTGTCAGAATAATTCTGTCACATGCTCACATTATCTCCCAGAGGGATGGGAGGGTGGTGTTCCGTTTGCCCCCAGGAATAACTGGCTTGATAGTGTACCCCTGTTGACTTCCTTCCCTTCCCTGTCTCCATCCTCATTCCGAGACTGGGCTCCTGGGATTCCTCTTCAATAAACAACTCTAACGCTCCTCTTGGTTCAGGGTCAGCTTCTAGGGGAACTCAAACTAAGACACAACCCCTACGTATTTTTGGTTGCTATTGTAAAGGAGACTTTTAAAAATTATAATTTCTAACTAGCTATATAGAAAAGTTATGGATATTTTGTCTATGGTAGAGATATATCATGTGTGCATATAATGACATGTTCAAACACGTTTTTGGCATAAAAATGAGTACTGTTAAATTGTTTTACGTATATAGTCTAATATGCTGTGAATTACTGTATATTTATACATCTATACAGATATAGTGTATAGAGTTGCATAAACAACCCCCACATATCCAGTTTTTCAGGGCCGTTTGGAGAATTTTCAAGGGTCATTTTAGCTGTGCACAATTTTCACCTCAGTCATTGTTTTTAGAACCTAATCTTAAGATCTTTGGCAACTGGCTTCCTTACTAAATTCATTTACTAGTTTTAATAGTGTTTCAATTGAGTCATGTGGTCTTTCCAGGTAGACAATCACATCAAAAGGAAATAATAGGAATTTTGTCTCTTTTTCATTACTTCTATGTATGATTTCTTCATCTCGTTTTATTGCATTTACTAGAATTTTCAGAACAATGTTAAGTATTATTGGTGAAAGGAATGTCCTTATCTAATTTCAGATTTGAATAGAAATAAAATGTTTCTCTTTCTGGTGAGAGAAAAAAGAGAGAGAGAAAGAGAAAGAGTGAGTTTGGGGGATGCACACAGCTTACCCAAAGGCAATTAAATAAAATAAATTGAATTAAAATAAATGATAAATTGAATGTAAGATGGAATAAATTTCAATTTTACCCAGTATGAAATATTCTCTGATTTTTCAATAAACCATTCCTAGTAAACTTGATTCTCTTGGTTTAAAATGGATATAATTTCTATAAGCTCATCAATAATATAAGTCTATTTGAGATCTTCTCTGGCTGCTTTATTTTCATTGGACTTTTGATTCCATATGAATCATATGAAGACGCGTTGTTTCTTCAGATTGGGCTGGGACCTCCGAAGATCAGGGCAGTTGATCTTGATTTATAAGCTAGAAATATTAAACCTCTAAAATATAACAAGGATCTGGATTTCCATACTGACACTTGTCAAAGTCACACACCCCAAATAATGACTTCTGCTCTTATTATTGATTCTGACAGACCCAGGTGTTTTCACATAAACACAAAATACAAAAATTTAAGATAGTTTTAAAATTTGGAAGGAATATCAGGTATCTTCCTTTAAATTTCACTTTGGGTGTTGCTTTACTAATTTGGCCTGCTTTTTGTTTTGTTTGTTTTATAATCTGGCAGTCTTCATCCAGCCGGACATGAGGAGGGCAAGAGATGGTTTTGCCAGGGCACATGTCAAATGGCACCAATTTTAAAGTTAACATCCATATCTGTTGATAGTGTGTGAAGGGCAAAACTTCTTCCCTGAGGAATCCTAGATGCAATTTTTTACTCCTTAGAAATTTTCAAGTTTTGTTTTCATGGATATACTTTGAGAACTCTCAGTTCACCTATTTCTTCCCCCACCTCCTACTTTCCCCAGATTAGTACTGGTCAGCAATGCTAAAGTGGAAGGCGAGGGGGGAAAATACATTTCCCACCGGGTCCAAAAAATTCAGTCTATTTTAAGGCATAATCCATGGCATGCAACTTAATTTATTCCACTAGTCACCTATTGACAGACATTTAAGATGTTTTCAACCTTTTGTCATTACAAAAATGCTGTTAATTGTTGTCCTTATACATATACCATATTGTACATGTGTATACATATCTGGCTACCTTGAACGTAAGAAGATATGTATTGGACAGATGTTGAAATATCTTAGTGAGTCCAAGAAGGAGTTGACTAACCAAGTTAGAGGAAGCGAAGAAGTCAAAATGCTGAAGGAGCCTTAGCATCAGGACTTTGCAGGTGGTCTCCCCAGAGGACAGTTCAGTTTTAACATCTCCCAGTGTGACACACTGGCTAGATACTCACCAAAGCCATTTCCTCTTCTTCCTGGAAATACCACTAGACTACATTTCCCAGCTCCTTTGCATATAAGTGTAGCCATGTGACTATTTCTGGCCAATAGAATGCGATCAGAAAAGATATATGTCACTTTTAGGTCTGACTCCTAAAATCTGCCATGCAATTCTCTCTTTTCCCTTGTTTCCCAGTGGTATGAAGAGAGTCCAGTAAAATTCTGGTTGAAGCGGGTCTGGGTCCCCAAATGGCTTTGTGAAAAGTTGTCCAACAAACACCCAATTGGACTGTGACTTGCTAGAGAAGTAAATCTTTGTTATATAAAGCCACAGAGATTTAGGGATTGTTTATTATAACAGTTGGGTTTTCCTGGCTAATACATCCAAGTCTGTATATCTCTAATGCAGTTTTTAAATTCTCAATGAATAATCCTTGGCTCATTATGGGATAAGTGTCTACCCCTGATCATTTGGCTGTGGCTAGGCTGGGGCGTTGAAGAGTCACTTCATATAGACATGGTCTCCAGAAGCCCATCTTTGGGTTTGGGGAGCTATTCTCAGAAAGTGCAAATCACTGTGAGCTGGGCAGCCACTCCAAGAATGTCTTCTACATGAAAGATGGTAATGAACAGGAAGAGGCTAAGACTGACAGAGCCTCTTATGCTAGCTCTCAGGATAGGAGAAAGGGTAGACATTCTATCTGTCTTCCCATTCCTCAGAAGCTTCACATCCCTGTAAGACCTGTCATAAATCCTTCACTCTCAGAGACAATTAACTCTCTCACGGGAAATGTACAATAAAGGAAAGTTAAAAGATCATTCATGTGAGACATTATGTTCAAGCAGATATTGTGTACCTCACTGGGGAATATAAATGTGGGACCTAGCCTGTCATCCTCTTGTCAGGGAACAGAATCATGACTGGAAAGGAAGACGTCCCTGTTAAATAAGTAGTGACAGTCAGTCATGGAACACCGAGGTTCACAGAGACATTGGCGAACAATTGTAGGGGGCATTTGTCATCTTTTAAAATTCTGGCCCAGCATGCCATTTCTGTTACTATTTTGGGAAAAGTTCTATCATCTGAGTTGGTTGGGGCAAGACCTCATCATTTTCCACAGAAGCTGAAGAAAGCCAAATACCCCTTATCTTCTTCTGCCTCCTGACCTCCGACCTCTATTGACAGTATGGCCAACCTATTGGATACCACCACCCAGGAATTTGAATCTTCAGCAAATGAAATGAAGATGAAAAAACAGCGTAGAATCCACCTCCAGTAGTGCTAGAAGTCCCTGGCAATGTGAGGGCGCCAACAGAGAATGCCCTGGTGTTTCGCTGCGTGGCAATTCTTGGTTCCTGCTTATTTTCTGAGCCTGGTTCTCAAGCCACCTGATTTCCTTCTAACACATTCCTTTCCTGCTTTAATTAAACATAGTTGGTTTCTAATACTTGCAACCAAAAACCTTGACTGATATAATAATTTTCTCTTCCTTCTGTTCATTTTTTCCCTGACAATCTGACAGATAGAATATTTGAATTCCTGAAAGTGGCAAGATTAATGTTACAAAGTCCATGCCTCATACAGATGTAGATCACTAAACTAATTAGAAAGCTGAGACATGATCTTTTTTCTTTAGGACTACAACAGGCTATGACCAGAAAAATATCTGAATCATCAAAGGCACACTCTACTAGATCTCACACACACACACACACACAGAATCTTCTGGCCTCACTGTGTGGCTCTTGAGTGTCTCCCCAGGGGTGACTCCCAAGTCAGGCTCAGTTCACCCAAAGAAGATCAGGCCTAACCAACCTATGCTTGCAAACAGGGGAGTCTGAAGGCTTCTGACCCTGTATCTGCACCAGGGTGGGGCTTTCCAGTGGCTCAGCCACACACAAGTCGCAACACCATCACTGCTTAGAGTGGAGCCAGGAAATAGAGTAGAGTGAGTAGGTAAGAAAGGGCCAGAGTAGGAGGTACAGCTAGTTAGGATGTAAAAGAAAGGGACAGGCCATCTTATGACAAGAGAGTCTCCTTGTTAGACTCCCACAAGGGTTCCTGTAGGAGATCTGTTGGAAGATAACTATAGTCGTGTGTCACTTAATGACTGGGATACCTTCTGATAAATGTGTCGTTCAGCAATTTCATCCTTGTGAGAACTTAAACAACCTAGATGGTATAGCCTACTATCCACTTAGGCTATATGGTACCAATCTTATGGGACCACCCCATATGTGCAGTCTTGTCATTGACTGAAATGTTGTTATGCAGTGCATGACTGTACATGAAATTAGAAGTATTTCCATTTAGGCCCTCAAGGTTGACTAAGTTCCATTTCCTGACACTTGAACCACACCAGGTAATAATCCAGCAAAGAAAAGAAAAAGTCTTAAAATTTTTATTGTTTCTTCTATTAACACATAATAAGTTCCCAATGCAAAATTTCAGAAAATTAAGAAAAGGATGAAAAAGAAGGATGACCTATAATCTGATAACTTGGAGAAAATCGTTAAAACGTTCATGTATGTAGTTGCATACTTTTCTTTCTACAAAAATTTACACATATAAAGTTTAAAAACAATGGAATATATATGTATAAAGATAAATACATATATATACACATACACATGCTAAATTGTTGTTCACTTTTTTCTCTTAATTTTTTCTGAAAATCTTTCCAGAAGAAACAATAAAACTTTTTAAACTTTTTCCTTTCTTCGCTACTTTAATTTTCCCTTTTCTCTTCCTCCCCTTCTTCTCTGCTGTTTTTCCTCCCTTTTGGAGGAGACTTGCCATGGAGCTGGTGTCCAGCAGAGGCTCCCTGCCAGGGCCGGGAGGTTTGGAGGGCTTCTGCTCCCATCTGCCAAATCCCTTATTAATGGACCTTCCTCAATTTTTCACTGTTATAAACAATGTTCCAAGTACTTGCATCATAGGTATATCTTTGCAAACTTGGTCCATTCTTTCCCAGAAGTAGAATTGGTGGGTCAAAGGAATATACTTTTTAAAAGGCTTTTCATAAATGTTGTTAAATTGTCCTCTAGAAGTGTTATACTAATTAATACTCCCTCTAGTAGCATGTGGGTATCCATTTCCCTACATCCTTTTATGCCTTTGGCCAACTAGGTAGTTGAAAAAACTATATCTTTACACTACTTTTGTTACAAGCCAAGATGAATGTCTTTTCATGTTTACAGGTCATTTGGGGATGTATTTCCTTTACATGTATTTTTCTTTCTTTCTTTCCTTCTTCTTTTCCTTCCTCCCTCCTTCCCTCCCTCCCTTCCTTCCTTCCAAGATTGGCACCTGAGCTAACAACTGTTGTCAATCTTTTTTTTTTGTATTATTGCTTTTTCTCCCCAAATCCCCCTACTACATAGTTGTATGTTTTAGTTGTGGGTCCTTCTATTTGTGGCATGTGGGACACCGCCTCAACATGGCCTGATGAGCAGTGCCATGTTTGCACCCAGGATCCGAACCAGTGAAACCCTGAGCCGCCAAAGCCGACCACGCGAACTTAACCACTCGGCCACAGGGCCGTCCCGCTAAGCGTATTTTTCAATTGGAGTCTTCATCTTTATTTGCTTGTTGATTTGTAAAAACTCTATATTAAGGATTCCTACCTTTGCCAAATGTGGGGTTATTGAATTGACAGTTAAGAGAAGATTAAAACTAAAATGCAATAATAAGGCAAGAAAATATTTTAACTCATAAAATTAAAAATAAGAAAAATGTTATTTTAAAGGCAAGAGAATAAGGAATTCAGTTGAGACAAAATAAGGAAAGCCTAGATAGAAATAGGAAAATTTAAGGCAAAAAAAATAGAAAAAATAAAAATAACCATTACCAGGCAAATCAAAAAGAAATTCTAGAACAATGCCTACATTATAAGTGGTGTATATAAGCTGTCTGTAAGAAAACAAAACAAAATTGGAGGAGTGTAGAGGACAATATGACTTATTTCAGATAGGTGAGGCACATTGTCCTGGGTCGTTAATCACAGTCTCTTGTAGAGACCTGCACAGCAGATCAAAATAAGGAATAATGTCCAAATCTTTCACAGTACTCTGTCCACTTGTTCAGACTGTCAGCAAACCCTCCTGAGGAGGTCAAATCCATTTAAAGCTACATTTAAGAAGGGCAACAGATAAAAAGCTAGGCAAGGAAAGAATTAGAAAAACAGGATGAAGATTTGATGGGAGCAGGTAATCTGTCATTTTAATTGCATTGTCTCTTCTTTTTGTCCACTAATTAGATCAAGAAGTTATTAGAGTTACAGACGCCAAAAAGTGACTCCTTTTGAAGAAACCATAAACCATGAGGTGCCTTACCCCACCTATTTCAGATTTCATGGAAGACAAATTGAGTCTAACACGGAATTCCAAGGAGGTCTATATCTTAAGAGCAGTTTTTCTGCAAGTATATGACAGTTTATCTTTGAAAAGGAGGAAGGCACGCAAAAACTGCTTCCGTGTCCATTTAGTCTTCACACAAGCAGTGTGAGATCAGTGTTATTATTTCCCCATTTTATATGTGAGAGCAGTAATGTCCAGAAAGGATAAGTGTGTTCTCAACAGTGTGCACTGTGTAGCTGGAATCAGAAACAACTTTAGACCAGTGCTATCCGATGGAAATATAATGTGAGCCACATATGCTGTTTTAAATTCTCTAGTAGCTACATTAAAAATTTAAAGAAATAGGTGATTAACTTTAATAATATATTTTATTTAGCACAATACATTCAGACTATTATCATCTTAACATATAATCAATTAATTACATGTTTTACATTTCTTTTTTTCATGCTAAATCTTTGAAATCCAATGTCTTTTGCGTTTACAGCAAATCTCAATTTGCGCTAGCCACATTTCAAATACTCAAGAACATTTCAAATAGTTAATAGCCATGTGTGGTTAGTGGCTAGCACACTGGACAGCCTGGTTCTAGACCAGTCCTTCTTAAGGTATGGTACCCAGACCAGCAGCTTTAGTATCACCTGGGAAGTGTTAGAAGTGCAAAGTCTTGGGCCCCATCCCAAACTTAGTGAATCAGACACTCAGGCTGGGAGCCACCAATCTGTGTTTTAACGAGCTCCTTCTGGTAATTCTGATACATGCTAAGGTTTGAGAATCATTGCTCTAGACAATAGCCTTTCCATCTCAATTCAGATAAACTTAGCACAGCTATGGGGGCTAGTACTAAGGAAGAGGACTCCCTTTGCTTGAGATAAACAATTCTTGGCTAGATGAAGTTGGCATTCTCTTGTATGGAAATCAGTTAGTCTTAGTTGTGGGTCCATTTCTTGGGACTATGGTTCATTTACCATTTTGTTTAAGGAGGGAGAAAAAAACCACAGTAACCACCCTTTACTACCAGCTTGAGTTTAGTTACTAACTTCTCTTGTCCTCAGTTTCCTCATCCATAAAAATGGGGACCATTTATTTAATGTTAGCAACTTTAAAAAGAATGTGCAAAAGGAAAAAAGTCAGCAAAAGTGACTGATTTTTTAAAACTACAGTTAAAAAAATTAGTGGGCAGGAAAAGTAATATTATAGATTTTGAGTACAGAAGCAGAAGCCAACTCATATTTCTCAGAATATTAGACTTGCTGAGGGAGGAGGGTGGAGTTCTTGCCAAAATCATTAAGGAAAATGAATCTGAGCATGCCTTAAAGCAGAACTTTCAGTAAACAGGAATTACCTATAAAGAAAATCAGGAAGTCAAAGTGTTTCTTTTTATGAAGTTACATCCTGCCATAGAAAAGCTGGATAGGAAATAAAGACTGATGCACTCTCAACAGTATACTAACCCTGCTATTATTTCATTAAGGAAAATCTGAGCAAAAGCTCAGATTCAGCGAAAGGAAAAAACATGAGAAGGTTGAATGTCATGAGAAACCAAAGACAACCAATGGCTACAATTAAACATGATTTTGGAAAAACCTATACAAACAAATCTCCATGATTGCAGATTCCTTAGCAGCGGGCTGCCCTCTCCAACCTCTTCCTCCCATTTCAGTAACAGTTCCTCCAGACTTCTGCTTGAAAATAAATGCATACGTGTGTGTGTTTCCACGAAAACAGGAGATATAAATTAATCCTAATTTCCTTCTTCTCCTCCCCCTCCTCTTTTTTTCTCTTCCTCCTCCTCATTATTAATAATATTAATTGTGCACTTCCAGGGTTCTCAGCTTTTCCAGGTTTCTGGGATGACATGCTACCTTGCTCCGCAGTCTTCAGTTTGATCAGAGAAAAACCTTTCACCACCCTAACACTTTCCCAATTTCTCCTCCCACCTTCAAGTGAAAAGACACCAGAAAGTCAAGAGAGCCCTTTCTAGAGGCAGGTTCCCATGGTCTGGGGGAATGGCAGATGCCTTTCTGCAGCGGCAGCTGCAAGCTTCCACGAAGCAGAAACTGTGGCTCACACTCTCTCCTCCTTCCCTCGCCCTAACCCACTACCTCACAAGTCCACACAATCCTCAAGAACACACAACTCCTCCAACCTCGCATCCCCTCTCACACCCTACTCGGCACGCGCGCCAGGATGCCCGCTGCCACAGTAACGCTCGACCCACTCGGTGGCCCCACCCATCGCAGCCCCGCCCCCGTCCCCGACACCAATGGTCGACGCCCACAGCTCCTGAGGGGCCCGTTGATAGGGCAGCGGGGCCTGCCACTCTTAGGGTGCGTCCCGCCCCTCCTCGCTCCTCGCTGGGGCTGGAGGGGCTGGAGCATCAGCGTGAGTAGCTGCGAGCAGCCGCGGCGGCGGCGGCGTGTCGTTGCAGTTGCGCCATCTGTCAGGAGCCGAGCGGGTGGGGAGGGGGCTGCCGCGGCAGAGGAGGAGGGGTCGCCGCAAGCCGGAGGCCGCTGAGACCCGCCCGCCGGCCGGCCGCGGTAGCAGAGGCGAGGCTGCCCTCGGAGCCGCGCGTCCTCTGCCATTCCGGCGCGCGGCGCTTCACCCCGCGCACCGAGGGCTCCCCGGGCGCACACAAAGCCGCCGCCTGCGCTGCACCGCCCGGCGGCCGCCGCCCGCGCCGGGGAGGGATCCGGCCGCCGGGCCGGGGACACCCGGCGCCGCCCCTTCGGCGCTCTCGGAAGGCCCACCGGCTCCCGGGCCCGCCGGGGAGCCACCGGAGCCGCCTCGGCCGCGCCGGAGGAGGGCGGGGAAAGGACCATGTGAATGGGCTCCGGAGCCTGAGCGCCGCGCAGGTAAGTGGCCGGGGATGCGCCGCGGGAGGCCGCGAGGATGCTGCGGAGACAGCCACCGGGGCCCCAGCGCAGCGCCGCCCCCGCCGCGGGGCCCCGCGCTGCAGTCTCTTTGCCGCCGCCGCCTCCGGGGCGCCCCGCGGGGCTGCCGGGGAGCTGGCCCCGCTCGGAGTCTTCCGCCGGCCGCGCCGGAGGACACCTCTGCGGGGTGCGGCCCCAAGGTAGCGCAGGCATGGGGGCCCATTTCCTCGGCCGCGAGCGGGCGCGGGGTGAGAGTGGGAATTGGCTTGGGGGCGAGGCTGGCCCAGACTCCGCCCCCGCCCTCCTTTCGGGGCCCCCCGCAGGGACCCGGGCTGTGTGTGTTGTTTTAATGTCAGGGATGATGTAATCACTTAATAATTGATGCCCCGTGCTGCTTCCCTCCCCACCCCACCCCACCCCACGCCTGCCCCACTCCTCCACCTCTCGGCCGCCTCCTTCTGCGGCCGTCGCCTTCCCCATCGCATCCTCCTGCCTATTTCTGGCACCTCCCTTGCACTTCCCCCATCCTCCCCTTCACTCTTCCTGTGCCACCACCCACTCACCCTTCCCCTGTCCCCCGTGCTGGAGCCTTCGTTCCTCTTCCTCTGCCCCCCACCTCTTCTGCTCCCTCAGGCTCCTTTCTCTTCCCTTCCCTGCTCGCTGGATTTCCTCTCTACTTCCCTAGATCGATGACTGTTTTTGTTTGGTCGCCTTCCCTCTCTTATCTCTGCGGCCACAGACGGGGGGACTGGGCCAGAAAGGGGCCACCGAGCTTGGGCCCAGACGGAGATTTGCTGGGACTCACTGAGAAGAGAGATAACAAAATCACCCTTCTTGCCCCTCCTCCCCCCATAAATCACACAGACTCGCCGGGTGTGTGTGTGTGTGTGTGTGTGTGTGACACAAAGAGCCCTTTCAGTGCATAGAGAGGAGACACACAAAGTACCCAAGGATGGGCGCTATGCTTCTTGTTTCTCTTCCCTGCGGCTTCCCTTTCTCTCAGATAAAGCAGTTGATCTTCTCTCTGAGAGTCTTTCCTGCCACATTTACCAAAAAATAAAAGGCCCCAGATGCAGGGTGGCAGGTGCTGGCGTTTTGCTGTATTCACGGACCGGTAGTGTTGACTGGCAGCTGCAGTATTCCTTAGATTTAAGGGAGAAATCGTTCTAGCCATCATAAGAGTTGCTTTACTTTCAAGGTAGTCCCCCCTCTGCCCGGTTTTAACCCCCTCTCCTTTGGGGGATAGATACCAAGAGCTGAGGTAGGATAAATTGGTGTGGAGGCTGAAGAATTTTGTTTCTGAATCAGCGAATTAAATTGGTGTTTGATAGGAGTGAAGCAGCCTGACTGGCTTCTCTCAAGTCTAAGTGATGCTGAAGTCTTTTGAAATGAAATCTCGTCTGCCCCGTGGTGTTGTTTTGCCCTTATGTTTAAAACAAGTTCCTGGGTACCTTGCTAATACATCATTAAATTGGTATTTGGAAGACCACTGGGGACAGTCTTTTCCCTGCTTCAGGGTAGCCTTCAGACACCCACATCCTTCCTCTCACCCTCAAGCCACTGCAATACTTTCCACCCTTTGTGCATTTTTCCCGAGTCCCTGCCCCATGGGTACTCTGCTTTCAGATAAAGAGACTCACAGACTTTTGGAGGAAGTGGTTTGTTAACTATCTCAGGTTTTAGAGGCGCTTAGCTAAGAGCAAAGGATGTAGAGAATCTTTTGACTGAACTCTTAAACCATCTGCTTGATGTTCCTCTTAAAGGAATGTAATGTTAATGTAAATCTGGGGCCTCATGTTCCATTTTGTAAGCCAGGGACTATTAGATGCTTAATCGATAATGTTAAACCTTAGGTTGAACTCATTGATTCCTAAGAGCATGGCTCCCTGATTATTATAAATAGTAATAGAACCATCTCGTTCGTTCTTCAAGAACTTTATTAGAAAAGAGTTGTTACGATTCATTAAACATTCACTTCTGCCCTTTCTAAGGACATTCATCGTGGAACTTTTTATATTAAAACAGCAGTAGGGGGGCCGGCCCTGTGGCGTTGTGGTTAAGTTTGCACATTCCACTTCAGTGGCCTTGGGTTTGCTGGTTGGGATCCCAGGTGCGGATCTACGCACCGCTTATTAAGCCATGCTGTGGCAGGGGTCCCACATATAAAGTGGAGGAAGATGGGCGCGGATGTTAGCTCAGGGCTAATCTTCCTAAAAAAAAATAAAAAGCAATAGGGTTAATGAGTGTGCTGTAAAAACCAAGTTTTGTTTGTTTGATGCCAGACCTGGAAAGGAAAGTCAGTGCACTGTACAGTCTGTTGACCAAGTTAAAGAGATTTAATGATAAGGTCCAATGTGAACAAATGCTCACTCCACTTTCTGTACCTTTACCCTATGCTTTCTTTGGGTCTGGAATCTCCAACCCCATCTGATTTGCTTGGCTTCTACTTAACCTTTAGGGCCCAGCCCAAAAGTCTTCTCTGGGATGCTTTCTCCAGCCTTTCCCCTCCAAACAAGTCACCATGCCTCTGACTTTGTTTTCCACCTTCAGCAGCATGCATTGTGTTTGGCATCTGTCTGTTTCCGTCGTTCGTTGGTCAGCACGTTGAGAGGAGGAGTCTGGTCTTATTTATCTTGTTTCAACAAATGTGAATTAGGTCCTTGGTATGTGCTAGGCACCTGGATTAATGAGGCTAGTGTTAGAAGCTATAACAAATAGGCTTGCAAAAATATAATGGCTCAAAAGCAATAGATGGTTATTACTCCTCATGTCATAGTCCAAAATGGATATTTCTGGTCAGTGGGTGGCTTTCCTCCACGCAGTGATTCCAGGCCCCATGCACCACCATCCCATAACACAACATTGTAACCTGCTTTCAGCTGGCAGAAGGACAAAAGAGGGAGTTGAGGGAGTGCACCCACATTTTAAATGCCTGGAAATGACACCCATCACTTCCACTTACATCCTTTACATGAGGGCTAGTTACAGGGCCACATTTAACTTCAAGGGAACCTGGGGAATAGAGTGTAGCCATGTGACCAGAAAAAAGATCAAGAGGAAACGTATTTTTGGCCAGCGGCTTTGCCGTATGATGCCACTCAACAAGGCAGAGTCCTTGCCCCCAAGGAGTTTGCAGGCTGATGAGAATTAAATTAAATGGAAACCTAGAGCCTACACCCATTATTGCATTTGTTCTTTTGATTTTATAGGTTCAGGTCCTTTCATTTAAAACATGTTTCAAAAAGCCTTGCTTTTTGTTGGGTCAGGTGGCCAGTTCCCACTCAGTGATCCCCTTGTAATACAGTGAGCTGATGCCTCCTCTGGTACCTTTGGTATCATTCTTTTACTCCAGCAGTACCTTTCTTGGCCTGTTTTGGTTTTAGATTTTTTTTTGCTTCTGCTCTCCAAAGCCCCCCAGTACATAGCTGTATATTTTAGTTGTGGATCCTTCTAGTTGTGACATGTGGGACGCCGCCTCAGCATGGCCCAGTGAGCGGTGCCATGTCCACGCCCTGGATCCGAACCAGTGAAACCCCTGGCTGCAGAAGCAGAGCATGCAAACCCAACCACTGGGCCCTGGGGCCAGCCCTCTCTTGGCCTGTTTTTTTATCTTCTGATTCTATAGACTGCTATAGTGACTAGGAGGGTCCTTAGAAATCACAGTCCTACCTTCTGCAAATTGGAAGAAGAAATTAAGCAGACTCCAGAGGAGAAACTTCTTGCCCCAGGCCATGCTAGAGGAAGGATGCCTCAGCCTGCCCAGCTCTTCAGTCTGGCCTGGGTCCTGTCCATCCACACAGCTGCCCTGACTTGGTGACTGTGAGCCCTGGGTGTTCCATCAAGGTTAAATGATCTTGCAGACATTCAGGAACAGGGCGAACTGCTAGTGTTCTGGATGATCCCTGTCCTCCACAGCCCTCCAAATTATTGGAGTATTCTGTCCGCACTAGTCATCATATTTAATATACATATTTTTGCTATAAACAGTTCATTATATTCATCTGTTCTGCAAACGTTAGCCCAGTATGTTCTTGTGTGCAAGGCACTGGGAGATAGGGTCATGAGAATGAATACTTCTGCTGTCCTTGTTCTGTAGGAGCTTGCAGCCTACTAGAGGAGATAAAAATAATAAATAATAGCTAACTTTTTAAAATATTATTTTGGTGAGGAAGATCGGCCCTGAGCTAACATCTATTGCCAGTCTTCCTCTTTTTGCTTGAGGAAGATTGTCCCTGAACTAACATCCATATTAGTCTTCCTCTATTTTGTATGCAGGATGCCACCACAGCATGGCTTGATGAACAGTGTGTAGGTCTGCACTGGGAATGCAAACCCGTGAACTCCAGGCCGCTGAAGCGGAGTGTTGAACTCAACCACTATGCTACAAGACTGGCCCCAAGAATAGCTGACTGTTGTTGATTATTTACTGTGTGTCAAGCACTGTTTAAGCTATAATCTTAACAATAATGCGATGAAGTAGATTATAATTCCCATTTTACAGATGGGAAATTGAAGCAAGGGAGGTCAAGTAACTAACTCAAGATCATATCACTAGTAAATGGTAGAGTCAGGATTCAGGCCTGATTAGTTTTGTTTCAAAGCTTTGCTCTTAGCCACTAGGCAATATGCAAATTACTACATATGGATATAATGATGATGTTAGTTAAAATGTGTTACATTACATAAACTGGGTGGGGGGTGCGGGGGGGAGGGGTGTAGTGCTTTGGTAATTGATACTGCTAGTTGTTGAGAAATAGAACTTTAAATAAAAAATAAAATGTCCATTCTACCTTCATTCCTTCCGTTTAGACCCTCATCTATTGCTCACCTAGGAGAGAAAAAATTAAATTAAATTTAGAAATGGCAAAGCAAGGCATGTTGGGCTGGAAATACTTTTACTCTGTGTGATTCTTTAAGTTGGGTCCTTCTGTGGTCCAGATAAGTCTCTAAGAGTTTGTGATTTGTGCTACATATTTACTCATTCTGCAGCACTCCTCATTGTATCTGCCATTTGCCAGACATTGAACTAGGTGCTTCAGATACAAAGAGGTGTGATCCTGCCCCAAGGAACTTACCTGCACAAGGACGTCTCTGCCCACGGTGATAAATGCTGTGGTTCTAGGGGTTCTCACAGGAGCAAGGGAGCATACAGAAGGGAGCATGAACTCCGCAAGAGTGGGAAAGTGGGGAGCCAGGCAGAGAAGGCCAGAGGTGAAGAGTAGGACTTGGCTAGTTGAGTGTTGTGGGAAGGTCATTGCCCCAGAAGGAGCAGGTGAGAAAGCCAATGCACAGACCTTTTGGGAAACTGCATGTAGTTCAGGGTGGTTGGAGGTGGTAGAGAGATGGACAGAGAGAGAAAATGGGGCTGGAGGAAAGATTGAAAATGTTCTTCTAAGTATTTTGTCAGGAGTGCCATTTAAGAGTTGTAAGTGGAGATGCTGCTTTGATCTGATTCGTATTTTATGAAGATCATCTGGCCACACTGGGGACTGTTGACAAGAAGTGGTCAAGACTGATGCTGGGGAAGGTAGTTATGGAGACTCCAATGAGCAAGAGATGAGGGTCAGAATGGGAGGAATGGAAGGGGGGATGGAGCGAAAGAGACAGAATAAGAGAGGGTGAGACAGTATTTGGAGGGGGCAGAAGCAGGGTCCTTGGAAAATTAGGTGGAGAGAAGCATGTAGACCAGCAATACAGTAAGACAAGCAGGGGCTGGTGCGCAAAGTGATGACTTTGTCATGGACACCTTGGACTTTCAGGTTGAGTTGTTTCATAGGCAGTTGGATAGATGGGTCTGGAGTGAGGAGTAGGACTCAAATATGAATCTGTTAGCAGCTAATTACAAAATACTTGAAGCTGTGGGTATGGCAGTATCACTATGACAGTGTGTAGAGCAGGAAGAACAGACAGGGCTGAGGAAGAGCCCGGGCGCAGAGGAGGAAGGGGAGCCCAGGCCCTGAATGGGAGAGGAGCAGCCAGAGCATTGGGTGGGCCCTGGGGAGAGAGGATCCTTGATCCCCAGGAGGGGAGGGGTATGCCCCAGAGGTTAAGCAAGACTAGGAACGAAAAGTGCGGTTGGATTTAGCCCCAGAGATATCTGAGCCCTGCCCGAGCAGTGTCAGGGGAGTGGAAGGTGGAAGTCTACAACACTGCTCTCCAGACCAAGATCAAGACATGTCTAAAACCCGAAGAACATACAGCCAGAAGAGACTTCGAGAGCGTGTAGTCCAATGTCTTCATTTTACTTATGATGAAAAATAAGGCCAGGGAGGCTAAGTGACTTGTCGAAGGTGGCAAAGTCACCACTTAAAGCCAGGTTTCAGGCCTTCCAGCCCAGGTGAGGAATTTGGTCAAGAGCAGATTCAGGCTGTGGTCCTGGTTTGACCCCTCCCAGCTGTGCGAGCTGGGCCAAGTTACCTAATCTCTCTGTGCCTCCCTTTCTTCGCCTTTAAAATGGAGATAATAGTTCCTACCTCAAAGGTTTGTTATGAGGAGTCCATGAGTTAATAAATATAAAACTCTCAGAATAGTACCCCACACAGGAAAAGCTGTGTAGGTGTCTGCTGCTATTGTTAAAGCATATGTGTGTGTATATACATATACACACACGTATAATATACACACACACAAACACATGTACCTATAGATACATATGCATATAACATACATACATATAATGTATGCATCCCTTAGGGAAGAGAGGATAAAAATGTATTGCGTGCATAAAGGAAAATTTTGAATACTTTTGAAAGGGGTTTGGGTGACTGTCAGTTCTGAATCAAGAGTTATTGGAAAAGATGGGAAATCTGTTTATATAGTATGATTGAAAATGGCACTTTTAGTGAGTCTTAAGAAATGCAGAATCTTTTTTATTCTGGAGAATAGAAAACATAAAAGCACTCTGAGGTTAGCCCTGTAAAAGGGTTTCTTTGTTTTAGTCAGATAATCAGAATTTTAACCTATTTACAATGAAAATCCCTTGAGTTTGACTCCAGAAGGTCATCGTGACTTTCTGAAGGTAGAATAAACTATGGAGTAAGAAAAAAACTCATGTATTATGACTTTTCATGCATTTGGTTCCTATGAAAAAAAGATGATTTGGGTTATTTAGAGAAATACAATCTTTTTTTTGTTTTTGTTTTTTGTTAGTGTTTCTAGTTGAGCAAATCTAATTTTTAGCTACTACAACACGTGAGTAGCCCGAACAGTGTTATCCAAATGGACTTGGGTGACATGCAGGGCAGACAACTTAGGGATAAGTGGCACTCTGGACTTGATTAGAGCACAGTAATCCTAGAAGGATATAAATTGAACTGGATTTATGGTCTAATAAAAACGTGGGAAGAAAAGATAATGCCTACTGACTCATGAAACTTTAACAACATTTGTAAGGCTCTGAGTTGTTGTAATATTTGCATGGCAGCCTTTCCCATTCGTTTCAGCCTGCTTCCAGAACCACCCGTCTTGTGCCTGGCGCCGGGTGTGAGGGGACTTCAGGTGCTCTTCCTGAGTATTCTGAGGAAGCAGAGATCATCACATGTTCTGCCCTTGTAGACCTGTGACCTCAAGCAGCACCCGGTTGGTTTGGGCAAATATGTATTGAGCACCTATTAACTGTAAGTTTTGGGGAAAAAAACATACAGTATGGGAAAGTCTTAGCCCATTGCTTATTTCAGTTCAGAAGGCTTTTTCTGAGGGCTCCTGATTTCTGGCCTTGTAGTCCCCTCTCTATTAGCATAAAAAAGCACAGAGCACACACCCCGGCTACTCAGCGCTCCCTAAACACACCATAAAAATAATAAAACCTCCCATTTTTATTGCACCTCAGAGGCCTTGTTAAGTGCTTTACATACGGTAATTTACCTAATCTTAACGACTCTGTGAGGCAGGTAGCATTATTCCCATTGGTCAAGTGGGAAGACTGAGACTCAGAAAGGTAAAGTAACTTACCCATTGTCACACCCCTAATTACTAGAGAAGCCGGGTCTGTCTGGCTCCTAAACTCCTGCCTGCTTTTGCTCCCAAACTGTGGTTCCTCATTCCCTGCCTGCTCGCCCTCCCGGCCTTTGCTTTGCGCTTACTGCTGTGTTAAGTGTTGGGGGATGCAAAGGCGCCTTTAGCCCCAACCTCACTCTTTCTGATGGCTCCACTCAACACTTACCTTCTGGCAAGACCCCCACCCCCACCCTCCTTTGGTCCTGTCTCTGGGCTTTCATGGCACTTGGTCACCGCCTCATCATCATCCTTTATCACAGCCTCACTTATAAAGCAAAGTGGAGTCAGCTGGGTGGGAGAGCGGGCAGATACTGGTCTTTTTCACAGCCTTGTGAGCTCTTTGGAAGTATCTGTATCTTATTCATGGTTGATTTGCCAGCACAACATCCAGCCCTATTCCATGAGGTGCTGTCATTATTATTCCCATTTAATAGGTAGGGAAACTGAGGTATAGACGTTAAATGGTTTTGTCAGGGTCACATAGCTAGTAAGCAGAGCCGGGATCTGAACCCAAGTGGTCAGTCTGGCTCCAGAATCTATGCTCTTAACACTAAATGTGTTCCGTCTCTCAAACAAGACTGTAGAGGGTGAGGGTGGAGACAGGTCCACCACCTCCTAGCCCAGTACCGCACAGTCCATGCACAGTAAACATCAGCCCTCTTGTTCCTCCATCCACCCTGACAGAGCAACAAACAGAATATATTGAGCCAGGTCTTATCTCATGATAAGGAAAGAGTTTAGGGCCACAGTTGCCTGAATATCCTCTGAGGATCTTATAGAATGCGTATTCCCAGGCCCTGTTCTGACTCGGTAGGTATGGGGTGGGCAGGGTTGAACACTGAAATCTTTTCTGTATATGAGAATGGCAGAGAGGATGGGCCCATCAGGGAGGCAGCTTCCAAAAGACAAGGAATGAAGAAACATAGTGAGTCTCAGCCATAGCAGTGAGAGCAGGCCGGGAAGTGGTAGAAAATCGTCAGTCAGTCAGAGCGAGGGGGAGCACAGCCCAGGGGAGGCTGGGGATCAGACATCCGTCACAGAGAGACCTCTTACCTTGTCTTTTTAAGATTTCTAGGTACCTGCTCCTTTTGAATGTGCTGGTGGGATTTTATCTGATGAATTCAAACACTTTCATTTTCTTCAGAGCTTCCATTTTTTGAGGTACCCAAAAATAGTAGGCTTTTCATGGAGTTGTATATGGATTCCATCTGCTTTATACTGAAAAGTAGGGCTTTAATGGAAAATTAAAAAGGAGCCAGATCGCCTTTCCCACAACAAAGCCCAGGGCGCTTTTCCCAATTCCTTTCTTCCTTTAATCCCCAGAAAAAGTTACTGAATCTGTATTTCTGTGAAATCCTGCCCAATTTAAATTCTACTGAAAAGGCAAATAAACACCAACAGGTTTCTTCATTTCTGCACATTGTAGTGTATCTATTTAGAAGCAATAACAATTTCAAATATTGTCACTTGGAAAATTTGATTTTTATTTCAATTTAAATTTTATTCCAGAAATTGTGTGATGTGTTGCCTATAGCTCAGCGCATGCACACATGGATATTTGAAAAGTGCCAGTTTCTATTAATGGTTCTTCTTGTTTGCTCTCAGAGTTCGGAAGGTTACACCTTTTTATTGTCTAGTTTATTGTCTGACCTCCTAGAAATACAAACAGAGCACTTCATTGTTTTCAGATGTAGGAGCTAAGTTATCAATGAACTCTTAACATTCCGTCATCCTGTATCTTTTATCATCATTTTCAAGTCTCCTACTTGAAAATGCCAATTCTGTGATTGTCCTTTGTATACCCTTTTGCCCAGTCTATATTCTCTTAACCTGTTATGTCCTTCAGGCTCTCCCATGCTTTGCAAATAATGATTCCAGTTGCTTCACTCCTATACCTTCTAGATTCAGTGAGGAGGTGTTGGTCCATGTCAAAATGGATGTGCTAGCTGATGTAGATACGGGTTCTTTTGCCTTGTCTCTTTACTACCAGCCAGTGAATAGGAGAAAGACCCACGCCTTCCACCATCTCCACGTTTTTAATCATACCTGCACCACCTCATTCACTACTGCACTGACACAGGTGTCAATCTACTATCTTGTGAATATGGAATATGTTGTTCCGGCCTTTGTTTTCCTTTCCTGGAATCCTCTAATCCTTCCTTTCCCTCAGAATTCTATCCATTTTTCAAGGCCCAGCTGGAATCCCAACTCTGGAAAGTTTCCCCTAGTCTCCTCATTCTCTTACCTTGAACATTTGTGTCTCTCAGTTGCCTCCTGATAAATGATACCTATGTTGTTACTTAAATCCTGATATGAGGAATCCAAGGTGCAGAGAATTTTTGTAACTTGCCCGGGGTAATACATCCAGTTGCTAATTTAGTTTAGACTAGAATCCAGGTCTCTTCGAAATCTATGCGTATGAGTCCTGTCTTCTCAGGAGATTGTTGGCCCCAAGTGTGCAAAAATGTTATTTGCTGCTTCCCCCTTTTTTTGGTCCCCTATAGCGTCTAGCACAATGTCCTTCATGGTGTAGATACTTAGCAGATGTTTACTCAGACAGGCCCTGGGGCAGGGCACTGGAATATGGAGCTGGTTTCCCAGCATCTATGGGGCTAGGCTGGCATCTCCTTGGACACCGAGCTTCTGTAGTTTCTGACGACACCTGATTTACTCTCTACTGAGCCACATGGTTTAGGTTCATTGATTGTTTTTATTTATATATATATAATGGAGTATTATTTAGACGTAAAAAAGAAGGAAATCTTGGGGGTTGGCCCAGTGGCACAGTGGTTAAGTGCGCACATTCCGTTTCAGCAAGCTGGGGTTCACCGGTTCGGATCCCGGGTGTGGACATGGCACTGCTTGGCAAACCATGCTGTGGTAGGGGTCCCATATATGAAGTAGAGGAAGATGGGCACCGATGTTAGCTCAGGGCCAGTCTTCCTCAGAAAAAAGAGGAGGATTGGCAGCAGTTAGCTCAGGGCTAATCTTCCTCAAAAAAAAAAAAAAAAAAAGGAAATCTTGCCCTTTGTGTCAACATGGATGGACCTCGAGGGCATTATGCTAAGTGAAATAAGTCAGACAGAGAAAGACAAATACCATATGATCTCTCTTATATGTGGAATCTAAAAACAAAACAAACCCAAGCTCATAAATCCATGCATTAATTTTGTTCACTTGGTGGTTTCGCCATCTGAAGAATCTCCTTAGCAGGGAAGGAGGGTTCTATCCTAGACTTAAGGTCCTACGGTAAAGTAAGGATTTAACACTGTGTCCCAAACATGGCCTCTGTTTGTACATCCCTCAAAAGAATGATTGAAAATAAGCCATATGAAACGTTTTCTGTGGTGAGGAGGAGGGACTGCTTGAGTCATGTCTGTAACAAAAGAGGCAGCAACACGACAGGCAGTGTTTGTCAGCCGCTCGTTAAGAGTCTTCTCAGCTACCTGTGAAAAGCTCTCTGTGATTCCTTGTTAATGGCTTCCCCTGCCTAGCCTTCACCTGGATGCCGGGTTTAATGTATCTGAGGGATGGAGAGCAGTCAGAACACTTCCTGTGGATGTAGGTCAACTGCTGCAGCCTGGAGGGGCACAGGGGTACCTGGTGTTCACTGTTGTTTGAAATTCCGTTATGGTCTTTGGAAAGCGGTAGTGAACTTTTTCCTCCCTTGCTCGTGCACCGTCTATGATTCCAGCACTTTTCCTGCCCCCTCCCCACTGCCACAACCACCACCTTACATGTGGGAGATCACACGCCACTGACAAAATGCACTTTCCCCTTGGCCGGCCTATAATGTCACTACTTCATGTATTTATCATGTGTTTAAACAGTTTGTTCATGTTCAGTCACTTTTGTACGTGTCAGTGCCAATATTGTCCATTTTCAGTAGCAAGCGTCTAGGAGGCTGAAAGCACACCTCATTTAATTTGCTTTGTGCTGTGTAATGACACTGAACTGTGCATTTGTTAAATGCTTCTTGATTATGATTCTAAGCTTCCAAGTTGGGAGGTCTTACAAGTGTTTTCAGTACTTCAAGAATGAGATGCATCTGGAATAAATTTTCTCGTAGATAAGACATTAGGTCCCCTGCGTTGATAGATGCTCAGAGTCGGGGTTTAGAATCCATATTTTGGTTGTACATAATGTTTTAGGTTCCACCTTCTGTTCCACCTCCTTGGGTGAGAATGCAATGATCTCAACTTCTAATTCTGTCTGCAAGTTGGGGCCAAAGCCTAGATAATGTGCCATACCACTCCTTTCTTTTCATTTGATTTCAGACCTCCAACAGTTGGAGGTAGTTCTCTCAGAGGCTGTGAATTGCTCAGTGAAGGCCAGTGAGGTTTGGCGGGGAAGAAGCTATAAGGACTACGGTAATGAGCAGAACCAGATGCCTCTCTGGGTGCCAGTGGCTCCTGGGAAGTTCGGTTAGTTTGTACTAAGTGTGATAAATGGAGGATTGGTGCTTGGAAAACTGCAGCCCTAAACATTCTCTGATTGTACCTTGGCCCAACTATGCCATATGGGGAAAGAGTTCAGTGTGGGAAAGTGTTAAGTGTCCCTAATTTGGGGGGGCCTAATGCAAGTGCCGCTGCCTTCTCTGATCTCACATCCCTGGCTTGACAGATGTTCCATTTCCAGGGGATGAGACACCCTGGTCTCCACCCCCACAACAGCACTTCCATGCACTTGAGATCCAGCACTGCCCCTGTGGGAAGAGCCCTGCTCTTTGCTCCCCGCCAGGATGCTCAGCTGGGCTGTCAGTGCTCCTGGATGAGCTAAAACATGTGGAAATGATCCACTGCAGAGGGTGATGTTCGTGAGGCTGGGGAGAGAGGGGATAATGGGTGGAAGTGAGTTGACAAAGATTGGTAGGGGCAGGATTGTGGTAAGTGTAGAAAGAGCCCTTGTATTAGTTTCCTGTGGCTTCCGTTACAAATTACCCCAAACTAGGTGACTTAAAACAACCGAAAAATTTCTCTTACAGTTCTGGAGGCCAGAAGTCTTAAAATTATGGTGTCAGCGGGGTTGATTCCTTCTGAAGGCCCTGAGGGAGATGCTGTTCCATGCTTCTTTCCTAGCTGCTGGTGGCTGCTGGCAGCCCTTGGCTTTCCTTGGCTTGTAGGCCCATCACTGCAATTTCTGCCTCCGTCTTCACGTGACATTCTCCTCTGTGTGTCTTTACATCCCCTTCTCCTCTCTTATAAGGACACTCATCGCTGGATTTAGGGCCCGCCCTAATCCAAGATGATTTCATCTTGAGACCCTTAATTATATCTGCAAAGACCCTTTTTCCAAATAAGGTCACGTTCTCAAGTTCCAGATGGACATATTTGGGGTGGGAGGTGGGAGCACTGTTCAACCTACTATCCTCTCAAAGAGATAAAAATGTGCAGTAATTGGGAGGGAGAAGGAACAGATGAGAAAGGTATTTGCGAGTTTGAATGCCTGCTAAAGGGCAGGCACAGTACTTTACATGTGTGATTTTTAAGTATCACTGCAGGATAGATGAAGATACAGTGAAATTTTTAGGTGAAAAGAAAGAAGTTCGGAAGTATGGAGTGTCCTGAAACTTCAGTGAAATTGGAGGCTGTGCCATCATTCAAGGTTGGAAGATTTAGAGATGGGAGAGGACCTTGGGAAATCTAGAAAAAGTCTAAACAGCTATGAAAATACAGGATAATGTGTTAATAGATGGGTAAATGTTTTATAGAGAAATAGTGAGACCCAGTGGAATTTGTAGGGATTTTAAATGGTTCCCTTTAGCCCAGTTTTGTAACTTTGCCTTGTAGTACTTGTCACTTTGGAATAGAAAAATCTGACCTTATGGTGACCTAGGGTTGAGAATTGGTTTGAATGGTCAAGTAGGGAGGATGTTCTAAGAGACTAAAGAAAACAGCAATCAAATCAGCTGAAAGTAGGGTTCAGGCTGTAGGGGGGGGGGGGGGGGGGATTGGGATGATGGATCAGGTATGGAAGGGTCTGAGGTTTCAGGGATATGATGAGTGAACACAGCAGGTAGGGAGGAGGAGAGGCAAAGGTGAGAAGGCCTTAGGAAGAGGAAACCCAGGGAAGCGGAGAGTTCTACAGTGATGCTGAACAAAGGTAGTTTCCTGTTGAATGGATCGCCACTCAACAGTAGAACAGAGATTCAGGATACCAAGAAATCAAGACACTGAAAGCTATAGACCCCGTTTGCCCTTGGTTCAAAAATGTATAAATGGTGTCTTCCAGAAGAATAACATGTCAGTATGTTGCACTTTTTAAAAATCCTGCATGCGTGTTCCGGGCCCTCTGAGACCTTGCATCATGACCAGCTGGTTTGGCGGGCATAATATTTTGAACTGGTGTTCAATTTACTTTCCCTTCCTCCTAATTCTCGTTGCCCTGGGAGTCTCTCCCATTGAGGCTAAGGATTCCATTACTTCAGGGGGAGGACAGAATATGGTCTAGGACAAAGAAGACATTGTTCAGCTTTTGACTTCCAAAACAGGCCCTTGAGCATGTTTCAGAGACCGGAGTTAGCCTAGGCCTTCATTTAAAAGAGGCAGGCTTTGTTAGAAGAAAAATGGTTTGTGGATTCCAAGGAGCCCGATCTCAGAGGGCCTGGCATGTATTGTACAGTGAGCCGTGCAGGAGGGAGGCCGCAGGAAGCAGGAAATACCTTCCTGGGATGGAGGATGGAGCTTGTGGGGATTAGGAGAAGACTAAAGATAAGAGATGAGTAGGTCACGGAGGTCCCCCACTCCAGGTGGGTGGAGGAGAACCTACACGCAGAGAGCATTTGTACCCTGTCTCCTGTCTGGAACTCTGGAAGGAAACTACCTTATAATGTGCCCTACAGGGGACATGTTTAGGCAGAAACAAGCCCTGAGATGACGTCCCCTCCCAATTCCCCAAAGCCTATGCGCGGCGTAGGAGAAATCCTGACGGTCCTGCAGGCCCCCTTGCGCAGATGTGGAGATGCTGAAGAGCTGGGTGGGAGAGGCCTGGGTAGAACGAAGAGGTCACAGGATGAACCGTTCCAGTCTCAGTGCTGGAAACTGGCTAGGATTGTGGCCGCACATACCCGCCAGTCACATCAGCACCACCAGGCCAATACCCAAAGACAAGGGGATGAGACATCCCAGGGAGGCCAGTGAGGGCCTGGAGGGCAGCACCTGGATCAGTTCCTCTCTCCATCATGTGGGGTCTGTAATCTCCCCCCTGGGGAGAGGAGGGCGAGGGAAAAAGAACACAGCCCTGAGAGGCAGTTTGAGATGAGTTTAATTTGACTAATTGCCCTGAAGCAACTAAAATTTTAAATCCAAAGAGGTTAAGTTATCTTGAAGTAGCAAGATTGCTTTTTCCACCCTAAGCAGAAATGCAACAGTCATGATCAAGTTGAATTCAGCTGTGGAGAAATGAAGTGACATCTCTTATATACAGCCAAGTAGTAGGTGTAAATTTTAAACCTGCCACACTGCAGTTGAGCTGTATTTTAACAGGATGATGATGATGGTGATGGTGATAAATTTACTTCCTTCTATTCTTGTAGTATACTTTTTCCTTTGAGTAAATCGTGGCTTAGCATACCTGTAATAGGTTCATTTTGGGCAAGCAGTGGGAAGATCTGTCCTCTCAAGGGGCAGAGTTGGCCACCAGATATTCCAAAGTGTAGTGGGGATTTTGGCTTCCTGTTGTTTGGCTAGTGGCAGTTCTGAGTGCCCTGGAAGGAACGACCTCAGTTGCCATGGAGCCTCAGGTCAGTGGAAAGTATTAGAATCTCAGGCCTTTCTCTAATGAACTTAACCATGATGCTGGAGACTAGAAGATAATTTTTAACTGGATGTGATCCTTCACTTCCATATTTTAAAGGTACCAGGGTGAATACTAGAAATTATAGTCTCTAACTGACAATAAGGGGAGAAGCTCTTTATTTTTATTCCATTCTCATGAACTAAATAAAGCATGAGTTTATGAAAGGATTCATTTCCAAGTATAATTCATAATAGTTAGCAGAACACTCCAATGAGGGAGGAGGGGACCCAGTTAACTCTTTTTAAATATATTTCATCTCTCTTTGACATTTATACGAGGACAATGCTGCATTTGAGAACATGTTTTAAAACCTGCTTTTTCTTGAAATGCCTAGTAATTTTGGAAGGGAAATCTTTTAAAGAGTGTGCTTTTGATGGGGTGGAGTCAGGTGGGAAGCTATCTGTTGGGGTACTGCTTGTGTATTTTCCTACTAGAGAATAACTTTGAGGGGCTGGCCCTGTGGCCCAGTGGTTAAGTTCACGCACTACCCTTCGGCGGCCCAGGGTTTCACCAGTTCGGATCCTGGGCGCGGACCTAGCACCACTCATCAAGCCAAGCTGAAGCAGCGTCCCACACAGCACAACCAGAAGGAGCTGCAAGTAGAATACACTACTATGTACTGGGGAGCTTCAGGGAGAAGGAGAAGAAGAAAAAAAGGAAGATTTGCAACAGATGTTAGCTCAGGTGCCAATCTCTAAAAATGAAAATAACTTTGACACTTTGAGCACATCTAAAAACATAAGTATATCTCATATTTTCCCTCATCTGTCAGTGGGAGCCAAGGGAGCTAGAGATGGGGGACCATAACATTTATTGAAAAGAGTGACTAAAATTAAAAATTACAGAGTTTTTAAAAAACGTCGATTTAGTAATGACAGATCATTTTTATATTTTGGACCTATGCAATAGTTCTATTCAAAATTTTCTCAAAAATAAAATTTCTAAAAATTAAAAACGTATGTCCATATATATTGGAGCAAAAAGATCTTTTTATACTGATTATCTAAACATTAAAAAGAGCGTAAAGCAATAATTTGGTACATGTTCACTCTCTTTAGTTAGTTTTTTAGCCATATATCTTTAGTACCCATGTTGCTGATATTTTTTATGAAGAATGAATTGTTTTTAATTTTCTCATAGAGTTACCTGCAATCTCCTTGAGAGTTGTGTTTTATAGTTAATATCTGAAATTGTTACTATTTTCGATTGCCATCTATGTATACGTCATAGCATTTTTAACTGAGAAAATAGCTCTTTCTACAGATGCACGTAAGCTCAAAGCAAATTCTAGTAAATGGAAGCTTTTCTCAGACTAAGGTTTTTTCGTAGTGAAGTGTGTAAATATTTTGGCCCCAATATTTTCACAGGTCTTTTACCCCCATTCAGGATTCTTATCTTCAATAAATATTTTTATAAGACAAAACTCATGAAAATAAGTTTCTCTATGGTCCTTTTGAATGTTTTATCACATTTAGATGACAGAAAATCATAGATTGTTATAATTTCACTCCATTGTGGTACAGAATATGAAAGTATCCAGTTACAACTAGGAGCACCATCAAAACTCGTCACAAGTCAAGATACTCCAAAACCTCCTAAAACAACTTCAGAATTAAACCTTGGGCGCTGTTTGAGTTCTCATAAGTTAACATGTTTAGTTCCTCCTTTGCTTTTGTTGGGATAAATTTCAACATCTTCCTACTTGCAAGCCTTGTTTTCAGTAACTGTCAATGGCTAAACGCTCTTGAAGCTATAGCATTTTGGCGCTTGATTCACTGCTTTGATCAAAGATTTCCAACTGTTTTGGAACAGAATGCACCCAAACTTTACAGGATTCATTTATCATACCATTATGGCACACCTAGGTTGATTTAGAGTCATTTCTCAAACATTTCTAAAACCTTTGATACATGATGACAGGCAGTAAAATAGAAGGCGTTTACTGCCTTGCTGAAGCATTTTTTGTATTCACAAAACACTGTCACAAAAATTTTGTGGTTCAGTTTTTCTAACTGTTTGTCAGTTTCTACATGTGTAGTTTTTTTTGCCTTTGGTAGGACAGAGCCACTTGTTTGAATGCAATTATGAATTACGCATATGTCATACCCAATAACAAGTAACTTCCTACTCCGTAGGTTTCTTGATTTAGTAAGGACAATTGTTTTTAGCATCACAAAATTTGTATTTGCATCACACTACAAAAACAGATCATTTCATCTCTTGTGTTAAATTTTTTACAGTTTGCAGTAGCATTCACAATAGCATGAGATGTTTCACCTCTGACAGAATCAACTTCCACAGCCTTTATTTCAATCCCCAAAAATAGAAGGAAAAAAATCAAACCGTTATTGGAATTAACTGATTTTTCTGTTTGAAGCACCTGTTAAAACATAAAACTGGAACCATTTAATTGTTTGTGAAGTTTCTTTCTTCTACTAATGAAATGAACACGTTACAGCTATCACTTCACTTTTCAGATATTCACAAAAAAACCTGAAGTTAAAAATAAGCAGAATCAACCGAGAATAGCCGTCATTTGATCTAAAAGAAAAGTCATGCGTCCTAGAGTGCAGTATTACGGAACCTTCTTTAGCTGCCATGTTAAATTGTCATCCTCGGGCACAGTCTGTTACAATAACTATTAACATTTGAAGTAGTTGCTGAGACTTCTTCAGCAGATTTGTGACTTATGGTTTATGTAGTGAATGAATGATATCACCAGGGCTCCTTTTGGTGGATCATAAGTAACAACCACCATTTTGTGCAAGTTGACATTCATCATCGACTTTCCTGAAAAACAGAAATTCAGAACTTAGTTTTTCATTAAGTTTTAGCTCATTGCTGCTGAAAGGGATATTGCAAAGTAAAATAGAATAGCCATGAATAAATGACAAAAACACTGTAATGAAAGCATTTCTACCATTCTTGGGAAGGTCTGTTTCCTGCAACTATTGCATGTACACCTGTAGTTTTCTGTTTCCCTTCTGATGGTGTTTTGTGCATCTCGGGCCCAGCATGGGTCACAGCACAGCCAGTCAGTGCAGACAGTGGCAGGGCACTACCCATCGAGAGTTAGCTGCCCTTAGCTGCTTGTGTCTAAGCTCTTTTTGTTTTATTGGTGAGTATCCTGCATGTTTTCCTTGAAAGGGAAGTGTTTACTCACGCCAAGATTGGAAAAGGACAGGAAGAGAGATGGATTGTCATTGGTCACCTTGCAGGCTTAATCTGGTGTTAAGGTTGAAAATTCCCTTCACTGTGCAGTCGTCTCTCCCACTGGTAGGTGAGACTGTGGCAGAAGCTGGGAGGGCCAAGTGGAGGTTACCAAACCCAATCTTGGTGCATTTTAATGCAACATTAATAATAATATTTGGTTTAAAAAAATGAAACATCTGGACAAATGCTCACTCTGTCCAGCTGCCAGGACAATAGGTATAATCTAGCACTTTCACAGACAGGCCAAGGCATGAGGTCACTCTAGTTGGAGATCACATTTCCCCAGCTGCTTCACACTGTTCTTTTCGTCTGGACTCTTCTGATACCATGACTGCTCTGCCCTCTCCTGTTGCCTTCCAATCCCACTTCCCACAACAGCTGAGGGAGCTTTTAAAAATTGGTGTGAGACCACATTGCTGGGTAACACCCCTCTGTGTCTTCCTGTTGCACCTGGAATAAAGTCTAGCTCTTCGGCCTGGCCCAGGGGGCCTTGCGTGCTCCCACCCTCACCCAACTGGCTTCTCTAGATTTTAAGCTTTCAGGGGACATGTACCTTGCCTGTCTGTTTTCTTCACCAGCGTGGCACATGAGAGCTGCTCGGTCTATCTTCTCAAAGGAATGAATATTTGAATTGAAAAGGAAAGAAGAGGGAATGTCTTGCTAATCCATGGTGGTAAGGAAATGCAAGTCTAAATCTCTGTGTCCTCAATATTATTTCTATCTCTGATAACAAAGTTGGACAGCAGAATGTATCACAGAACTAAATCCTCCCATTAGCAGAGGTGTTATGTAGCCTGTAAACCATTCTGATTCCACAGTCGCCCAGCCAGTCCCCACCCGGGGAAGTAAGTGTGAATTACAGCGAGTCTATTGTTTCCACCAGCATTAGGTCAGAGATTTTGTTTTAAGTACACTTGGCATACAGGAGGAAGAAAGATGGTTCTCTGGTTGATTTGGGGGGTGGTTGGGACATATGGTGTTGGTGGTAGAGGAAGGTTTTGAAGTCACGATTTTGCGATCTTGCTGTGTTCTTACACAACTGCTTTCCGTTGGATCTCTTTAAAACATGCTACTGTTCAGTTTTATCATGAGTGCCTTTCCAAGGACAGCAAATGGTTTTACACACTATGACATCGTTTCCATAGCAACTAATGTATTTTAGCAAAGAGAGACTCAGCTAGAAGTAGGCTAAAAAGGACAAATACAGAAATGGCACAGTGTAAAATGTGGGGCAATGCGTGTTGTAGTAAAGATTTTTTTCTGACTTTTGTTTAGGAAAACCCGTATAACTAGATCTTGGCTTCTTAACTCTTCCTAATAAAATTTTTACTGCACCCAGCACTGTCTAGTATTTTGCTGACGCAATTCCTTTAGTTGGCACTTGGATGTGTTCGCTTGCTTTAACACGATGCTCATTCTATCAACCTCAATTTGTAATTTCATCCATTTTTAAAATAGGGTGTTACCGGTAGCAGCCACTTCACTTCTCTGCTGCCCTTCGTTGCAGCACTTCTTGAGAGGATTGTCTACACTCTTTCCACACAGCATTTGTTGAAAAATCCAAGCCATTCCAGTCTTCATCCCACCACTAATCCAGTTGGTCCCACCTTGTTCTCTAAGCCTATTAGAATTTGCCTCTTTTGTTTAGTTAGAAGCCAACATGCCTAAGTATACATTTGAAATAATTTTACAAAACATCAAGCCTCATGTATGAGCATTTATGTAAACTCTGGTTTTAAAAAAATAAGAGATCATGGGGCTGGCCCCGTGGCCGAGTGGTTAAGTTTGCGCACTCCGCTGCAGGCGGCCCAGTGTTTCGTTAGTTCGAATCCTGGGCGCGGACATGGCACTGCTCATCAGACCACGCTGAGGCAGCGTCCCACATGCCACAACTAGAAGAACCCACAACGAAGAATACACAACTATGTACCGGGGGGCTTTGGGGATAAAAAGGAAAAAATAAAATCTTTAAAAAAAAAAAAAATAAGAGATCATGTTACCCTACTTTGTGCATCTGAATGTACTTGAATTATTTTGTTAGATGATAATAAAGCCCCTTCCTTGCTCCAAAATTACCCCAAGTGGTGGGCAGATAGCAGTCAATCTCCTATTTAACAGAAAGAGAAACCAAGGGATACATCTATGACTTATAAAGATAGCACATCAGTCTGTGAGCTGGATCATACCCTCATTTATGTTTTATTGGGTGCGTTTAAAAAATTTAAGCCAACATTTTAAAATTGGGCAGTTTTGTATAAAAACGAAGTTTCTCAATTCTCTTAAAAAAAATTGGAAGGTCTGGCGAAAGTGAGCCTGTATTCTCTCATGACAACAGCCTGCCCAGCAGGGTTGTGGTTGGTCCCTTGGGACAGGCAGGGTCTTCAACCCGCCCCTGCATCCTCTCACCTGCTTCCTTCATTCATTTTACCTTCCTGGCCCCTGTGGGTGGTTTAATATGTGACCCTTGCTGCATCCCCTCCCCCTACCCAATCACAGAGCAAATAAATAGCAGAGCTAGGGATAGAACTTGGTTTCCAAGCCAACTGCTTCCTCCCCGTGGACCAGAATTGTGTATTTTGCAGAGTAGTTCGTAGGCCAGTGGTGAGAGGCATGTTTAGATGGTAGAGCCTCCGTTTTGCACCTTACTGCTTGAAATAAACCCTGAAATTAATTGTGCTAGGTACATTGTTCGTCTCTGGGGTGCTCCCTTCTTGTTTGCCTCTATCAGAAGTAAGTTGTATGTGCTGTGAGTAGTGACGTGCAAGATGGAGGTGCTGCAGTGGAGTGTGAACGTTTCATTGTGCATAGAAAAACTGACCAGAAGGGGAAAGCTCCAACATCATAACAGGGGTTCCAGATTTTCCAGATTTGCAATGAGCATATGTTACCTTTTCAGTGAGGTATATAAAAGAAATGAATGAGGGAGTAGGACAAAGTATATATGACATTGGCTGAGTCCCATGGTGTCCTCCCAGTGCAGGAGACTCAAGGCATTCACAGTCACCTTTGCTGTCCTATTGCAGACTAGACCCTTTCCTTCGAATTCCTTCAAGGCTTCCCTTGATGTCAGTGTGCTGAAGATGTCCTTCGAGTGGCATCCACCTCTTACCAACCTTGTCACTGGCCTGTGCCCATCCCCATGGTGAATGTGTACTTCACACTGCCCCTTTACTTGGGGTGGGGTAAGATGGGAGAAGAGGTTGCAGTCACTACCATCTGGAACCTTGTTAGAAGGTTCATGTGTGCAGGAGGACACGGGAGAATGAGCTAGTCTGGAGCCAGAATGAATGGCTAGAGGAAAGCACAGTTTTCCTAGGGAAGTGGGGTAGGGAGGAATACCCCAAGACAAAGGGCCTTGTCTGAGCTGGATCCTGCCTCCAGGGCCTGCTCCAGCTGTTGGGCACACAGGAGACGTGGTGACCCTGAGCGTGGACCATCCCAGACACTGCCCTGCGTGTCCGTGTGCAGCTGTGGAGGCCTCGGGAGCCCACTGTGAGAGTGGGCCTGTTCCCAAGCTTCAGGCGGGGAGCCAGGGGCTGCCCCTTCACCAGAAAACATTGAGGAGCTTCTGTGTGTGCTCTGTGTGTGTCTCAGCTTTCTTTGGAATTGTGGCAGAGTCTGGCCCTGCCTGGTCTTTTTTGTGCCTTGGAGCCTAAGTTAAGAATAACCGAAGGAACACTGTCCCTGTTGACACGCTTGAGATGGAAGTTGCTATCAAATGGCCATTTTATCCTCAGTCGCCACTGACATCACACCACGTACAGCTCTGAGGTTCTCACTTTAGTTTTGATTGAATAGAGCTATGATCACTGGAGCAGAAAGAAGCCATTCAGATGTGAATGTGTGAAGACGTGTCTGGTAGTGTGCAGATGTTTTTTGGCAGGTCAATGAATATTTTAAATCTTTTGCAAGTAGTGAAAAGGGTTGATTTGAATAGAGGAGATTCTGTGGCAAGAGAAAAGTATATCTCATTTCTCTCTCAGTCTTCCTTTTCTTAAAATAATCGAACAAAAACCCAAACCACGATGTAAATCTTGGGTTCATCATGGCCCGTAAATCTCCTTCATCACATATGAGATGTGATCATGACTAATGTGTCAAATCTCAGTTTCTCAGTCATACTTTTTAAATAAAAAGGAAACACTGGGCAATATTAAAAATAACGGCAGAATCTCCAGATTGGATCTTTGTCATTTATTTATAGCTAGAGACTCAGGACTAAATCTAAAACAAAAGTCATTTCCTGGTTATCTATATGCTGTCTGTGCTATCCGGGTACTCCCCAGGTTCATACCCTCCACCCTCCCCAACACACACTCCTACTCACGCATGCAGGAGGGAGCAGGGCCGGCTTGATCCAGGGCCGTTTTGTTTCTTTCACCTCTGTTGGTCAGTTCTTCCTTAGTTACTCTGTCACCGCTCCTCTTCACCCTTCACCCCTCCATCAGCAGAGATGGCACAAGCTCCTGTTGTGTTGCAGACACTGTGCCATCCTGGCCACAGACGGGTGGCATTCGAGCAGGGGAGACCGTGAACACAGGGACTGTGTAAAGTGCTATGAGGACACAGAGGAGAGGAGTCTACTTCTGCATAGAAGTGGGACCATAGGGAAACAAGAGTGAAAAGTGGATTTGTCCTGGGCCCTGAAGGCCAATTAGGAGAAAATATACTCCCCCAGTAAGGTTAGTGAGACAGGAATGATGACGCTTAGCTCAGTGCCAGGAATCTGCTGGGGGCTGTCTCTATTTTCCTGCCCCTTCCTAGGAGAAAGACGGGTTGAAAATACTCTGGGCAGTGCAGCCGTGTGCCCCGAATTGGCGGACCTCCTAGCTGGCATACGCTCTCATGCTCTGGCCTCTGCCTTTGTTTCTCACCTTTCTCCCACCAGCCCACCACCGTCCTCTCACCTCGCCCCCTCTGGCCTGTAGCACTACCAAGCCTCTTGCCATTCCTGGAGCATGTGGCTAATGCCTCTTTGACTGTGTCTTTTCCTCTGCCTGCACCGCCCTATGGTGAGGTGCCTGAGGAGATGTCCCCTAGGCATCTGGAAATACAAGAGCAGTGGGGGCTGGAGGGATGGCCATATCAGGAGAGAGTTCGAAGGTTTATTTTTAGAGTTTTCTCTAAAAATAAAAATCTTTGTGTATTCTCCCAAAGATGGAGGATTTGATCTGATCTAAACAGTTGGGAGTGGTTCATTTTTGGTCAGGGCCTCGTCCTCTGGCTTCCGTTCCTGCAGTCGAGCACACATTTGCAACATTTACAAATCAGCCTTTTCCACTGGGGAATCTGGGTCACTTCAGTCATGATTCTCAAACGAAACATCAGCACTACTTCAGCAGGAAGAATAAAAGCATGGAAAATGCCCTAATGCCCACAAGCCCACAATTGAATACATGGTCAACTATTTCAAATGTCTGTCTAACTACATATTCACATCTGTATTCATACACACGCACACACACACACACACACACACATATTGGGAGGGAGGGGTCTATCTTGCCTTAAGCTTTAGAAACTTAAAACTTGGATATTCCAGAAATCTGGATTTAGAGTAAAGATAAAGTCGGAGAATAATTGGTCAATTTCTTAAAAAAATTGTTTTTTAGGAATATAAAAGTCGTTTAAGTAAAATGCAACTCTATTTCACTTAAACATTGGATGACTAAAATTTATTTATTCTCAACTTTTCAGAGACACAGCCTTGATTTAAGAAAGATATACCTAGTTTTGAAAACAAATGCCATTCTTCATGCTAGAAGGGATTGCCGTGTGAATTTTACTTTTAGGAAATTCTATTTCATCCTACCGTATCCTCTTTGAAACAATGGAACTGGCGTCTAAAAATATCTCAGGCCGCGTGTGCTTGCTGGGAGTCTTTGAAGTTAAAGCTGTGACATCCTTCTGGTTTATGGCTGCAGGATGATGCATATATGGATTGTCTTCGTTAATTAACTCCATCTGTTTAGTAAGCGTGAAAAACAACTTGGATGATGCCACATAGATGTATGGATGGATAAGATTCCTTGTGCACCAGTAAGATTCCTTGTGCCAGCAGCTCCAAATAGGTTTTCAGTTTTCCTTTTGGTACCGGTTTCTAAAGTACGGTGGAGGGAAGACTCATTCTTTCAGAGCCTGCTGTTGAATTGGGCATCCTGTGTGGTTGCAGTTGTGCTGTATGCGTGAGAGAGGTTAAGTTTCTTCACTACTTGGAAAAGGGTGATGATTCTCCAAATGCTGTTTCTGTGCCAGATAAAGGAGTCTTTCAGCCTGCAAATAGAAAATTCCATTCTGTAAATCAGAGTGACAACCTTCCTAAACCTCTTTGGAAATGGAAGTCAGACTTCCACTGTATATATGTTCCCTTTGGTGAAAAGTTCTCAGAGTACTGAATTACTCTTTGCTGGTCCTAGGGAGACCAGTTAAAATTTCTGGACAGAGGATATTCCCATTTTTTACAGATCAGCAGTGTCTAGATCCCCAGTGGGTCAGCCAGAAGAAAAGGCCTGTATTGCCTGGTGGTGTCTCCTTGGTTAGGACAGGACAGCATGTCTCAGAAGGAAGAAGGAGAGGAGGTGATGTGGGTTGCTAAGGTACGAGCTGTGGTGGCATGCTCGTGAGCACATTCTCCGGCCTCTGGGCTGGTTCTCTTGCATGTCTGTGCTGAGTTCATGATTTGAATGCCCATCTGCAGAAGATAATATGTGAGTTGCTAATTCTCTTCTCCATGGTCATTTTTCTTTCCTTCATTCTGAGTCATCTTTGATTAAACAAAACAAAGATGTTACTGTTAATTATGCATCCTTTTAAACATCATAAAAATTCTCTTTTGTGTGCGTGTGGGGGGATGGTTTTAATGGGGATAGTAATTTATGATGGGGGTATTTTAAACCACGGACCAAGAAGTAAGATGCTAAGAATCATACTGAAAAAAAGTTTGAGTCTCTACGAAGATAAGAAAATTTGTTTCTGCTTCTTTTTTGTTTTTAGATTCCTCAAACCTTTCACTTTCTGCCCTAACATATTATTGTCAACATAATTCCACTCAACCATTTTTATTGTTCTCTTTACACACCTTATTAAAACTGAAGCTTTGTTCAAACAGCTGAAATTGCAAATAGTAAACGAGGTACCACAATATTGGCAGAGTGTATAAGCAAATTGGAAATCTGGCACCTTACTCCTAGCACTTTAAAGATTAATGTGAAGTGGGCATGGGTGCCATGAGAGTCAGCATTCTGCTTTGCCAGGGGGCTTGGCACAAGGTAATCCTGGGGCTGCAGCTCTGTGGACAAGTTGGTGCAGGCTGGTGGGTTGGCAAACCTCCCAGAGAGGGGACCCCCAGCTGATGGGAAAGAGGAGCCATCCCAAGAAGGCTGTTTGAGTAGTGAGGCCCACCCACAGCCAGACAGGAAATGGGGCAGATATGGGCTGGGGGCTTCAGGGAGATTGTCAAGGGGTAAGTTGAACAAGACCTTGGAAGATTCATTTTTCATGTGTCCCAACCATGGATGACTTGTAGGCACTCTGAAGAAGAGGAGTGTGTGTGTGTGTGTGTGTGTACACACTCAAGACCTCCATCCTTATCTTTCCCGGCTCTGGAAAGTTAAAATCTCATGCTGGCTTCCTTGCCTGGTACAGGGCCAGGTTTTTGCAGTTGCAGGCAGGTGTTTGTGGCAATTGTGACTTAGCAACAATTGTGTGAACAAGAAAAAAATTTGTGGGCAAATTGTCTGCAGCAAATGGAAATTCTATGGTGGTACTTTGTGGGTGGTTTACAGGCGAAGCGTGCTCAGTTCTCTTCTGATGTCTGTTTTTTTTCTTCTACAGTTTTTTGAAGAAGCAGGATGCTGATGTAGACGTGGAAAAAGTAAGTTGACAAGTTTTGCACTCAGAGCACATGCCTTGTGCATTAGAAAGGGTTTCCCATTGGGACCCAGGACTTGGTCCACTTTGAACTTGGGATTGTGACTCTGAGTCCATAGGTTTCTAAGAGAGAGGTTGAGTTGGAGATGGAGCTATTATATGAAATAGAAAGTTTTAGTTCACTTAGGTGAACCTGCTGTTTTTTCCTGTCCCTTATTTGTAACACTCAATTTTGATAATTATGGGCACATATGTTTTAGCTGTAAGATATGTTTCCCCACCCTAGAAATAGAATGGAACAGCTGTCCCGTGGCTGATGAGCCTTCAGGGATGGTGAGGGGTGGGTAGCACTCCATCTTCAGACTGGTTAAGGGAAAGTTCCTTTTAGTCCATTCATCGTTGGTTTTTCCTCCACTCTCAGAGGGCTACTGCTTACCTTGGTCCTGATTGTACCTTTGAATTGCAGTCAGTGTGTAACAGGTCATGCTTTCATTAACTTAACATTTTTTTGGTGCCCTCTGAGTGTTAGACACCATGCTGGACTCGGCTGAGACAAAAATGAATGTGACAGATGAGTACACAGGTGATTATTATACAATGTGATGGAGCGGTACAGAAGGGGCTCTGGGAGCTCAGACTGAGGGCTGGGCTATCCAGAAGAGCTGCTTGCTGCAGGAGATGTGTGAAAGAACCGTGAATTCATTCTTTCTGCCAATGTTGGCAGAGTCTTCTCTGCCTGTGCTTCTCGTCTCCCAGGCGCCTCGGGCTCCCATGAAAGATCACCCACAGGATCCTTTTCTGCCCCAGACTCCGCTGCCCAATCACATTGCCTTGGGTCTAATTTTTCAGCGGTTCTGAGTTGCATTCCTTGATTCCCTGGCCACTCAGGGGCTGTCACTTTGTCATCCTGGAATGACTTGGAGTTATTTCTCATTTTGAATTTGTGTGTAAGAGATGATCTTCTCCCTTAACTAGAGCTATCGCATTTGCAGACAATGTACCTTTATTTTAAGTTGAGGAAGTATACTATCTGAAATTCGTTCTAGAACAATTATGAGCCACCCCTGACGTTCCACCTCATGCAAGCCCCTGGCTTCTGCAGAATGGTCTATGTTCTACTTTCAGTCGTGGCCTTTTTAGCTCATACAAACCAAGGGGACTCAGGGAAATAAAAGTCTCTAGTCAGGGCCAGGCGGAAGGGAGCCTTGTTAGAACCTGCATGCACTTAGGTTTTGGCCGTGGAAGCCAGGGGTTGGCAAAGGCACTCCCTATGGAGGTGAGCACTGTGGCCCTCCTGGGCCAGGCCCACAGCAGGCTGGAGCATTTGGGTGTCAGGAGCCACCTCAGGGTGACCTTGCAGAGAACAGCTGGAGCACCTGGTGGGCAGTCCAGGAATGCCTGGTGCTGGCCTAGGCTGCAGGGCTTGCCGGCCTCATGTGGTCCTGGCAGAGGGGCATCCTGCTACTAGCAGAGGGGGAGCTCCCGCTGATGGAGGAGGCAGGTCTGTTCATTTGTGTTCCCAGTACAACCCAGTGCCAGGCCGATGAGAGGGTTCCGTAAATGGGGCAGGAAGCCCTGGGTGGAATGCATTAAATTCTTACTTCAGCTCTCCTGTTCGTTTGCTCTAAGATCTCAGGCCAATCTTTTCTCTTCTCCAAGCCTCATTTTTCTCATCAATAAAGGGGTCTCTTTTCCTGAACCAAGTGAAATTCTTCATTTTTTAACTTAAAAACACAAACTATACATATTTTTTTGTTTTCTGACTCGGACTTTGTACCAAAAAGGATAAAGGCTGTTGGCTGCCAGTCTGAAGAATGCCTCATAAGGCCACTGCGGGTTGGGAGCTCCTTAAAGGCCGAGCTTTGTCTGTGGTACCTCTAGGTACCACCCCGGCAGCAATGAGTGTCTAAAGAAGGAGTGAACAGGGTGACCGACCCTGTCATGTGGGTTGGGTATTTGTAAGAACTGAGGGGATTCAGAATAAGAGAAGCTGAACGTGGGGTGAGAAATGCTTCTGGGACTGCGTGAGTTTGAGCTGCCTCTGAAGGGCTCTGCCTGCACCCCCTCAGTCAAGCAGTTAATGACCTGAAAAGCATTTAACCACCCTAGAGGAGCTCACGAATTGAAAAGTTCCAATTCCAGAATCTTTTCCTAATGCCCCTAGAAGGCTGTCGAGTACAGAAGTATCGACTGTTCTTTTTGCCTGTGTTTATCTGCCAAGAACAATCTGGTGTAGGGTGTGCCTCCATTGTATAAGTAAATGGTACCTGTTGGCCAACTCGAGTGAAGAAAAATCACGAAAGTCATAGTGAGTTTTTTTAAAGTAGGTTTTTGAGTTTTCTCTTTCAGTTGAACATTTTTGTAAAGACAGAACTATGAATGGAAAATTAGCTTTATTTTTTGACGTGTCAAAGCTCAAAGATAAATTAGCATAAACTCTGTAATTATTATTATCTATAGTTTATTGGACCTCCCCTACATACTGAGTGCTTTATATGTGTCACACTTGAGTGTGACAACATTTGTGAGGGAACCACGTTCCTTACCATGAGTGCTGAGGCACCACTGTAATAGCAAGGGTTCTAATCAGATCTGTCTGGGTCCAGAGCTTCTCTTTCCCATGCGCCACCTTATCTTGGAACTGATAGAATATTTGAGACAATATATTTGTATGACCTCTGTTAAAATCACTTTTATCAGTAAAGTAATAAAAAAGCAGTGTTACTTTCTAGAGAGGTCTTCCTAGACTTTCTCCCTTCTAATCGGTTGGGCTTGCCCTACCATGGACTTCTTCAAAGCTGTCATTGTTGCTGTATAGTTATTTGTACAATAACTGTCTAATATCTCGGTTCCCTACTGAACTGTAAGCTTTGTCAGGTCTGAATCCTTCCCTGTGCTCAGCCTAGTGCCTGGCTCCTAGTATCCCATCTTAAAATGTTGACTGCAGGCTTGCGTGAGTGGCACATGACCAAATTAAGGGTAATGAGAGCCAGTGAAAGCCACTTTGTTAGGTGGCAAAGTAGAAAATCTTATTCCGTACCTCAGAAATCAGGTTTCTCTTCTCCATCTATGGGTTTTATCTGTGGAAACCATGCTTGTTAATAGCATTATGTGGAGATAAGACAATCATTCCTTGGCTTTCTCTCCAAAAATACAAACTTTCAAGCAGACAAATGAATAGATAATTCTTGAGAATGAAGTAATCTGGGCAAGCAAAGAGAGTCTGAAGATAAAAGAGGGAGGAGCAGTTAGAGCACAAGGGAAACATTAAAACTTTTTTTTCCCTTTTTGCTCAGAATCTTCTAGAATTGTTGAGTGATACACTTGTGAGTATGGTTTCCATAAATCACTGATTTAAATATGTAAAATGTATTTTCTAAAAGCAAAACCCATACTCAAGTGAATTTTAAAGAATACGTAATCAGGTTATGTCAGAGGAAGAAAAATGCACTTTTTTAAAAAATAAAAAGCTGATTAAATTGAGCCACCCTATTTAGTAATTTAAATCATGATTTAAATGGATTTGATTAAAACAACGTCTACTTTGGTCATAGCTACTCTCAAAGGGCTGAGGAGAGAGGCTTGATTTTCGTGTATCCCGGATGGCCTTTGTCTGGCATGATTAAAAGTATTTTGGCGCCTGCCCTGAGAGAGGCCCCTGTCATTTCTGATGTTTCAGTGAGACCCAGAATTCCTGTTTTCTCTTCCAACTGTTTGCAGGGTGTAGATAGCTGCCTTCAGGCCACGAATACTACTGTCTATTTGATAGACAGAGGCCTCACCAAATAAAACTGTCATTCAAAGAGAAAAGTAAATAGGAAAATTACCTCCTGCTTTAGGTTTCCTTTTTCTCAGCAAATTCCTTGAAATGTGTCAGTCTGTAAATGTAGAATGTATGTAGAAGTTGCTCCATTTTTCAGTGTTTCTATTGTTTTCATAAATCCCAAGAGAAGTGGTAAAAATATCCTAGATTCTTACCGTGGGGCTAATAGTCTTGTGAAAAAAAAAATCTGATTCTAAACAATTGTAGGTTCAAAATTCAAGACTGCATCTGGAACCAAGGCTTAAAACCTGCGTACGTGATTCCTACACAGCTGGCTGAGATGTGGAAACATTAATTCATATAAGACTTCTCTTTACTGAGGTAATAGGATTTCCAGGGGTCAGAAGGTCAGCAGTGCTTATATGGGGTAGCTAAAGGCTTGAGAATGCCGCTCACTGGGAAGGCATGAGGATTTGTCTCCAGTGGGAATGCGGGAAGTGTTGGCATTGGATGTACTGCCTCACTGTGTACGCTGGTTGTTATAAGGAGGTAGGAGAAAGAATGAGGAGGAGGAAGGGAGGAACAACGTAAGCAAAACTCGCTGCCATCTGTAGAAGCCATTGCTTCCAGAATGGAGGGCAGGGCTCAGAGGTACTTGTGGGGACAGGAGAGGGCAATTTCCATGTGCACATGGGAGTTATCTCTTAAGCCCTCTCTGATACACATGCTCAGGGCTGCCAGCCCCAGGGCCTAGAGGATGCTAAGTTAGCTCCCATTCTCCATGCCCCCTGCCCTGCCTCACACACAGATTGACCCATTCTGCTGGTAATTGGGCCTTGGGAAAGACCAGCCACTCTGTCAGTGAGTAAAGGCCAGGCTTCACACAGCCTGTTTTCCTGGTGACTGGGGATCAGGAAAAGGGAATGGCTTTGGGTTGAGGGGAGGGGTGGCGTTTAGGAGAGAGGAAGTGCACACAGTTCTGTTTCAGAGTGAAGAGCAAACATTTTTAGTCCTGGACCAAAAATAGTTATTATGCATCACCCATAATAACTGACCAACTTTCTTTAACGTAAATCTCTGGATTGTCAAACGAAGTGCTGCTGTCCAAGAAGAAAAAACATGCTCCTGCCAGTTGTAAGATAATCAAAGGATTTCCAAGATAACAAAAGATCCCTCTTCCTAGACCTTGTAAACCCAGGCAGATATTGCTAACAGAAGAGCTACAGATAACACAATTTATGTTGTGATTCAAGAAATGAGTTAGAGAATTGTGGTGGCTTGCCTAGTCCTGGATTCAGAACAGTTAATTCATTTGTTCCTCGAACATTGATGAACACCTGTGGGCCAACCACTGTTCTAGGCCACTTGTTGTCTTAGTCAGTTGCCCTGTTTGACATGTGAGGAAAATGAAGCTCTACGGAAGTGAAATGATGTGCCCACGGACTTAATCTGGGAGTAGCAAGATCTGAAAGTGGGTCTTGGACTTGGAGCACCCTTCTCTTTCCGCTCTACAGTGATGTCCTCTTGTACTGAAGCTCAGCAGAGCCAACGAATCAGCAGCAGCCTCGTGTAATGTAACTGGTAATTTTATACACATCTTTCGTTTTCTCTTCACTGAATTTAAAAGGGCGTTCTCCCTTATTTGTGGTTTTGAAGATAGTAATGATGTCTTTATCAAGGAGAAATTAGAAACTTAAAAGGGGAACCATCTCTTTAAACCTGACCTGGTCCCACTAGGTGGTCCCTTTGGTGACCAGTGTGAGAGTGACTTCCAAAAACAGCATTCTGTGGCAGTGGGAGCCTGTGGGACACTCATTGTCTTCCCACGGCCAGTTCCTAGGCTCTGGGGTCATTTTATTATATTCCTCATCTCAGTAGCATTCGTCATTCTAGAAGATGAGAGCTGGATGTTGTCAGGAGAGAGTAGGGAGAAGCACTGCCCACATTACAATAGAGAATCAAGAGGAGCTCCCACCTGCTCTGTAGGCTTCCTCCTGTAGCCTCGAGATGCTGCATAATTTGTTCCACCACAGCCAGGCCTGCTGGGTAGGGGTCGGAATCCTTTGGTTGTCTGCCTTGCATAGACTTATTGTCCGCTGAAATTGCATGTGAAGGAGAGATTATTAGTAAAATATGTATGAAGAATGGTTTGAAAGATGTTTTTGTCACTGCCCGTAAACACTTCTAAAAGCAGAGCTGCACTTGTGCTGGGACTGGTATGGAATAGACCATAAAAATTGAAGCTTTTCCCTTAAAGAAGGTTATTATGGCCCACAATAAAGTTTTATTGAAACAGAAAACCTTCTGTATTAGTTTGCTATGGCTGCCATAACAAATGACCACAAACTTGGTGTCCTAGAACAGCAGAGATTTATTCTCTCATCGTTTTGGAGGCCAGAGTCCAATAGCAAGATGTCAGCAGGACTGTTTTCCCTCCAGAGGCTTTGAGGGGAAGTGTGCTGCTTGCCTCTTCCAGCTTCTGGTGGCTGCAGGCATTCATTGACTTGCGGCCACATCACTCCAGGCTCTCCCTCCACCTTCATGTCACCTTCTCCTCTGTGTGTCTCTATCAGATTTCCCTCTTATAAGGCATGTGATGGCTTTTAGAGCCCACTGGATAATCCAGGATGAGCTCCTCCTCTTGAGATCCTTAACTTTATCATCTCATGTCATAGAAGGGGATATTTACACATTGCAGGGCTTAGGAAGTGAATATATTGGGGAGAGGGTGGACATTTTCTGCCTCCCACACTTTCTCTTTGGGAATTTCTCTATTTTTCATTTCCTAAAACATAAAGCTTGTGATCACTTGTTTCACATATTAGTTTAGTGAATTTGAATTTCCTGGAAATCAAAGAAAGACCCCGAAACCAAACTTGTCTCCTAGGCCTCAGAAAAGGCAAGGCCATGTTGGGGATAATGTAAGATTGAAGAATTATGGGCTCTGAGAGCAGGGAGGGGCCTTCGAAATCAGATCCTCCCAGTTTTAGGGGGAAACTGAGGCTGGAGGTGCAGGGTCACCCGAGTCAGGAGTGGAGATGGGACCAGCAGTTACTACTTCACCTCACCTCTTCCTCTCTTCCTGCAGGACCCCAAGCTGTCTCTCGATATTTAAGCCTCTAGGTCATTCTTCATGTGAGAGCTCTTCAGCACCTGAAACCCCATCTCTGCAAACCCTCCTTTCCTAGACCAACAGATCTGGTTCTTACAAATATTCTTACATTACCTGATGTCAGGCATTCTGTCATTCTGGGTACTTTTTCCTGGATGCCTTCCCTTTATGTCATTGTCTCTTTAAAAACATGGCACTCAGACATCAACAATACTTCAGAGATGGCTTGACCAGCAAATGCTGTCGTAATGCAGACCAAGATTACATCTCTAATTTAGCTGCTGTGTCGCACCTCCAGCTTTCATTGAGCTTGTGTTCAATAAAAACCTTTAACACTTTAAAATATGAATTGCTTTAAACCCTTCCCCTTTGCCCCTGCCATGTAGAAGAGCTGGGTTTCTGTCAGTAGCAAGATGGGATCAGCTTGAGATCCAGAATATAGTCCAGATGGGGATCCAGAGAACAGATAGATCCATGGGCTGGGGCATGCTCATGGGGATGGCACCAGCAGCAGGCAGTGAACAAGAGGCAGTTAGGACAGTCTGGTAAGGGACAGCACTGGGATGTTCTTCCATAGGTGGCAGTCCGGATGGACAGATGTTTGGCAGAATTGTCTGGCTGAGCAGGTTGAGGGGCCAGATGAAAGGAGTACTCGTCAAGTACAGGGACAAGACTCCACCCAAAAAGCTGATGAAAAAGAGTTGGGTCCAGAAGAACAAGTTACAGAGTCACCTGCCGAAATGGGGTGGGGCCCAAGACAGGAGCTTGAGCCCAAAGAGTAAAAGGAAGCCCCAGGTCTGAAGTCAGGGTCATAACACTGATGCCAGTCTGAGTGGCCTGAAGCCTCACCGACCCAGAGCCTGGGGTCAGGCTTGCTGGCAGACCTTGTGAACGAGGGTGAGGTGGCCCGGCTGAGCAGATTGGAGGGTGTAGGGCAGGTGATGACACTATCCTATATAAATACAATACATAGACATTTTACAATCAAGAGCAGGATTTTATCTCTGTTAATTTTAGGGGTTCTTCTTTTGTTGTTTTGGTCCGTTCTGGCAGTCATCCCAGCCTGCTGAAATCATTTAAAATCTCTATTCTTTCTTCAAATTAATTAACTGTCCCCTTTCAGCTGTGAATTATTTGTGGTCTCCATAAGCATATCTCGATGAAAACATTAACTAATGACAAATCTACAAAGTCGTGCTGTACAAGGACCTCCCTCCAGGTCACTGCTGCTCCTCTGTGTTGTTAGTGTCCTCGGATGTGGTCAGCTAACTCTGAGTCCACCAAACTGAATTGTCACTTGGCCTAGCATTTCCCGTCTTGCTCAGCTCTGCTTTGAATGACCGTCGGATGCTTTGTTGCCATCTAGGTGCTCTGTGTCCATAACCTACCACTCTGATAGTCCTGTGAAAATGCCCTGAGATGGAGGCAAGCCTACGGGAAGGGAGAGTTCTAGAATGCTTGGTTATTCTTTTGGTTGGTGATGCTTTGAGAGCAGAGGTACCTGGTGGTTCTCACTGACGTCAGTGGATTTCAATCCTGAGCCCCACTTCCTGTAACACACCTGTGAGTGTTAGCCAATGGGTGATTTTTAAGGAGGGACTGGAACCCCATATTCAGATGTGAAGTCCTAATCTTTGTTCTAAGGGTTCACCTCTACTAAAGACCAGTCCGCCTTTGTGGGTTGTGTGTGGTCTGCGGAGAGCAGCCCCCACTGTTAGGTGAATACAGCTGCTTCTCGGAAGAGGTAAGGGTGTTCATTAAGTTGTGAAATGTGCCACTACTGAATATAGTCAAGAGTGTAAAGTGGAGGAAAGGAAGTGAGACGCTCTATGGATCATTTCTCTTAACAGAAGAAGGGATAGCACCACAATTCATCCTTCTGTGTGGTCTTTCCCAATGAGACTGCCAAGAGAAAGTGAGATGGTTTCAGGGTCCATCATGAGGCAGCATAATGTAGTGGGAAGAGTGTGTGGGCCTCCAGAGCTTGAGTAAGCTCTGACGGTGCCACTGAAGAGCTATGTGACTGTTGGCTGTGGGGAGGCAGATAGTCATCAAATGTGAACTTAAACTGTGGTGAGTGTTTGAAGGGGAGGCACAAGGTGCTGCGAAATTGATACACGAGGATCCCAGATAGGAGCTAGATGAATAGATGCTGATGAAGGGAGGACATGATAATAATTTACCAACTTTGTTGTTCCCCCTTTCTTTGGACTATATGGGTCAAGGATTGGGTAACTCCCAAGTTTGATGTGGAGTAGATTCCATACTTAGGATAGAAAAATGGGCCAGGGGGAAGTTCCTTTGCATGAGGTTATTTTTTCTGTTACTATTCATCAAGACTTAATGCTACAGTAATTTAAAACAAACAAAACCTTTGTGTCGGGCGGGGGAAGATTTTGCCCATCTTTGGAAGAATATTCTGAAAAGTAGTCCTCCTAGACTGGGGGTGGGGGAAACAGTTTGAAAAACAAAATAACTGCCACTTTGCCTATTATGCTCTTATCAAGTGAGGGGAAAAAACTTTTTTCTCCCCCTTTATGAGGGAGCTTAACCCATGCATCAAGGTGATGCTTATTGCAAAAAAGAAAATTTGATAATGGGAAAAATTTGGAACAGCCCTTAGGTATTGAAAATGAAATAACTTATAAAACCTGTTCCTGAAGCTTAGAAGTTGTCACAGTGATCCTCAGTGAAGTTTTAGGTATGAGAGAGGCCTCATTGGCAAAATGTCAGGGGTGCTTTTTTCGTATATAACCCATGAAGTGGTAAAACAAAAAACTTTTGACAGTTACTGTATTTACTGTGTATTTGGTATTAATAAATATTGGCTACTAGCCAATCAAATAACTTTTTCATTATTCTGTTTTCACAGTGACCAAGAGAAAAATATAATTAGGCTTCTGTGTTTTCTAGATGGTAAATATAACAATAACAAGACACTATATAGTGTTTTTTGAATGAAAAAGTAAAAAGCTTCAGAAGCAATCATTTCAGAGCCAACAGAGCAAGATATGTCAGCTCAGGAAAAAGCACTTGTTTGGTTTTTGTTTTTAAGCTTCTTTAAAAATAGATTTTATTTTTTAGAGCAGTTTTAGGTTCACAGCAAAATTGAGGGGGCGGGGGCCAGCCCAGTGGTGCAGTGGTTGGGTGCACACGTTCTGCTTCGGCTGCCCAGGGTTCAACAGTTTGGATCCCGGGTACGGACATGGCACTGCTTGGCAAGCCATGCTATGGTAGGCGTCCAGCATATAAAATGGAGGAAGATGGGCACGGATGTTAGCTCAGGGCCAGCCTTCCTCAACAAAAAGAGGAGGATTGGCAGCAGATGTTAGCGCAGGCTGGTCTTCCTCGAAAAAAAAAAAAAAATTGAGGGACAGTATAGAGATTTCCCATATACCCCCCCCCCCCCCCCCCCCCCATTATCAACACAGCCTCCCCCTTTGTCAACATCCCCACCAGAGTGGTACGTTTATTACAACTGATGAGACTACACTGACACATCATAATCACCCAAAGTCTATAGTTTACATTGGGGTTCACTCTTGGTGTTGTACATTCTGTGGATTTGGATAAATGTACAATGAGATGTATCCACCATTATAATATCATACACAGTATTGTCACTGCCCTAAAAATCCTGTGTTCCCTCTATTTATCCTTCCATCACCCTAACCTCTGGCAACCAATGATCTTTTTACTGTCTCCATGGTTTTGTCTTTTCCGCTATGTGAAATCATTGGAACAATACAGCATGTAGCCTCTTCAGATTGGCTTCTTTCGCTTAGTAATAAGCATTTAAGTTTCCTCCATGTCTTTTCATGGCTTGATAGCTCATTTCTTTTTAGCATTGAGTAATATTTCATTGTCTGGATGTACCACAGTTTATTCACCTCCTGAAGAACATCTTGGTTGCTTCCAACTTTTGGTGATTATGAGTAAAGCTGCTATAAACATCCATGTGCAAGGTTTTGTGTGGACGTGTTTTCAACTCCTTTGGGTAAATACCAAGGAGCACGATTAAAAGCACTTGCTTTGGTTGGAAATTGTTTTTTGTTTTCTTTTTGAAGATAAAGCTCAAATCAGGGCATGCCCAGGCCTGTTTGCTGTAAATTTTAGGCAGCCATCATTTCACCTGATGCTTTAACCCTTGAACATCCATTGCTATATGTTGGCTCAAATTTGAGGTGGTGAACAACAGATTTTTGCGTTTTCTCTTATATCACCATATCCCCTGGCCCCATGATCATTGAGAGCTCTCGTCACCCAAATTGAAGGAATTGACTAACTCAGATGCTTTTCTCCAAAAGCACTTCTTTTGTCTTTTTCTCTTTTCCTGCAACCAGTTTCCTAGTGTGGTTCTTGTCACTTCTCATTTTGGAATCACCTTTGCTTGGCTGATATTTCAGACCCATCTTGCAGTTTCCCTGTCTATTGCTGAATTCAGAATTCTCTGTCGAAGTCGTCTGCTTATTCCAGCCTCCTAACTGTAACACAGCATCCCACTCCTCCCAGGGCTGACTGTAGACTTGCTTCATAGTATCCTGCCACCTCTTTGCAGAGACTTTTCCTTGCTTTCCTTGCATAAACTTTTCTTGTAATTTTTGTTCCCGTTCATTCTTCACTTCAGCATGTCTTCTGTGAGCAAATGAAAATAGGCCTATTAAAGTGAAAATGGGGAGCCGGCCTAGTGGCGTAGTAGTTAACTGTGCACCCTCTGCTTCCGCAGCCCAGAGTTTGCAGGTTCGGATCCCAGGCACAGACCTACACACCGCTCATCAAGCTGTCTGCCACAGCGTCACACAAAGTAGAGGAAGACTGGCACAGATGTTAGCTCAGTGACAATCTTCCTCAAGCAAAAAGAGGAGGATTGACAAAAGCTGTTAGCTCAGGGACAAATCTTCCTCACCTCCCCCGACCAAAAAAAAAAGTGAAAATGGAAATATGCTGTTCTGTTTTTGTGCTATGAAAAATTTTTGAAGAAAATCAAATTACCTGGACTCAGTGCTTCAGGACAGTGGTCACAATTCATGTGTTGTTTCCACAAGGAGTTTACTAAATAGAGGAGGAAAACTGAAACAAAAAAACGATGTGCCAAATTCATTTGCTTTTGACATTTTTTTTTATCGGTTTTAATTTTTGAGTAGGAAATAGGAGAAGCTTTTAGAACAATAAATAATAAATGTTTAGAATAAACACTTAGAATAAACAGAAGCTTTTAGAATAAACATTCCTAAATAGAATAAATCCAATAAGAATTCTTATTTTGTCTAAATTAAAGCTGTGGTATCAAGATCAGGGACTCCTAACAGAGTCTAACTGGTGTTAGAGCAGAAAAGTCATCCAGAGCTTCCCCTTAACAGAGGAACAAAGATGAGGAATGGATGCCAAGGTTGGGAGCCTGGGTGTGTAGGAGATGAATGGAACTGAGATTCTTTATAGGAATGAGGAAGGGGGTGGTTTGGGGAAGTCAGGCTTGGTAGCAGTAACGTGTCGGAGCAAACTTGACAAACTTCTTAGGAACTGCAGGGGACCCTGTGGTTGCACTGGATGTGGGAGAGCCGGGCCAGCGTTGCCGCCTATAGCTCCATGGTATAGTTTAGCGAAGGACCATTGTACTCAGTGGCATCTCAGGTTCCCTTGAAATGCAGTTGGCACCATCTTCTGAGCGAGACGTCACTGCAGAGTTTACCCTCTCATCAGCGGTGGCCTGGATGAACACTCCAGGTGAGTCCATGCAGAGAACAAAGGATGTCATGTTGGGTCTTCAGTGGTCGTCATATCTGACTAGAACGGGGAGATGGACAGAGCAAGCACTTGGTCTTAAGACAAGGTTCTGAGCTGAGGGCTCCACAAAGCATTAGAGTGCCAGCAAGGAGGCACTGAGAGAGGTGGGTCCAGGGCTCAGGGTAACATGCAATATTCTGATGATGATGTATACAAAGGAGTGTGTGTGTGAGAGATACATAATGTATATACATACACAGAGAGGAAAGTGGAGGGAGCGAGAGAGGAGAAGAGAAATACCACAACCCCCTAACCCATCCTGCAGCTTAAGAACTAGAATATCACCAGACTTTGGAAGCCCCCATGTGTTCCTCCCTGGCCATACTCCTCTCCCTCAAAGGGACCACTGTTCTAAATTTTGTGTTTGTCATTTCCTGGCTTTTCTATGTAAGTATGTTTCCCTAAGCAATCTATTATTAAGTTTTGTTTGCCTCAGGGCTATATATAAATGGTATTCTTGTACCATTTGCTTTTTTCAATCAACATTTGTTTTTTATGATCCATCCCTATTGATGCATGAAGTGGTATGCATGAAATTCATTCATCTTCACTGCTATGTGGTCTTGCATTGTATGAATATATCACAATTTATTTATCTAGTCTCCTCTTGATGGACATTTGGGTCATTTCCAATTTTGTCCTATTTTAAACAGTACTCCTGTGCACATTCTTGTATCTGCATCCTGCTCTGAAGTTTCTCTGGGATAGGTGTCTGGGGGAAGAATTTCTGGGTCTTAGAGTGTGTGCATCTTCACCTTTACTGGATAATACCAAATTGTTTTCCAGTGTGGTTATATTTGGATGTTCCATTTGACATTCTCATGAGTAAACAGATTAACTGTTAAGAGAAGGGGAAGTCCAAAGGAAAGATGAAATGCAGGATTAGCTAAACATTGGAGAGGAAAAGGGTGTCATTATGGTCTGATGAAGTATAACTCCCCATCAAAGTGTGGGGTAGAGAGAGCTGGGATACAAAGACAAAGGTGTAGATTTTAAACAACCATGTGGGAAGGGTGAAGGTTATCTTGCCTGAACTGTAGTCACATTGTCATTAGGGAGCAGATTCCATCTCAGTAGGAATGAAATACCCAGTTCTTTCCATTTTCACTTAGTTTTTCCCGATCAGCAATAATATTTAGTGCTCTATCTGGGGAGCAGATAGATGCTGCCAGGCATTTAAGTATGCTATTTCCACATCAAACTGATGGTGCCATGGATTCTAAAAAAGCTTTCAAAACAGATATCCACACAGGGCCACACAAATATTTTGGAGATTACTTTCCTCCAGACACAGGAGACTTTCTGACAGCCATGCTTTGTATTTTATAAATTCAATAAACTTACTCAGGGTTTGACACTGCCATCTCTTTTACTTTATAGGATTATTTGATGAGGACTCAGAGCTGCTCTGTGGTTGCTCATTCAGTTGACCTGAGGGAAATGGGTCTATGGCATTTCGAACAGCAAACTAACTATGAAATAGGACACAGTCCTGGGTGAGCATTTTGGCCTCATTTGTAAGTTCTGACCGCTCAGATACATAAAGCTGATAAGATTTGTTTTCTTTTCGAAGAATTTCCATTCTTCTAAATCTCGATTTTGGTGAGAATAGATTTTTTTGTTGGCATTCCTGTGAAAATGAAAGTGGAGCAATAAACCATTAAAAGCACGTGTTCTCGGGAGTCTCAGAAGTGCAGCTTTTTTTAACTTGTTATTTTTGGGTCACCCTTCATTAATAGCATTCATCAGATTTATTTGATGTCAGGCCAGAGAGCTTGGTGATGGTGGCATTTTCAAAATATTTTAATCCTAGTTTTTCATCATCTGTTGATTGGTGGTGTCAATTTGAAACTTTTGATGGTGACATTAGGTATTTGGGACGACAGTGTGGTATACTGGAAATAACACTTGTACTTTGCCCCCAAATTTAAAAGAACCCCAGTGTTCCACAATTGAGGTCTCATTATGTAAACTGTGACACAGCTACTCAATGGAATATTATATATTAGTTAAAATGATGGTTGTAAAAATTGTTAAATAAGTTGGACGAATGTTTAGGTTGTTAAGTAGAAAGAAGGAAGACACCAGATTGTCTGTGGAATATGATCTTAATTTTGAAAGCGAAATGCACGTGTGGGAAAAGCCTACAAAATTACACCAAAATACTAACAGTTGTATTTGGGTTATAAGATTATAGGGATTTTCTTCTTGATGTTTATTGGTGTGTGGTTATATGACTTTCATAATAAAATTAATTAAAAAGATGGACTTAAGAGAGATTAATCTGGATTCAAATTGCCACTCTACCATTAACCAGCTGTTTGACCTTGGGCAACCTACTTAACTGGCTTCCTCAGCAGCTAAAGATGCTACGTCTATCCACATAGGGTTGTTGCTGGTCAAATAAGGTAATATTCCTAAGGCCCCATGCAAGTAGCTAGTATGGTGGTTCTCATCCTCCCAGCTTCCCCTTCTCTGGGGAAACAAGCTTTGCCCAACACGCACCCAACAACCACGGGTGGTGCTCTTTTATTGTCTGATTTCTGTTTTGTCCGGTTGGGGCCTTGCTCTGATCTCAGTAAATACTTTTGACTTCTTGGAACTTCTGTTTTAGTAGTAACAACTGTCGGTTATTTTAGAGAAGTGATTGATGAGTAAGAATTCTTGATGTTATGTGACAAGAGGGGAAATTTGAAGAACTGGACTTCCTAAAAGTCCTAGACTTTCAGCTGTTCAAATATATGTATTTGATTGACAGAAATATGCTTGCTAATTTGAGGACATCCTTGTTAACATCCTTTGGTTGGTGAGGACGGAACACACTATACGCTCACTAAACAGGCTGGTGATTTTCTTGGCTCTGTCAAATTCTTGTAAGAGACATGTACAAATAATATGTAACAGAAGAATTCAGCCAGGATGCCCAGGGGCTGTGTGTGAGCCCTGAGATGTTAAACTGAGCTTTTAAGACTTTGTGATGATGTAAGATGATCTTGTTCAGCAGTTGGTATAAACAGGGCCAGAGATGCTCTAGGAGGTCCTGGTTTCTAACTTATTTCAGGGTAAGTTTACTTGGGACAGAGAGAGGAAAATTCATTTCTTAATAGTCACAGCCAGCTTCAGATTTGCCAGGTGTAATCTTGCCCTGGGTTTAGGGAACACCCTTGCCGAAAGTTCAAAAAAGATGCCCATATTCACATGGGTCTAAGTCAACCCCTTTCTTGGACCGGGTCTCAGAGCATCTGAGGTCTCCCCTAGACTTTTAGTTTGTTAATGCAGGAGTACATTTCTGGCATACTTAGGTCTAGATTCCAGGTCTCTGAACTCTCAGTTCATGTAGCGTCCAGAATAGCAGGCTCTCCCTCTGCCTCTAGTTGGCCTTATGCAAGTCACTGGACATGCTGAGCCTCACTTTTGTTGTAAGATGAGAGGTGTAATCTCTAAGTGTCCTTCTAGCTCAAAAGTCCAAAGATTTAGTAATTCCTTTGGGTATTTCTTCTTTTTGACGTGTCAGCATCTTGAAAGGTACAAGTAATTAAACCATAGAAAGTCAATTATAAATTCTTGTTCCTTAAAGTTTGAGGCTCTGAACCAGGCCCCTTGTCTTCTGCAGATGGCTTAGTGGGATCAGGATCTTTTTGCTCAAGGCCACAGTTCCCCATGGCCCAGTCTTCATGGTTCTACAAGGGCCAAAAATGGCATGAGGCAAACCGGCGTGCAGTGGCAGGAACTTCCTTGCTGGTGAAACTGCCTGTTGTAGCTCTTTAAGATAAGGGAAGAGAGCAAGGACAAGAGATAAAGGCAGAAAGACTGGATAGGAGGAGGTAGAGTTGTCTATTCACAGGCAACATGACAGTTTATATAGACAAATCTTAGTGTATAAACCCACTGTAGTCACGGGTCGCTTGACAGCAGGACACATTCTGAGAAATGCATCATTAGGCGATTTTGTCATTGTGTGAACATCATACAGTATACTTACAGAAACCTAGAGGATGGAGCCTACTACACACCTATGGTACTAATCTTGTGGGACCACTGTCACACGTGTGGTCTGTTGTTCATCACAATGTCATTATACGGTGCATGACTGTACTGGAAAGATCTAATAAGTGAACTTAGTAAAGTCACAGGATACAAGATCAATATACACAAATCAATTGTATTTCTGTGTATTAGCAGCTAATAGGTGGAATGTGAGGCTGAAGAAACAAGTCTGTGGGGGCTGGCCCCGTGGCCGAGTGGTTAAGTTCGCGCGCTCCGCTGCAGGCGGCCCAGTGTTTCGACGGTTCGAATCCTGGGCGCGGACATGGCACTGCTCGTCAAACCACGCTGAGGCAGCGTCCCACATGCCACAACTAGAGGAACTCACAACGAAGAATACACAACTATGTACTGGGGGGCTTTGGGGAGAAAAAGGAAAAAATAAAATCTTTAAAAAAAAAAAAAAAAAAAAAGAAACAAGTCTGTGTATGAGAGTAACAGAAAAACATGACATATTTAGGAATAAATTTAACAAAAACCAGTTAATAGATACGATCTCTGAGGGCACTTGAGGGTGACGGGAACTCCCAGATAGTCCCAGGGAGTGGACTTTGTGGTTTTAGTCCCTGTCTTCTCTCAAGGGAAAAAGCTCTATCAACTTGTGTAATTGTTGTTTAGCATCATGACTGCATGGATTGCAACGTCAATTTATACCCGTGAAGCTAGCAGCTCTCCTAGGGCCATTTTGTAATTTATCTCATACCAAGTCCATCTTCTTCCCACTTTGGGTGTAGGGTCCTGAGTGGTTTTCGGGGCCAAATTAAATCTCAGACATAAGATGTTCAGTCAGAAAGTTGTGATTTTTCTTTATTCTTTGTTCCTGCTTCTCTCAAGGGTGTGATGAGGCATTTACTCCATCAGACAGCAGGAGGATCTGTGTAATGAATTTTACATGCCCCGGTCATTTTAATGTAATCGTCCTTCTCTTAAAAGGCTTCATTAAGTCTATTGTTAGGATTGTCAAAGTACCTAAGAGAGACAGGAGGGCTTTTCCCATTTTCAGAATTCAACAGTTTCTTAATTGCATTGCTTTAGGTGAACGGTAATTAAATGGGTCGGGAGAATGTGCAATATTTATTTATAGTAACACAAGCACGTCACGTATTTATAGTCATTACTGCACAGTCTACTTGATAACATCCTTTTGGGGAAAGAAAAGGGTTATGACTGTTAAAAGTAGCTCCAGTAACTGCTTTTGGCAGGTCTTTGAATCTAGCTGTGAATTCTAACAGATCCAGGTACCCTTGTGTTAAAGTACCGTATATAGTAAACCTTTTGTAAGGAAAATATGCTTTTAACATTTTAAGTTTAAAATATTTGAGTTAAATGTGTTTGCCAGTGTCAGTAGTCTTTGGAGTGTTACAATGTGCCTTAATTTTGAGAAGATGTTAGGAGAGTAACTATTCCCTGGTTCCTAAATTTGGTAATAAATACAAGTTTAGCAACTTACTCTTAATGTGCTCTGACATAGCAGATTTCTCAAGAAGATAGAGAAATTATCCATCAAATGTTGAGGATCTTAATGCCAACTAAACCACTGTTTTAGGACCTTTGTGAGGACCAGATGAAAGCTAGGAATCTTCCATCCAGAAAAATGTATACACACAAACACAGATGCAGTACGCTGCTTCAGGAGGTCTCTGGACCCCCTGAATGCCTCTTAGTGGACCCAAAGATGTGAATCCTTAATCTAAATGCAAATTTTACAAATGGCCCCTTCTGTTTTGCAACATCCCCCATGCCTGGTCTTTATGCCTATGTCTGTGTATCTACAAATCTATTGTTATTTACACCTTTTCTCCATAGGACATTTTTACTCAATATCTTCATTACCAACTCAGTTGAAGTGTGACAGAAACAGAGATCCCTTTTCCACCACTAATGATTTCTGGCCCATCTCGGTACTTCCTCAGCCATTGAAGGTAGTCATCAACTTCTCCCTCTGCCCTGTCTCCACAAAGCTAAGGATGAGCATGCTCTCTTACTCCATGCATCCAACAGATTGCTAACTTTTACCATGTGTTCTTTCCACGGAGCTACCACTTTCATCCCTGCTGTTTATCAATGTCCCCATAGTGCAAGCCTTAAACATCTGTCCTTTAAACCGTCCCAGCCTTCTCGCCCTACCACTCCCTCTTTCCAGCTCCCCCTGCCCCCAGCACCATCCTGCTACTCATTTGGCACCCAGAGTCTTCCCTGTGTGTGGTCTGCCTCACACAGGCACACTTTTACCTTATCCTACCTCCTTGGGACCTTTGGTGGTTCCGGCACTGCACACACATTCACAATCTCCAGCTCCTTCGCTTTGGGGCCGGCTCTCCTACTCGCATTTCCCCCAGAGACTGTTTCTTTCCCCAGCTTCCTTGTATGTCCCTTTCAAGCCACTCCTCCCCCATCTTCCTGCACCACCAACACTCTCCCCCTCCAAGAGAGCGTCTGCCGACAAGCAGTGAGTGGGCACTTCACATTTTCTGTTTATAAAGTCACTGAACCTACAGGAAGCTGGGTCCCCAGGACTGGGCAGCCTTATTTCTGTGGAGGTCTGTACTTATGTTCATTTAGCAACTTTTCCCTAGTAGTTCAATAAAGATACTTTGGAAACACTCTTTTAAAAAGTACAGAGGCCAGGGACTAGAAGAATAATACAGAGGAAATAAATAAGTCCCTGACATACCCCATGTGCACAGTCTCATCTCTGATGCTGGTCTGGAGGCCAGTGGCTCCTTCTTTGCTCACCAAGGGTCACAGAGACAGAGATCGGCTCATCTCTGCATCTCAGCATGGAGTGAGGCACGGGGCAGGCCCTAAGTGTCTGACGAAGGAGTCGTGCAGGTGCCGCAGGATGTCTGTTTTGGTATTTCGTAGATCCATATAGCTGGAAGTGACCTTTGAGATGATCTCCAGCTACTCGTTTGACAGCTGAGCAAGCCGAGAGTCAGGGAGGTTAAATGACTTGTCCAAGGTCAGAGAGCAATAAAATCACTTTTTGAACCTATGTTTTCTGACTCCGGGTCTCCCAGTCTCTTTTTGCTACAAGTACTCAGTGTATGGTTCTTCTTTCTCCCATCTCTTTCATCTGTATGCTTATTAGTGCCTGTTTGGTGCCTAATAGATATTCCGAGCTCTTAACGCTGCCTGAAGCTGTCTGCTGCACCTTAATAAGCATAAGTACTTAATAATTATCTTACATTTTGAATAGCACTTGGTACTTTCCAGGTTCTTTCACATGTATTTTCTCATTAGATTTCGCTACAAACTGGTGAGATAGGTTGAGAGTATATCAGAGGAGAAAAAATAATGACTTGTTCGAGGACACGTGGCTAATAAGTGACACAGTTGATGATAGAATCTGGTTCTCCTCTATCAGGATGATCATGAGTTAAAACTGTTCTGAAGGGACTGGCCCCGTGGCCGAGTGGTTGAGTTCGCCCGCTCCCCCTCAGCAGCCCAGGATTTCGCTGGTTCCGGTCCTGGGAGTGGACATGGCACCGCTCATTAGGCCACACTGTGGCAGTGTCCCACATAGCACAACCAGAGGCACTCACAACTAGAATATACAACTGTGTACTGGGGGGCTTTGGGGGAGAAGAAGAAAAAAAGAAGATTGGCAACAGATGTTAACTCAGAGCCAATTTTTTTTAAAAAAAAAAACTATTTTGAAAATCTGGCTTCAGGCTCTGGAATCTTGCCTTCCCTGATGTAAATATAAAAAATAGGATTTCCTATTTTTCTATCAATTTTCAGTTCAGTTTCATTTCCTAAAGTGTGTTCTGAAGCACACTGGTCCCATGAGATACTGTGTGAAAAACAGAGTGTGTGGCCAGATAAGCTGGGAAAAGCTGCTTGCTGTATTCCTCTCTTGGGGATTCCCAACGCACGTTAACTTTTAAAGGCTCTGAGAAGTCCCTCTGCAAAGAATACTGTTGAATGTATTTTTTTAAATTTAAAATACACATGACATAAAATTTGCCATCTTGGACCTTGAGGGAATTATGTTAAGTGAAATAAGCCAGATAGAGAGGGACAATCTCTGTATGACTCCACTCATATGAAGAATTTAAAAATGTAGACAAAGAGAACAGATTCGTGGCTACCAGGGGAAAGGTGGGGTGGGGGGTGGGCACAAAGAGTGAAGGGGTGCACCTACAACACGACTGAAAAACAATAATGTACAACTGAAATTTCACAAGACTGTAACCTATCATTAACTCAATAAAAGTTAAAAAAAATATTTGCCATCTTAACCTTTTTTTTTTTTTTTGAGGAAGATTAGCCTTGAGCTGACATCTGCCACCAATTCTCCTCTTTTTGCTGAGGAAGATTGGCCCTCAGCTATCATCTGTGCCCATCTTCCTCCATTTTCCACGTGGGACACCTGCCACAGCATGGCTTGATAAATGATGCTAGGTCCCCAGCCAGGATCCAAACCTACAAACCCCAGGCCGCTGAAGCAAAGTGCACGAACTTGACTGCTACACTACTGGGCCAGCCCCATCTTAACCATTTTTAAGTGTACAGTTCAGTAGTGTTAAGTATATTCACATTGTTGCTCAACCAATCTCCCGAAATCTTTTCATCTTGCAAAACTGAAACCCCATACCCCTTAAACGACAACTACCCCATTCTCTCCTCCACCCCGCCAATACAACCACCATTCTACTTTTTGTCTCCATGAATTTGACTATTCTAGATGCCTCATATAAGTGGACTCACACAGCAGTTGTCTTTTTGTGACTGGCTTATTTCGTTTACCGTAATGTTCTCAAGGCTCATCTGTCTTGTAGCTTGTGTCAGAATTTTCTTCCTTTTTAAGGCTGAATAATATTCCATTGTATGTACATACCACGTTTTGTTTATCCATTCAACCGAAGTTGTCACTTGAGTTGCTTCTACCTTCTGGCTGTGGGGAATAGTGCTGCTATGACTGTGGAAGTACAAATATCTCTTTGAGACCCTGCTTTCAGTTCTTTTGGGTATATGCCCGGAAGTGGAATTGCTGGGTGGTCATATAGTAATTCTATTTTTACTTTTTTTGAGGAACCATCACTGTTTAACATAGTTTTCTACCCAAGTTTCACAACTTATTTGATCACAAAATTCTTTTTCCATGTTATATCTTTAACATGGGCCTCTCAGAAGACACTTCGGGAAATCCTGAGCTCTGTAAGGATTTCCACTTGTTCCAAGGGGCCAGCAAACCTCAGGACGCTGGCCGGCAGTTTGGCCACAATCTCCCAACCCAAGAGCAAGGTCAGCAGTGTGCCGGGAACTTCAGAAGGGGAGGAGACTCACAGGGTATGCGGCTAAGTGTAACAAGAGTTCCTCCACTTAGGACTGCTGCTGTACACTAGGCAGGTGAAGCGGCCGCTGTGGCACTGAGGTCAGTCAGTCTGTACTGGTTAGACTGGTATCTTCATTCAATAAGAGAGTAAAGAAGAGCGAGCTCTCCTGCCTTTGTGCAATAAGGGGCCTGGAGAAAGCTTTATGGTGAGAAGCATGAGAATTCAGAAACTGCTGTTTCCCTCATCTCCCCAAAGAGGAAAGAAGGCCACCTGGTCAAAATCTAAATGGGCTTCTTCACGGAGCTTGTGGTGTTGACGCAATCTAATTGGCCCTTCATGTGGCTCCTAGATAATTAGGGGTAATCATAAACACCATAATTGTGTGGATAGGTAAAAATTCCAACAGGGTTGACCTGCCTTCTACAGATGGAAAGGGTATGTGGGGCAAGGGCAGTAAAGTGAGAGAAGAAGAAAATTCCCTACCCCAAAAGCTGCTGTGGACCTCACATGTCATTGTGGGCAGCCTTTCTCTAGGACAAGCTCAGGAAGTCCCAGCCATTGGTGACCTGGAGAGAGGCATTACATGATGGAACACCTTGAATGCCCAGTGTCGTTTCTCTATACACTGGCTTAAAAATTGGCATGGGCCTGAATGTTTTTAGGGGTGCCTAAAGGAAAACAAACTGAGAGGTTGCTGTAACTGTTGTAGCTTTTTCAAGCTGATTTTGGTGTTGATAAGGATGAGGACATGGAGAGGACAAGGAGAGGGTATGTAATCCCAAAGAGGCTTTGAACCAGCCTGCGTAAGTCCATGGAATACCCAGCCTCTTAGCTTCCTTGTCTGAGGGCAGATAATGATACCTCACATTGCGGGTTGAAAATTTCATAAGCTCTCTGAGATCCTTAGATGAAAGCAGCTAGTAATGCACAAACTATTGTTGTTATATGAGACTTTATTATTTTGTAAACAAATGCTATAACTTATTCTCTCTTGCTTTAAATGAGTTCAGATTTGGCCTCTTTCATTCGCCAACTCCCTCCCAAGCTCTCTGTTTCCCCAGGATCACAGTTCTGGAGGAGACGCTGAGGTGAAATAGAAAGGGCACTGACAAGGGCTTAGGAAACTCTGCATAACCTCAGGCAAGCCACTGCCCCTCGTGGGGCCTCAGTTTCCTCATCTTTAAGGTCTCTTTCTAAAGTTGCTTCCAGCTCTATAGATTTGTGATTTTTAGCAAAGATTAAACAAAAAAGAATTCAGCTTCAAATTACGAGTGTTTATTGAGTGCCTGGTATGAGCTAGGCACCATTCTAGGTATTGGGATAAATCGGTGAACAAGGTAGCTTATTCTAGTTGGAGGAAAGGAGATGAGACAATGAGCAGTTAACAATAATGCCTAAGTAAATTATATAGTTGTTAGAAGGTGATATGTCTCATGTAAAAACAAAATACAGTCATGTACCACATAACGATGTTTCAGTCACTGACTGACCACCACATGTAGGACAGTGGCCCCATGAGATTAGTACCATATGGTCTAGCTGTGTAGTAGGCTACACCATCTAGGTTTTTGTTAGCGCACTCGATGATGCTCACACAATGATGAAATCACCTAATGACGCATTTCTCAGAACATATCCCTGTCGTTAAGCGACGCATGACTGTGATGTGGTAAAAGGACCTGGGAATGCAGGCAGGAGTGAAATGTTCAAAATGTAGCGAAAAGGAGCTTTCCCATCATGAAAGTTGTTAGAAAATCAAGTACATCATTAATGGGAGGCTATAAACCTCTCCTGTGGAGGTTTTTAGGAAAAGAAGAGTCTACTCATCTTTTCAGATTCAGGGATATTCTTATTTGTATGTAGGGGGATTACCAGATGACCCTTTGCAAGGCTTTCTTTTTAAATGAGTTAGTGGTTTCTGCAGGGGTAGCTCCAGAATTTGTGCAAGTCTGTGTGTGTTCATACACACACACACACTTTTAGATATGTGTGTACATACATACATCTGATGCTTAAGGAGCAATACAAGCCGGAGTTGGGAGGACCCAGCTGCTGACATCCCTCCCAACTAACTTTTAATAGGCCGACTGCTATGCCATAATAATATAGCCCTCCCATCCTGCCGTTTTACAAGGGAAGAACTGAAACACAGAAATGCTAATGACTCACCAGAATCCAGATGAATCAGGGGTGGGTAATGGGACCTGGCGTCTGGCCCTCTGACCACCAGTCACCCGCCTCCCAGTGCCTCCCTGCATTCCTTTTACAATGAGGCAGGCGGCTCGGTTGTTTTTACTTCCCCTTGCCTCTTGCCTGTGGATCACCTCCACTCCCAAGGTTGTGTAATTAAATAAAAATAAAACTGATATGATACTTCCTCTAGCCCTTCTGTATTCAGACCCACACAGTCTACTTTCAGAATAATGTTAGAGTCAAACCATAGAGTCCTGTGACAAGAACTTCCAAATCGCCAATTCTTTACTTATATTCTTAGTACAGCAGCGGAGATATAAATCCACAGTAATACTGCAGAGCCCTCTTTCTCCCACCAGCTTTCCTCACGCTCTGCGGCCCTTTCAAACTTACAGTCTTTTCCTAACCATGACCCACTTGTTCTTCCACCTGTCCTCCTGATTCTGCATCGTTCTGGCCTCCATACAGGCCAGGATCAAGACCATCCCAGAAGGTTGGGCAAGGGGAAGAACCAGGAAGACACAGCCAGAATCCACCTCAGGAGCTGAGGGAAGAGCGAGCCTGGGAACACGTGTTCCTAATTTCCGTCCCCTCACACACTGTTTATTGTCATGCTGTGCTAGTCATTTTTCTATGTTACCTCATATAATTTAATCCTCACAGACATCCTATGTGGTAGGTATTGATATCTTCATTTTACTGTTGAAAAGACTGAAGTCAGAGAAATCGAGTCACTTGCCTGGTATTGTGCTGTATAGAGAATGCCAGGGTTTGAGCCCCAGTCTGACTAGTTATAAAAACTGTGTTCTTTCTCCTATAATGATGCCTCTAAGTAACGTCCATCCCAGAAATTCCATGTTATTTCAGTTGCCACATTTGTTTGGGTGGGAAACCCAATTCTAAAACTGACTCTGATGTTTGTTAGAGGCAGTTAAATCTGTTTCAGCAAAGGTCTTGAAAGCATAGAGCTAAATGGAAAAGAGGTATGTTCTCCCAGAGACCTGTGGGGTGGAATCTTTGTCTTGTTTGGAAACACAGAGACTGGTCCGGGCCTCTTTGCCTGCAACCTGGAGAGATCCTGGTAAGTTCTGTGCTCCACTGTTCCCACACATTAGAGACAATAGCTTTCTGGCTCTTTCGGTCTTTTAGCAGGTTTCATGACGAACGGAGTGCTTCTGTTAGGCCTGGCAGTCTGAGAAAACGCCTGCAATGCACAGAGATGGGAGCTGGGAGGAGCTTTCAAAGATACAGGAAACTTGAAGCGGTTCCTTTGTCACAAGTATAAAACAAAGATACTTTTTGACAACCATGTTGGTTAGGTGTGTGAATTTGTGAACTTGATACAATAGAACCTTGGGGATAAGTAGACAGGAATGCATTTTGTGGCTCCCTAAGGCTGGCTTTCAGTCAGCACCCTGCTTGGAAGCTAGTGTGAATTTGGAGACAGATGGGAGAGGGTCCTAAATGGAAGAAGGGACAAGAGACCAGAGAAACAAAACAGCTACACCCAAGCAAATACAAAGAGAAATCCAGAGTAATGAATGGGAGCAAGGAAGGCAAAATAGACGAGACAGAGTGAATGGGGAAAGACAGGCTAGGGCAGAACTACGTATGAGCTGAAGATGAAGGATAGAAGAAAGAAAGACAGACCAGACACAGGCAACCCTAGGCAAGAACGTCACCCAGTGTTAACAAGATGCGGTGCAGGGTTCTGTGCTAATCAATGACGGTGTCAAGGCTTTCTCCTAAATTTCATTAGAAAGTTAAGCCTAATGTGCAGAGTTCTCTTTTCACATGCCTGAGATTGTATTTGTTGGGTCAGGAGGAAAATCATTTGAAAGTAGAGGCAGTAATATTTATCATCATCTGATTGTCCCTTGATAAACTGTATAGGGACCACAGGAAAGTTAAATGAGCTTAAAATAGATTCCATGGCAATCACCCACCTGGTGATATTATCATGGATGAGTCATTACCACATAGATTCTTCACGTCTTGCAGTAGATGTTTTTTAGTTTTCAAAAGTGTGCAATGAAGGTTTTTTAAATACCAGGCACTCACATCACGGTATCAACTGTTGATACCTTTCTTTTGTGGAGATGCTATGCTTTTCCACTATTTTCCAAGTTAAAAATACTATTTGAATTGTGAATGGTCTGTATCCATAGTTGATGACTTTATGTACTTCTTGCTTTCAGTTCCTGAGGCATAGTAATATGATGAACTGGTTAAAAATAGCATTCTAATGCAATTGTTGGGTGTGTTGTTGTAATGTAAGTCAGCTGCAAATGGGAAGTTCTTTCCTGAGGAAATTTGATAAACTGAAAGTCAACTTGAGTGTTTATGTATTTTCTGTGAGAATTGTTGGTCCTTCCTCGTGTTTTCCTTTTAACGATCACCACTCAATTTGTGCTTCCCACCCAAACACATATTTTAACACTTGTAACATTTAGCTGAGGTCTGTTATGTTAGCATGTTACAAGAGTTTGGATTAAATGTTTACCAGCAGTGTATGTGAGTATGTAGACTCTTAAAGGAAAACAAATTAAGCCCTTTTTAGTTCAAATATTGGATATTTAAAAAATAAAAAAGAGAGGTTGGTTTTTATCCATCAAGTCTTTGCCCTTAGCCTAGTGACATATGAAAAGCTCTCATTCTTAGAAAAAGGAGAGAAAGAATAAACTTTTTAGCCTACATTTTCTCCTCAATGCCAAACTTGTAAAGAGTCACAATGCCCGAGGTGGCGCACAGACATATTTTCCCTAGTCCAGAGTTTTTTAAAAATTTGAGCCAGCATTTAAAAGGCAGGATATTTCACATTTTTAAAAATCCAGATTTATGGCTTCTCTTTAAAAGTAGGATGATCTGACAACACTGGGCAGCCGTTGCTGGGGCTGGAGCTATGTAACATTATCCCTGCCACTGGTTCCTGGGCCTCTGTCCGGTTCTTTGTGGGCCCCCACACCTGAAATCTGTGGCCACAAATGCTGGATGCCATTCATGATCTCATTTGTACTGTTGATTTTTGCAAATGAACAAGTATTTTTCTGTACTTATTTGGCAACGTGGAAGAGACAGAAGGGGCAGCATCATTTTGCTTGCTCCCAGTTCACTTCGCTCGTGCATGTCACCTGTCCTGTGGCATTTGGTCTGCCCTGCTGCTCCTTCCTTCACACCCCATCTTCCCCCTGCTGCAGCCTTATTTCCGATGCTGCTGATCCACGGAAACAGCCATATCCCAACTTACAGATTCCTCCTCCTTTGTCACATGTCCTTCTTGGGTCCTCATCCTCCTCCACCTCTGTTACACCATCTGAAGATTTGGTAGACCCACCCTCCCTGTCAACACTGTCCTCTGTGGCTTCCATGACTCTGCCCTCTTCTGGCTTTCCTTCTCCTTCTAACTCGTCTCCATGTTTGCTCACTGGCTGCTCCTCCACTGTCTGCTTCCATCACTATTATCTCCTCATTGGTTAAGTATTACATGAACATATAGGTTATTTAAAAAAATTCAGACAAGAACAGAGGTATGTAAAGTAAAAAGATAAAGTCTTTTTTTTTACTATGTTTCTTTCCACTCCGCTTCCCAGAAGTAACCATGGTTGACCTCTGAATGAGTCTCTTTTTCTGACCCTTTGCCATGTAATCTAGTTGGTTTATCGTTAACATAAATCAGATCATTTTATACATACTGCTTGGAGATAACCCTGGTCACTATACGTAGATCTATGTGGGAGTTTCTGAGTATAGCCTATTGAATAATTACAGTACTTAACATTGTTGTTTTTGTGTTTGAGTGTCTGTTTTCCCTAAGACTCTGAGCTGGTAGAGACAGTGTCTTTTCATATTCCCCTGTCTATCAGAGCACCTGTCAATCCATATTCAGTGAGTGAATGAGTGAATGTTGGTATTTTTGGTCATTCAGTTAGAAAATTATTCTAATTTATATTATACAGTCATGTGCCACATCACGATGTTTCAGTCAATGATGGACCGCATATACAAGGGCGGTGCATCAAGATTAGTGTGTAGGTGTGTAGTAGGCTATATCATCTAAGCTTGTGTAAGTATACTCTGTGATGTTCGCACAACCACAGAATTGTCTAATGTCACATTTCTCAGAACGTCTTCCTGTTATTAAGCAACACATGACTGTATATAATATTAAATTCTGTCATCATTTAAATTCAAACTAAAATAGCCTGAGCTCTTGAGTAAATATATTAGTATAATCATTGTAAGTTTCAGTTAATCTATTTCTCAGGTCATTCTTAACAGTAATATTTATTAATTTTGCTTTCCTCGTTAAGATCACCTTACTATGCAAAATAGAGTTCTGTACACCCCTTGTTTTGGTAGTATTGGAGAAGTATTGGTGGCTGGTTGTTTTTGTTTTGTATATTTTAAATGAGTATGTGTTTTGGCATCTTTCCAAGGCAGATAGTAGTTTGTGTGCAATTCGTTCTTCATAAAAGTATCATTGTCTTTAAAGAGAATATAAATGCATAATGGTTGTATAAACAGAATTGACTTAATACAACATCTCTTCAGTAGAAAAACAGTTGAGGTTTATGAAGTGAGCCTTGTCAGATACAATTTGAGCTCTATTGCTGAGGGTTCCCATTCAGTATCATGCTGGCGTTAATAGCCCTAATTTAAGGAGAAACCAATGAAAACATCCATCATCTGATCGCCGTGGGATGTCGTCCAAGCTTGTGTCATGGTCACGTAATGTTCCTGGGTTTGTGGGGCAAAGAAAATAACACTTGGGTGTTTGGAATTTATCCTTAAGCCATTTTTATCAGGGATGGATGAGTTTCTTGCTGCTGAGTTGAAATGAGGCTTTTAAATACTCTTAAATGACTCAATCATCGCCAGACTCTCTGGAGGAGACACCAAGGGTGAGTATGTGGGAATAATATTTTAAAATTGGTTTGTATATAGAAGAAAGTGAGGGAGGTGGGATTAATCTATCATTAGTAATGAGCTGAAATCAGTGGGTCACTGATAGTCCATATCAAGACATGATCCCTACTTGCGCAAATTTGAGAAATGAATAAACAAACACAAATTAGAAAATAAGGAAGCAGGAAAATGGCAGCTACATAGAGACCTCTGCAATGCACATGTGTCTGTTAAACTAATTAAAATTCTGCCCAAGGGGTTACTGAAGTGGCTAAAACTCAATTTAATCTGGGTCAAGGTCTTGGAGAATGTGGCTCAAGTGCTGTGTTTTGAAAGGAAGGTTCTTAGAGGAAAGAATATTCAATTTCAGGGGACTATCATAAAACAGCAATCCACGATCTTGTTGGAGACTTAAAGCGAGTCCAGATTACAGAAGGATTTAAATACCAGAATAAGAGTTTGAATGACTTTGACCGGGAACAGAAATGAAATAAAATGATCGTGCCCACACTGATATCTTGTGTTTGTATGTGGTACTCTGGTTTACGGACTCCTTTTGGGACTGTTATTTTATTTTCTCTGTATTAAATCTGGATGAACTGCAAGCCTCTTTGAAGATCGAATCTCCAGGGTTGATGGTGGCAGCCTGCCTGGATGGAGGGGATGAGAGAAGACTCTGAGTTTATGGGTCTGGAAAGGTAGCTATTCCTCTGACCAAAATGAGCAAAGAGAGAGGAGCAGCTTGGGCAAGAGAAGACGATCAAACATGGCCAAGACTGCTATGGAGAGCCGCCGACAGTGTTGAACTCTTGAGAACAAGGGAGTTTAACTTGCCAGTGAACTTAGCAAGAGCACTTTTTGTAGCCTGGTGAGCCTGAGAACCAGAGTCCTGGTGGGCTGGGGTGGGGTGGGACGGTCTAGGAGGGACATAGGCATTAGAGGGAGCTGATGGACTGAGGGTAAAAAGCAAGGGAAAGAAGTAACTGAAAGGGAAAAGGGAGTATCAAATGGTACTTGTACAGCAGGGAGCTGCCACGATGCTACACTTTAGAGGAACAGCAGCAAGACAGCATGAGATCATATTTTGTATTGTTTATTTGCAGTTTGTTTGAGTTTTATATCCCTCAGGAAATAGGTGTGGCTCAGAGAGAGACAGCTCTAGGTAGACGAGGCACGTGACAGCAGCATCAGAGAAAACGAGTCAGCAATGGCAGCAGCCAGGCTGAAAGATCAGGGACTCATTACCATGATGGAGCCGGGCTCCTGCGACAGGCTGTGGTCTGGGCTCCTTCCTCAGGAGGCCCATAGGCATCAACCGGCACAGGCTCCTCATCTTGTAAGTGGCTACGCATCTTGTAAATGAGTGGTACCACATCAAACAGGTGTGATTACAGACTGTCGCCACCACTGAAAATGTAACTCAAAGCTCATGTCACTAGGGTTATCTTCATATACAATGGTGCCTTTTTTGAAAAGAGGATTTGCAGCATTAAGTCCCTAATCAGCTTGATCAGATCAAGCCAGCCACCCTATCACCCAGGGTGTGTAGAATGCTTTGCGTGTTGGGTTCTCAGCACCCACCCAGGTTGATATTGTACCAAGGAATTGATGGGAGGAAAGCAATAGATGTGTGTCTTCTTCCAGTAGTCTGTCTGTCCTCCCAGCCCTCCATCTTGCTCTCGATCTACACATGATTATTTGGGGGAAAATACTATGAGACCAAAACGTGTAGCTTATTCTTGACTTGGTGAACCCATGCATTGGCGTGGCAGAGAGAAATTTCAGTGAATTTTTGTAATTCAGATAAATGGCATCCAGAGGAGGCAGCTCGTCAGTCATCAGCTCGTACGTGTTCTCATTCTCACAGTTGGCTGATTCTTCAGGGCACATGTGCGTGGATGCAGCATTTGTTGGCCCTGACTCCTGCTTTCAGAGGCTGGCCAGAATCGCAGGCAGGCACTGCTCTTGCCAGACAGTGCCCCAATGGAGGCAATTGCATTGCTCTTGTTTGAATCCAAAGAGAGACACTTTGTCATTTGTTTCAGGGATGGGTGTATTTTCTCCTCGATTGAAAATAAAAATGATCAGAAACCATTAGTTATTAATACAAGCCATCCACTTTTAAACTCAATCCAGCATTCAAGAAAAGCAATGTTTCTTTGCCAAATAACTTGAGGTCTTTGTGTGTGGATCTGACAGATGGAGTCTATGGATGGCAAATACACTTGGATGCACACAGAGCCCAGAGAGCATCCTTGGCCTATGAGAGTCGGCCAGAAAGTTAACAAGGCCAGGTTCAGAAGAGTCTGGACTGAGAAAGTCAAGAGAGTGAAATATCGTGCATTGAGATTCTCTCTTCAGTATAATGGGTACCAGGGCATTTATTGCAACTGTTTTAAAACAGATGAGCCTGTGTTCAGTCTGTTTCAGGCATGTTGTAAGAGTAAGTTGCAGAAAAGAGAATCTAGCACAGCAGTATTTGAGAAATCAAGGGAAAAGAAATTGTCAAATTTTATCCTCTGAATGTTGTCTGTTACTTAGTACTATCTTCCTCTATAGCTTGAGTGGTTGGGATGAAAATTTAAATAGGCTTCTCCTCAACCAAATAGAAGTATATAGCTACTGTTTTTTAAGAAAATCCAAATAATACAGAAAAATATAACAAAAAAAGTGAAAATTATCTAAATCCCACCCATAGTGTCCTCCCAGACATCTGCACATATATACACAGGTGGGCATAAATATGATTTATGTAAATTGGATTATACTATATAGGTTAGTCTGTAATCTGTTTTGATCACTTAACAAAATGGTGTGGACTCCTTTCTGTGTCATTGAGTATAGCTTTACATCAGAAATGTTAATGCCTGCATAAAATTCAATTGTATAGCTATATCCTATTAATTTACTCATTATGCCATTCATCCACCAAATATTTCTTTTTAGTCTTACGTGTGGTAGACACTACGCCAAATTCTGGAGCCACAGCAGCCAACTCCCCTATCAACGAATATTTAGGTTACTATTGGTTGTTCTATTATAAGCAACACTGCATTGAACAACCGACACTGCAACAGATATCTTTGCATACTTAATTTCATTTTCTCCTTAGGATAAGTCCCTAGGAGGAGAATTGGTTGGTCAGTGGGTTTTCACATTTTGAAGTTTGATCCATATTTATTGCCAAAGCACTCTTGACTAAAAGTTTACAATGGTGCCAGTTTTTCAATACTCTTAGGATAATATTTTTCATTGGTTGCCATCTTTGTCGATGTGACAGGTGAAAAATGATGCTCCACTGTTTTAGCTTATATTTCTTTGATTTGTAGTGTGCTTGGGATGGGAGTTTAACCACTCAGAAATTGTAGGCTCCATATGGTCTATGCAGTACCATTTTCTTTGAATCCTAATTTTATCCCTCTAAAAAGAGAAGACTTTTTTTTTTAACTTTCTTCTTCAGGATCGGGTTAGAATCAACGCAGGGTTATTGGTAACTGAAAGGATGTTGTGTAAATATTATTACTGATTTAAATCTAGTTGATTTTAGTGTTGTGTAAGACTTAATTTCCTTTTATCTTCAAGTAGATGCCATACTTCTGAAAATACAAAAAAAAAAATCATAGAGGTAATTAAGGAGTACCTAACAAAAATCTTACACATAAATGTCCAAAAGTATATTATCTCCATTAGTTTTTCACCTGGCTATCTAGTATTTAAATTTATTTTTACATAATTTTTTTTCTAGCCACAAATGAAATTCAGTTGAAACAGAATGGTTATGAGACAGACGTGTCTGAGTTCGAGTCGCCCCCACCCCTCAAGTATTAGTTACTTTGGTCTCCACTTCCACATCTGCAGAGATAATAGTAATACCCACTTTGCGAAGCTATGAGGATTCTGTGAGATAAAGAATGCATGTTGCACTGCCTGGCACCTGATTCATGCTCAATAAATATTACATTTATTATTGTAGAAATTTTTAGCAAAATTAGGTACACCCAGAAAAGGATATAATTCCTTTACTGAAGTTCCGCCACTCAGAGACAACCAGTGTCTCTGGGTTGGGGGGTAACCAGTGTCTCTGGGTTGGGGGGTATTCTATCCTAGTATTTTTTTCCTCTAGATTCATATTTTTCAAAAGTGGAACATACTAAAACTGCACAGCATTTTGAATTTCAGCAAATGTAATGTACTTAACTGTTCAATAATGGGAGGGAGTAGTTACCCAGATTTATTTTTTAATACTGGTTTAATGGAGAATTTTGTTTGTGTTGATATTTATTTGTAATAAATTTCTTATTAGGATGAGGATTCAGTGTAATTGAAAGATATTTTGGGCAATTAAGGCTATAAACGTTTCGGTTCCTCCTAATTCAGTGTTCAGATCTGCTTCTTATTATGCAATCAGAAATAATATGACTGTTTTCTCTGTTATTTGGGAAGACGTTTAAACAGTTTGCGGACTGCAGGGGGCCTCGGCTGTAGCCTGTCTACACTGCTTCCGCTCCCAGGAGAACAGCGAGGCGATCTTGCACTGACTGAATGGGGACTGAATCTTTCTCAGCTTTCAACGTCTCGTCCCATGAGGCTGAGCTGCGTTTCTTGAAGTAGTTGTGTTACTGAATAGTGATGAAATTAAATTTTTGTTTATCAAATTCTTTTTAAGGGAAACCAACTCTTCAAAGAAGCCTCGTGGCGAATCGTTTAAAAGCACACACACACGCACACACACACACACACGCAACTGTGATTTCACTAATTTACCTGCCTTGCTTGTTGAGATTGTCTAGGAATTACATTTCGTACGTTTTCTGAAAGTAGCAACTCAAATATTTTCTGTGCTCATCTTGTGTGTTCAGCTGTCAGACCCTGGCTTGCATTTCTGCCCCTAAAACTTCCATCTGAGTTCATTTTGGCTAAAAAAATTGTCTTTATTTTATCACCATTTTCCATTTTTTTTTGTTATAGAATAAGTTTGGGTTTTTTCAAAGGCTCAAACCAAATAGATATTCCTTAAATGTGTATTTCATTTAGCATTGCTCCTTGAAAACCTTCTTGTCACTGGGTGAAATTCATAATTTAGGTTTATGTTTTCTTAATTTAATTCTACACATAGTACATATTTATGTCTATGTAGATAAAATTTTTGCAGAAACTTTTTTCCATTTCAGGTTCCTAATTATTTTCAATCTTTCATTAAAAGGAAGATCAAAATTTACCTGCATTAAATTCACAGCTCCAGTTATATCTTTATCCTCCTCCTTCGGAATTCCAAAAGCTTGCAGTGAAAAAAATCTTTTCATGCTTCAGGCTTTGCCTTCGTTTTGTTTTGGGTGAGAACCAGGGACCTCATCAATGGAATACAGCCTTCTCGTTCTCCTCTGCACTTTTGTCTTTGGAATCAAAACTTAATTTATAAAGCCAAAGCCGCTTCTGAAAGTTCACCCAATAGTTAGGTTTCATTTTCTCCCCACCATTTTGACATGTTTTAGAAATTTTTAACAAGAATAGTGTTGAAATAGCTTGTTGGCATGGGATTTTCCGCTTTGGTTTCTAAACTCCTCCAGAGGAAATTGCTTTCTCTTTTCAGAGTTAACATAAATCAAGATGACATTGAGGCACTCCCGCGCTGGGACATGATGAGGAATTAAGGTTTCCCAGGGCTATGTCCAGGGCAGCCTGCACTCTCTCCTTCAGCTCGTGTCTTGCCGAGACAGATTGGAAGGAAGATCCATCTCCTTCAAGTTTATTGTCACCTCTGTGTCTTCTGCCTAGCAAGGGTGGCAGAGTTGCCGTGGGAACTTAGCAGTTGCAAGGTCCCCCTTCTCATCCTCAACCCACTTTCCAGTTTCACTAACACCTCTTTGATGACGCTCTGGTCCCCTTGCAAATTCTCTTCCCACACAGTGAAGTTCTGTGTCATAGCTAACATTCACTGAGTCCTTGCCACGTACTGGGACTTTTACTGTTTCACTGACGCTTCTTGGAGAACGTGTGAGATCGGTATTATTATTATCTCCATTTTGTACATGACAAAACCAAGGCGTAGAGAGGTAAGGTAGCTGATATTATGGTGTGGGGGTTTGTCTGAGTCAAGAGCGCTAACCCTAACCACCCCTACACTCATTACCTCTTCTTTCTTCCAAGCAAATTCTGATAGTCAAAGTTCAGTGCCATAAAAAGTATTCAAGCAACCCTGGGAATTCATTTGATCAATTTGACCTACATTATCTCTGGGGATTGCATCAAGATGAGATATAGTTCATAAATGAGGCTAACCCAGTATGATTATTCTCTCATGGTTGCATTTCATAAACTGGAACAATTTGTTCATGCTGTTTTATGGTTCCTCTTAAGTTGTTGGATTCTCTGGGCATCTGTGTATTATCTAGCTAAAATTGCTGCACTGTTAGTCTTAGGAAAAGGTCATGTAGGTTGGTTGAGGGCATGCTTTGAATTCTTTGAAATCACTTTTAGATAACCACAAATCTAGAAGTGGGGAAAATACCAAGTGTTTAATTTTGAAAACACAAATCCAACTGCGTATTTTAGAAATGACTTGCAACACACTGTCTGTGATTTTAGAACTTAATGGTACTTGTAGGTGTCTTACTTCTGATTAGCATTATTCCAGGGTCTGGAACATTTTAAATGCTCAGTAAATAGTTGTTTAATGAATGAATTAGTGGCATCATTTATATAATTTTGAGGAATTAAAAAAATGAGCAATGGGCAATCTCAATGTGTATACGAGGGCAATGATCATGTATAATGTATACTCGGTACTTTATAGAGGGCGTGACCCTCTCCATAAAGACATTTTGTATGTTCATAATATCTTCTATCTAAAGAACTTCATATTTTCAGCATGAGTTAATTCTCAAAATACTGCCCTGGGGAGGATGAGTGACAGGTTCCTCACTTATAGATGAAGAATTTGCAGTTGAGACTGGTTGAGTGTGACTAACTCAAGATTGATTAACTCCAGTGGTAGGGGACTTGTCTCCAGCCTCATTCTGTGCCTGTGACCAGCTCTTTGACCTTTTGGAAGCTGTGTGGCCTCCTACTGTTCAGCGCTGCTCCCTCGCTTATAAAAAAAGGAGCATTTAAATTTAATTACCCACTTTAAAGGAAATGTAATAATTTAGCGTTGTCAGCATATTTGGTTCCTAAATATACAACTAAAGTATCTCTAGCCATTTGGCCCCAAACACTTTTTTCTCTTCCCACAGTTCTACAAAGTGCACACTAAGCAGATGGCGCAGACAAGCACATGGTTTATTTACAGCCAGTACAGTAGATGGAGGCATATGCGCTAAGCCCTCTTATGCCCGCTCCATGGGAGCCATTAACACATCCGTTCAGATGAAAGAGTCTCAGGGTTTTGCCGTGGGCATTTCTGTTCGCTGCCCTGAAGTGTCACCATCTGCCCTCCTCTTGGAGGCCCTGACACCCTCGCCTCTGCCCAGCCAGGCCTGTTCTCAGAACACCCTTCGTTCACTAGATACAGCGCTGATAGCAGCTGCTCTCTGTTTTCACTTACACCAGTTTAACTCTAAGCCTGTCCCACTTCCACGTAAGGCTGCTCTTGGTTCAGGTTCTGTCCCATACAGTTCCACAGACATGTGTGATCACCTTCCACACGCCAGGCTGGGGCCTGGGGTACAGAGGGTTCCCTGGGAGCTGGCATGTGTTTCTTCCTTTGTGCTCTCGTTTCAAGGCTGCAACCTTCCTTGTCACCTGTGATACCTTGAGAGCCAGTAGCTATTGGGCTGCAAGACTTCATGCATCAGAGGGACCACACAATAGCCTCTACTTCCTGCACCACTCACCAAGGAATTATGTACATGCTTTTCATCCTTCTCGAATGTTCTCCTAAGCAAATAATTACTAATTATATTTAAAGAGCAGTGATTTGGAAATGTGTTCTACCCAAAATGTTTTTTGGGAGGCAAAAGATTTTGTAAATACCTAGTCTAGCCATTTCTGCTTATTACTCCCCTCCCCCAAATTAAAAAAAAAAAAAAAAGCATTTCAACTAGAAAGATCTGTCAGTTTAGCAACCCACAGCTAACTAGCAACAGCTTTTCCATTTTCTAATTCCGAATTCCTGGCAGAGCAATCTGATTGGCTCAATTTATCTTTTAAGCCAACCCACACAATTTGTAGGTTCCTGGCCAGCGTATAGAGTGGGCCTCCTTCCAGTCAGTTGTTCACTCCTGTCCAGTCATATGTTGCTAGACTAGCTTTGGTCACATGGCTTGCTGCTGAATTGTTGGCAGGATAGATTCCCAGAGAAAGGGACAAGGATGGAGCAGGCACCCAAAAAATTATGTATAGTACAGATATGATTTGACAGACCCTGAAACATAAAACCATGTTTTGCCCCTTGTCCTCAAACAAGTCTTTTTGTGAAACTGGATCCTGTTAGAATAAGCAGCACAGGAGAGTCTGACCCACACTCACCCTCTCCCCAAATTAGCTACTATCTGTCATGCTGTGTTTAAAACCATTCCATTTGAATCTGAACTTTAGAGCTTAAGTAAGTCTGTTTGTTTCCTGTAATTCTACCAACTAAGTGAAAAAAAAATTCACAAATGGAATCATACAGCATACAATAGTATTCCTCTATCTTATATGGCCAAAACTGAGGTCCCGGAATGAACAAGTATCAGCCACTTGTACATCCAGCAAGGGTGGAGGGCTCTACGTTTGCAACATCTGTCAGCTGGTGCTGGGCAAGGTCCACTCCCTGTGCCAAGCAACTCCAATTATTCTTTGGGAAACACACTTTTATTCATTGAGGAGCAGTGGCTTGCCATATCATACAATTGTATAGTGAGCGGAGAACAATAGACGTATTGTAGAAATATTTTTAAAAGAAGTGAACAGCAGACGGGCATAGGAAAAGGGCCCCAGCTCCAGAACGTCTGCTGGTATGTGATATTTAGCAAAGCGCAAGCATAAACCAGGCCTCTAGAGGACAGAAGACTTATTTTCAAATACTTCCTTCTGGGATGGGCCCAGTAGCATTGGTTTCTGGCTCTGCCCACAGAGTAGGTTTGAGGATGGGGGCGTACAGAGCCGGGGGGTCAGGTGCGCATGGAAGTGAGTGTGAGCACACCTAAACACCCTGCTTCACCACACTCACATTTGTAAGAAGAAAAACCAACCACTGATTGGCTTAGTATTTCCTAAAATACTAAAGGGTCTTAACTTGAGGTCTTGACTTCAAAGGACATGCACATAAATATTAATTTGTCAAGAGGTTAGAATTTGGGGTTTTAGATGACTTGAGATGAAACAGGGCTGAAGAAAACGTCTAAGAGGTTTGCAGTTCATGCAGCAGGTGACTAGTGACAGTGTTTTCCCTGATCAGTACCACCGAATATGCAGGATTTTTACCAGCCCGACATCAAAAGGATGCACATACTGTGACAGATGCATTTGTAGTTGATTCCGGCTGGATGGCCCTGGAGTGCTCTCAGTGAAGGTCTGCTGGGAATCAGAGAAGGTTTTTCCCCTTGCATTACCGAGACTGCCGAAGGCCCCCTTGATGGACCTGAGGAGGAGAGCAGCATTTGGCTGATCTTCCTCTCGCTTCATTAGCTCTACTCCCATATTTTCATCCTACGATGGTACACTGTGTATAAATCTTTAAACCTTAATGTTTAATAATTTATTACAGGCATCTTTGTTATGTTATAAACAAGACAGGATTCAGATCACAGAGCAGTTTTACTAAACTTTTATTCCTCTCTCTGAGCTGCAACCCTTCTGACCGGAAGATCTCCTACCTTCAATGAAAGAAACGTTTGTTTACAAGGCAATACAATTAGTCATTTTAGGGGCTTGCCCAGTGGTATAGTGGTTAAGTTCTTGCACTCTGCTGTGGCCGCCCAGGGTTCTTAGGTTTGGATCCCAGGTGCAGACCTATACACCACTCATCGAGCCATGCTGTGGCAGCATCCGACTTACGAAAAGTAGAGGAAGATTGGCATAGATGTTAGCTCAGCGACAATATTTCTCAAGCAAAAAGAAGATTGACAACAGAAGTTAGCTCAGGGCCAATCTTCCTCACCAAAAAAGGGTCATTTTTCCTATTTGATGGCAGTTAGAACTAAAACCCAGTTCTCTCTGACTCGTGAGGTGTACTTAGCATTAGATCAGTGTTTCCCAAGCTTTAGTCATTTGTATACCACCTGTAGGATTTTCTCCATATCTGCATACCACCTATATTATTTATATACTTTCCCTTAAATTAATTTTTTATACCAAACTTATTTTTTAAAAAAACTTTATATCGGTGGCACAGCAGTTAAGCTCGCACGTTCCTCTTCGGTTCCAGGGTTCGCCGGTTTGGATCCCGGGTGTGGACATGGCACCGCTTGGCAAGCCATGCTGTGGTAGGCGTCCCACATATAAAGTAGAGGAGGATGGACACGGATGTTAGCTCAGGGCCAGTCTTCCTCGGCCAAAACAGGAGGATTGGCAGCAGATGTTAGGTCAGGGCTAATCTTCCTCAAAAAAAAATAAATTAATTAAATTAAATTAAAAAAAACTTTATATGACCTCCTCAAGTAGAAAACCAGTATCATTCAATATAAATAGATAAAAATCAGTGAAACAAATAAGTGAAAATAAGAGTGTTACTACATTCTCGTCGATGCCCTTGCCTGTAGAAGATTCTGGGCCTAAGGCGGCAGCTGCCTGATGCAGAGGGGCGTTAGCAGGTGTTGTAGAGCTGTGGCAGACCTGCAACATCCAGCTGAGACTTGTGTGTTTGAGAAGGCTTGAGAAGTAATGGAAAAGGAGTAGGTTCTCATTTTGTAAGTCTGTGATGTGCCTCTGAAGTCACCTGGGGCGTCTCTGGTAGTGCACCCTGCTCTAAACCAGAGAACTCAGGAGACTGCTTCCTTCACTGAAGCCAATGAAACAGGTACGCAAGGAGACAGAGAGATTCAACAGGCATTTGTTGGGTACCACTGGAGGTGACCATAGAGTAGAGAGTGGCAGTCAAACAGGATGCCTCCTGAGAACTTCTTAAGCTTCGTGGAATGAACAGTGGTTGGGGGGAAGATGAAAGATGGGATAAACCCATCCCTCAGCCTTTTTGTTTCAGGCCACCTGACAGCACATTATGCATTTAATCATTTGCTAACATGGAGGTTAAACCTAACTGGAAAATCATGTGTGTTAAAAAGAAAAAAAATGGGTCACTTTTGCTATAGGTTACGAGTGCGTGCAGTTAAAGCTAAATTTGTTTCCGCTTTAAAAACCTGAGATGTTTTCCTTTCCTGTGGAATATTTCTTTTGGAAAGAATAGCAACAGGGGCTTCACTAAACTTGACGAGCACTTCCCTCGGCCGTAGCCCTACTGTGTTTCACATAAAAGACACCGAGACCTTTACTACAAGGTGGAAGTAAAATACTGTGTCTTTCCTGGAGTTGGCGCTCAGTACATATTTGAAAGTACATTTGTGGATTTATTTTTGCAGTACTTCCCTGGACAAAGTTGTGTCCTTTCTGCAGTGCCTGTACCGTCAGGTGCTGTCGTGAGTGGGCGTGGCACAGCATCAGAGGCCTCAGCATCTGTGTGTGGAATGCTGCTGTCTGTGAAGATTTGACACCGTAGAGGTGTTGTACCAGGCATCTCCCCTCTGCTCTGCTGGGTCCAAACACCCCTCCCTCCTCCACTCTGCTCTGCAATCCAGAAAATTGCCTTCTCTGCACTGCCTCCCCCAGTGGGCTCCTTTGCCTCTGGTTTCCAGTTGGGTTCAGCAAGGGGAGCACCCGAGACTGGAGGGAGGAAGCGAGTGAGATCAGGATACCTCTTCCCTGTGGGGCCTCTCAGACTGGCAGTTGCCCTTAAAGGACGGTCACTGCTCCTGTCAGGCAGCACACGCCACAAGCATTTCTGTCTCAGATTCAGGTATCCACTCTCTCATCTTGCCCCTTCAGGCCTTGGGATGTGACAGAGCCCGCCCCTCCCCCATTCCCCCTCATTACTAGCCAGGGGACTGCACTAGACCTTTTGGCTTTCCTGCGCCCTGCCCACTTCTTTGTAAACAACCCTTTTATTAAATACCCTTTAAATTATCATAATTCGATGGTGTCGCCTGTTTCCTCCTGGCATCTTGACTGATAAACAGCATATATGCAGATTTCTTTGCAGCACAGCAAAGCTAAACTGGTTCCAGAAGGACTGCCCTCTGACTTCAGCTTTAGTAGCAGTGTGTTCTATACCAGTGTGGTTCCCAAACTGGAGGGTGCTTCAGGATCACCCTGGAGGTTGAGAATATGCAGGTTCCTAGGCCCCACCCCTCCACCTCCTGACTTAGAGGCTGAGGATGGCTCTCAAACACTTGTAGGGATTGACCTTTTAGAGTTCACTAGACACAGAGTATGACAATTTACAGTACCCCAAACCCACGTGGCCTTCTGAACAGATAGCTGGTTCAGGGGCACTAGACCCCTGCCTTTTGTGCCACATTTTCCTATTTCCTGGGGGTGAGTGAGTGAGTGAGAGAAACACCTGATGATTGAAAATAAGAATTCCTCTAAAAAATACAATTTAATGAGAAAGAAAAGAAAACTAATCTGAGAGAAGGAAGTAACTGCTCTTTCAACTCCTTGTTAACCCCAGTGAACTGATGCATTAGGAGTGGCCAGACTCCCCGGCTCACTGTGCAGGATTTTGAAGGCAAGAGACCGTTTCCTGTTATCTAGCAGTAAAGCCCAGCATCTGTCTTGCCACGGAGTTCCTCACCATCCTCTGTTAAGAAAAAATTCTTATACACTACCAAGGTGTAACTCAAGATCTGAAACATAACCGTCTAAATACTGGACACTCTTTTCCTGCAAAAATTATTAAAAATAAGTCCTCTGTTCATATAAATCCCTTCAGTAGAAGCCTTGCTATAAGCCTATGAAATGTTTAGTCCGTCCCTGTCAGTGAGCACACTCTGAAAAAGCGTCAGCACTCCGCTCTTCCAAGGGCTCCAGACCCTGAGTGAAACAGGATGTGGTAGACAGTGGGCCTTGGTGTCCAAAAGACACGAGTTCAAATCCTGCTTGGACCCAGGGGCCCATTTCTCCTAGTTAGGCTATTGGGAAAACTAAATAAGAACATAAAGCCCTTGGGACATGTGAGAGAATGTTACTCCCTGTATACCCCCTCGGCCTTACCCCATCATCACCAGAACTCTATCATCTGAAAAAATCCACTTCCCTCACCTCAGGGCAGAGTTCCAGAGATAGAAAGATAATTGGAAGGTGTATGCTGCTGAGTCAGTGCGGCAGACCCTGGGTGCCTCCAGCTACCCTGCAGTGGGTATTGCAAAATTATAAAACAGAATTTCTCAGTTCAAGTTACTAGTAATTCATCTTACTTTGATGCGTGAGCCAGGACACGTAGCAGTCCTGTCTTCCAAAAAGATTGAGTGAGGGTCATTCTGCTAAGGGCTAGTAGCTTAAGAAGGATAATGAACTGTTATATAATATTTTGTCATTTCATTCATTTTAAGCCTGTTCCTTTTGATGGGTTGGTGAGGTGCTTTTAGCTGACGGGTGTGGACATTAAGATAAAGGGTCATCTTGGATAGAATTACCTAGGAACAGAGGTCCTTCCCAGGAGGGCGGAGCTGGGTCTGAGGGGGAATCCAGCTGACCCAGTTGGAAGTGCCCGAGTCTCTGCAATGTGTCCACCATCTCCACCAACCCCTCCCCTCCTGCAGGTTAGCTTTCAGAGCCATCTAGATGGATTTGCCCTGGAGAGAGATTGGGGGTTCTTAATGGCCCCTGGAGTCATTTCAACCGGCATTCAGGAGCCAAGAGTTACAAGCTTGTGCAGTTATGTTTCATCTCTGAACACAAGTTGCTCAAAAAGGAGGAAGTCCAGTCAGGCTGTGTGTTTTTTCAGTCTAAATGAGATGCTGGCGCTCGGGGATCTTGGGCACTGCACTGGTGTCCTGGAGTGAGGTTGGCTGCAGGCAGAGGGCAAGGTGTGTGACCAGTTTAGAAGTAGACCCCACTGCCTGCTCCAGCCCATTCCACTTCCCCTTCCATTTGGCCCTTATCCACAAGTTCCTCAGCTACCCTGAGAGCTGTCGTGAGCACAGAAGAAGAGAAAAGAAAAGGCTAAGAAAAGCAGAAACACTTAGAGGAAATGTCACGAGAGCAGCTTCTAGGTGATGCCAACCCTCACCCGTCCCCCACAAGGCCTCTCTTTCACACAGCCTACTTCTTTGTCACTTCAATTTTTTTGGCGGCCTACAATTCGATTATTTTAATTTGAGGTTATAATGACCTTTAAAAAGAAAAAGCAGTTCGTTCAGAGGAAGTTGATGACTCATTAAATGTTGAGTGACACATATGTATGAATTACACGTCTGCCATAGGGAGGGGGCTATGATTGGAAAGGTGGTCAGTAGACACTTTGAGCCCCTTGGGGAAGGGACCCAGGTAGGAAATGTGGTGATATGAAGTCACTAGGAGGACTAGAAAGGGGGCAGACCTAGGAGTGGGGAGAGGATTAAGGAGAAAAACACTTGAACCATGTGGATTCTTGTTCCCAAGACCCAGAAGTCAGGCCAGCGGTGGTTTTATTGTGCACGAGGCTGTTTTGGTGGGGCAGTCTGGTACCTAACCCCTACGATAGAGGCGTCTGTCATGTTAGAGTTACCAGATTGAGCAAATAAATAAATAAAAATAAATGAAAAATACAGGATGCCCAATTAAATTTGAATTTCAGATAAACAGTAAATAACTGTTTAGTATAAGTATGTCCCAAATGGTTTATCCAAAATTCAGTTTTAACTGGGTGTCCTGAATTTTATCTGGCAGTGTTCAGAACTGCTGAGCTCCTGACATCTGGCAGGTCTTGGAGAAAGATGTCATTTGCCCCGCTTTGGTGCTGGGAAGGCTGAGTTGAAGAGGGATTGTGGTTTACAGCCTCTTGGGGGAAAAGCCTGCGGCAGTGGTGTTCCAACCCCTGGACCAGCCGTAGAGAACGCATTGCAGGACCAAACACACAGGGCTTACGAACACACTTTGGGCCATCTGGTGTTTATCTTGGGGTGGCAGAAAGGGCCCTTGAGGGAGGTGAGGCCAACAGAGGGCTCTGCTCTTTGAGAGGCTCTTCCGAAAGGCTTGGAGAGTCCGGGGGCTGAGGGTGGCTGACGGAGACCCCGGGAGCTTCAGCAGAAGCCTGGAAGGAATATGAGAGTCACTTAGTCTGCCTTCTTTATTTTATGCGGAAGCTGAAGGCTAAGGAGGGTGAAGTACCACTCAAGTCGCAGAAAAAATCCTCCGTGAAGCCTGTAGCAGAATCAGGTTTCTTAAGTCCTCGCCGAGTTCTTTCCAGTCCGTGGTGCTGACACAGCAGATGTGGATGCAAGCCTCCAAGTTTCCACACACGCCATTGCACATACGGTACCCACTCAGGCCAGCCTTGTGGGAAGGACCGAGTTCTGCTAATGAGTCACCACCCGCATTTTCTGTTCTGTTGGTGTCACAACCGCCGAGGTAGCCCCTTGTTACCAAGAGGCCGGGTGTGTTTTATATCACAGTTAGCAAAAACTAGAGACCACAAGATTCAGGTCCTGCCATTCATTGCATTAGATGCTACGTGAGGGCAGTCACGCATGTTTCCAAAGTTTGGCTACTCGGTCCAATGAAAGCAAAACCTAAAGTTGTGCTTCCTTCTGGCTTAAAAATCTATATCAGTGATTTTCCATTGATACTACCAATGTAGTAGTCTGTCCCTATTTAGGACAGAATTATGGCAGGGGAATAGTCAACAGTGTCTGCTTATTGCAGTGCCCAGTTTTCTCTGAATCCTTTTTTTTTTTTTTTTTTGAGGAAAATTAGCCCTGAGCTAACTACTGCCAGTCCTCCTCTTTTTGCTGAGGAAGCCTGGCCCTGAGCTAACATCCATGCCCATCATCCTCTACTTTATATGTGGGATGCCTGCCACAGCATGGCTTGACAAGCGGTGCCGTGTCCACACCCTGCGAACCCCAGGCCGCTGAGAAGCAGAACGTGTGCACTTAACCACTGCGCCACCGGGCCTGCCCTCTCTCTGAGTCCTTAAGCAAGGCCTTCCTATGTTTTTAGGACCATGATGTCTCTTCCTTGGCTTTTAAACATGCGGGAATGAAATGTTCTTTCTGAGTTTATTTGGTTTACTTTAGCAGCTTTTGATGTAAACTGTGGATTTGAGGATAAGAAGACTTTAGTGAACCAGTGGCTCTGTCCACACTGTCTTATCCCCTCGGTAAATTAGCACATGGGAAACTATTTAGAGGGGAGAAGGTCATTTATGGGAAAGAAGATGCTTTTCTTTTTCTCTGTTCATGTGGTTTCCTCTATTCCTGACATGATGGATATTTGTGATGTTTTCTTGGAAAGCAAAATATCCCATATTAACATAGTACAGCTTTTTTAGGAAGCTGAAATTCCACATACTCTTGCACAGATTATTTCTTCAGGTAATTCTCCATTTGTACTGTTTGCTGCAGAAATGAGATTATCCTCAGCAGAATCGTTTCTGTGTTATCTCAAGAGTGATAATGTTAAACATTACCCAGCCAAGGCCGTAGGCAAAGACACCTGTTGTTCAGGTTCTTACTATTCTTTGCCTCCGTGGTCTCCATCACCCACGCCCCAGGAGTCACTGGCTGAGAACATCATGAAGTAGGTTACTTCCTTCCCTGATGCTAACAATAATTGTACTTGACTCTTCGCAGACTGGAGAACGTGAAACTAACAAGCTGAGGATATGTGATGAATGAAACTGACTGGGATCTGATCAACTTTGGAATTTGTGGTCCTCAGTTCAGAGTAGCTTGAGAATAAGAAAATCTCTTGTACATTTACTAGTGTTAGCTAATTGACTTAAAAAAAAATGATCTGTAGGGTGAAACCTCACTTCCAGACTCAAGCCCTAAAAGCAGCATAGTTTGAAAAAAGAATTTTTAATGAAGCTAAAATATTTGAAGTGATTGAAGTAATACTTTTTAAAGAACTAAATGTATACCCCAGAAAGGTACCTGATTGACAAAATCCAAAAAAACTACCAATTAGCCAAGAACAGTGCTCAGAGGATGAGTGGCAGCATACCCTTGGAACTCTGAGTGGCCTCCGAAGGTCAGCGGGAAGCTGCTGTTTCGAGGCAGATGGAGGGTCCTGGGAATAGCTCTCAAAGCGGATGGGGGCTTTTTCTAGAGAAAATGGATAAACAACTGGGCCACTGAGTTTCCATTTCTCACACTTAGAGGAACTTTAGCTGGATTCTGGTCATCTTCTGGTTCCAAATTTTATGGTTTCCTAGCCAAGAAAAACATGTATGGTTGGGAAATCCAGGAGTTTTGTCCAGTTTCTTCAAAACTCACTCTGCGTCCATCTTGGTAAATAGTCAGTGGTTAAGTATTACATTGTTAGTTAACTTGGCATGTCTATAGAGCTTATCTGCCCAGTGGGCTGCAAACATGTTGAAGACCAAGATGGTGTCTGATGCTTCTGTTCCCTTCATTAGCACCTAATCAGCATCTTGCACCTGCTCAGTCACTGTTACACAGAGATCTTCCCCTGGTGCCCAACAAGTTCATGCCTGTCATGGTGGGGAGCTAAGATGGAGGCAAAAGGTTTTTGTCAAAGGCTCTACTCCCATATAGGCTGTCTACAGAACACTCGTATGTGTCTCTAACACCAGCAGAAGTGAGGAAGGAGTAATCCAAAAACAGTGCACAACCCAGGCACTATTTGCATTTGTCAGTTTTAGATGCACTTGCTGTTTTTGTAATTGGCTCATGTTTTTCTAGTATGATCGTTCCAGTTTCTCATAATTCATAGAATGAATGATACTTTCCCAGTTAGGTCTAAGTGGCTGGTATGGAAGTTATGTTGAATTTGGTATTCGTTTCCCTAGCCAACAAGTTTCTCTCCCTATAAATGTTTGTTTAGTTAAACTACACATCATAAGAATCCCCATGTATGCTGCTTCAGGGCGACTAGGCAGATGTTACAGGACAAGTGGGGAACTCCCTGAAAAAGCCACCTAATCCTAAATGAAATGCACACAGTGTAGAGAACCCTGCCGTAATTATGATGGATGTGGTTTACATTGAAACGTTTAAATGCAATGTCCCTTAAAAGTGCTCTGAAATCTGCCAGGTGGGAGGTGACCACTGAACAGAACGATTAGGGTGCTGCCGGAAGCTAGAGAGTTACGAGGCCTGCTGCGGCATTGTAAGTGATGCAGACAGTATTTCCAGATCTCTCAGGTATAACACGGGACTCTGCGCAGCGCCCCTTACACCTGTCACTGTGAACTCAGCACTTAATGTTCCGGGGTCTTATTTGTTGGCGGAGGTCTTTTCAGTATCTGTGAAGGATTAGGATAAAATCTAGGGAAGTATAAGGTAAAGTATGGAGCAGCAAACACCGAGGAGATTTTTAGATTAAAATTTTGGCGTGTTCTCTTCCCGAATCACGGGATTGAGGCATTTGCCATTTATACTTGTCTCTGCTGCAGCCCCCATGGCATCCTACCCCATCCTCAGAGAAGATCAGCCATGGGCATTCGGTTTCCCACGAGAAGAGTTGAGGAGAGAACTGTGGGCTGGGCAGGAGAGGGTTCCATCTGGAGCTGGGTTTCCAGAACCTCGAGGCAGAGCTTTGTGTCACTGCAAAATAACCTATTCCTCGGGAATTCTGCTGCATCATCCTTGGAACTTACATTCCCATTTTCATCTCGGTGGGTATTTCTGGAAGTCAATGAATAGTATTAACTTATGTTCTGAAAAAACAGAACAATCCTGTGACAGATTTCAGAAGCACGGTTGCAGAGAGTCGTTCCCATTTTAGATTATAGTAAATTCCTTCTGCGTCAGGCTCGCTCTCTGTGAGTTTTCTTTTCCTGCCTTCATCACATTCATCATCCCCTGGGCGGGTTGTGTCTGTCCCTCCTGTTGGCACTCCCACGCCCTCAGCAGAGGAGTTCTGCAGGGCCTCAGGCAGCCTCCCGCCAGCCCGAGAGCCTGCCTCCTCCCATCCCCCGGCTCTCCCACCCTGTGGTGAGACCTGTGCCGGATTTGCAGCTCTTCTGGACTAGTGTGTCATTACTTGGAAGAAAATTAGAAAGCTTTTTACGTCGCTTATTACAAATCATTAATTGAAGCGCCACAACACCCAAGGAATTTATTCTCATTGATGTGTGCGTAACTCTTATTAACATTAATAAAGTTGCTTAGAATCAAAGAACCAGCAGGAATTCATAACAGAGCATCCATTTTGATCCTGCTTTGCAAAGTGACTCATACCCACAGGACATCAACAAGCATTTTAAATATGATTTTTACAACTCCTTTTTAAAAAGTAGAGCAATTACTGAATCTATCATAGCACACTCATATCCTTCAAAGGCAACAACGGTTGCCATTTGTACAGTACTGCCCCACCCGGGCTGGAAGTTGCCAGCTTTGTCCCACGTGTAGGCAGTATGGTGTAGGCAACCTCTCCTGTGGCTGCCGCTCCTGCACACTTGCATCAGGAGCTAGAGTCTTTGGGACTCAGCAGTAATGGGTGGAGGAAGTGCGGGAGCAGTGGGAAGGGGACCATACCTAATTGTCACCCATGAGACAGAGAAAATTTAACAGAGACCTTTGCTTCACCTGACCCATTTATGCCCTGCTCTACCTGTGTGGTTATTGACATCACTGAAGTGAAGAGTGGAGGGGTGGGAGATTTTAGTCCAGATATTTGCAAAACTGTTGGAACACTCCACTTACCAGTCCTTACCATGGTAGAGGGACCACAAAGAATCTGAAGATGTTATAGAAACAACAGGAGAATACCCCTAACCTTTCACTTAAAATGGGAACCCTAGGAGTTCGAGCTGCACTTGCTCAGTGAATGTATTTGTACTGTGCTTGAGCATTCACCTTAGTAGCCAATAAAGGGAGACTTCTCACCTAAAAGTGCCGCATTTGAGGTCTGCGTGTTTCTCCCCCTTTCTTCCCAGCTCCTTCTCCACCTCCTCTTCTGTCTGTAATAGGGCATTAATTTATGGATGTTCCCAGTGTTTGGGAAATGAGTTCAGTTTGGGAGAGAAAGAAGAGAGATTTTCGTGTTTATATCTGATTTGGACGTAATGGTTGGTAACCTTTCAGTGCCCTCTGGTCTTTCTTAAAAAGCTTAAATTTTATAACAAATAGGTTAACACTTGTTTGTTTTTTTAAAAATCACCCTTCCTAAAAGTGAGAGTTGGAAAACTGTAAATTAATTTCGTTAGATTGTTGAAGTGGTGGTTGTAATTGAATTATATCCCTAAAGACTGGCAGCTTCTCACCTAGTTTTGTCCTTGGAATGTTCGTGAACCTTGCGAGAACTTCGAGTTCCCTCTGCTCTTGTCTGAGGTTGGAAAACAGTCATTCATTTCTGTAATTGCTCATCTAGATATTCTGAGGAAGAAAAATACGGAATATCCCCTTAATGACTGAACCTCATTTCCAACCCTTTATTTTTTCTGAAAGAATAAATAGGCGATTTCCAAAGGAAGGAAGCAACACTGGTTATTACCACGTAGACTCCATCTGGCACTGTATAGATAAAAACAAGCCCAGAGTGCTCTCGCTTATTCTTCCCCACGGTGCTGAGTACTGGGGCAGGATTATCCCTGTGTTACAAATGAGGTGTAAGCTGGAGAGGTGAAGCGAGCCTTTCTGCAGGCCACAGATCCAAGGAGGGTCAGAGACCAGATGAGAGGATTGAGGGTGCGGCTGCACCATTACTCCCCAGCGCTGCCTGCTGCTGGATCTTACTAGAGTCAGGTTGCATAGGCCCAGTGTCGGCCCAATGGATCATTTGTTCCCAGGGACCCAATTTGACCTTCAGTACCTAACAGAGTGCTTGGTGCATGACAGAGACTCAATAAATGTTTGTTGAATGGATGTATTGTCCAAGCCAAAGAATTCATTATACTTCATCATCTCATCCTGGTGACTGCCCTGGCCACTGCTGCGTCTATTTTGAAAACTCCTTGCTTGCAGGTGAGTTTAGAAACATTTGGTTTTGGGGCTGGCCCCGTGGCCGAGTGGTTAAGTTTGCGCCCTCCGCTGCAGGCGGCCCAGTGTTTCGTTGGTTTGAATCCTGGGCGAGGACATGGCACTGCTCATCAAACCACGCTGAGGCAGCATCCCACATGCCACAACTAGAAGGACCCACAACAAAGAATATACAACTATGTACCAGGGGGCTTTGGGGAGAAAAAGGAAAAAAATAAAATCTTTTAAAAAAAAAGAAATGTTTGGTTTTTTTTAAAATAACGTTACCAGAATTTGCCACACGTGCTAGTGTGGTCAAAGGCCTCTGGTGGCCAAGGCCATCAGCAAGTCAAAGATACACAATAGAGATACTATGTGCATACTTTCTCTGATTTAAACTTATTTTAAATGGTTTTTATTTTTTCCTGACTTGAAAATAGGCACTCATTGTAGAAATTTGATGAGCTCTAAAGAAGAAAATAAAAATATTTCTTAATCACATCATATCAAGATAGCAGTGTTAGGATGTATTTATTTCCCCTCTTTTGTTTGGGAGCTGCATGTCATTTTATACATATATATGGTTTTGATCCTGCTTGTTTCATTTAGTATTAAATTGTGATCATTTTCTAATGTGATTAAATAATGACTGTGGAGTTTTCCATTGTGTAAATAGACATGGTTTATTTAACCATTCAGCGTTTTATTACCATGCAGTTAAATTTTCTCATATTTGATATTATAAATAACACAGAGAAAACATTTTGGCATCTAAATATTTGCTCACTTCCTCATTATTTCTTGATGAAATAATCAATATCCTTGACTAAGTAAAAATATTACATTTCTGTACATGAAAAATCCTAAATAAAATTAAAGTCAAGGAAACCTTAGGAAAACTATTTGCCACAAATACATTAAAATTCTTAATACGCCATGCCCTGGTTTCCTTTCACTCAGCCCAATTTTTTTCTCACATTCTCATGACCAGGCCTCATTCTGATTTCCTGACCGTTGTACTGGTATCTCATTTGATTTAGCTAAAATTCTTCCACTTGAACATATAGTTCTTGCTCACATCCCTCACACCACACGGCAATATCCACCCTTCTCTACTGGGACTTTATAAGGATTGTCTGACATTTATCATTCCATCTGACTTGCAAGTCCTTGAGTAACCCCTGCACGTTTCTCTTGGAAACACCTGAAAACTTAATAAATAAATTCAAACTACTGTACACCATGCGGAGCACCGAGGGAGATGTTTTAAAGTATGACATAGCCCCTGCCGTTGAGAAACTTGCAGTCAACTTGGAGACGCAACATGCCCACATGATAAGTAAACCTGGACACAAGAGATATTACATGAAATTGCTGGAAACTTCAATTTACTAAACCTTACCCACCTTCCCCTGTTTTCTACAGTTTCTACAATTTCTTTGACCTGTGCCTTCAGAACCCCTGAACCTTACTGCTCATTGCCCTTACCCATGAGGTGATTTCAATCAAGTTGGTCTGGTTATATCATTAAGATTTTACTCAGACGGTCACCACGATGGCAGGATTTCTCTCTTTTGTTCGCTATTGTGTCCTTAGCCCTCAGAACAGGGAATGGTATGTAATATGTGCTCGGTTAATATTTATTGAACATATGAATAAAAAGTCTGCATTTTTTTCTTCAAGTGGACACTACCAGCACACAGTTATGTGACAATAGGTACAGTCAGTTCAAAGGAGAGATTGTGATGGGCAAGAGCTCTTGCTCAGTGGCAGACCAGTGGGGGTTCAAATCTTGGGTCTGCAACTTACCAGCTTTGTAACCTTGGGCAAGTTGATTTCTTCCAGGTTCAGATTCTTCCACTGAAAACGTGGCTAACCTTCTCCCAGTCCATTGGGTTAATAGGATGAAGTGAGGTCAGTTATGTAAAGCTTAGCACAGTACTTGGCACATCGTGAGTGTCCAGTAAATGTCAGCTGTTATTATTTATAAATGTTTCCCCTTCCCTCTGATCCCTTAATATTGTCAAACCACATTCTGTTCTGTGGGACACAGAAATAGAAACTGATTTATGATGAGGAATAATAATATATAAGCTTTGGAGTCAGACCTGGCTCTGCCACTCGTGTGGGTTACTTCACTTCTCTGTGCTTTAGTTTCTTTATCAGCTGAAGACGTATAACATTACCCACTGCTGAGGGTTGTGTGAAGACTAAATGAGATACTGTACACAAGGGCCTATAATATGTTCAGTAAGTGCTCTTTTCCCCTCTGTTGTCTCGGTTCACTTAGAACAGCCCTCTGTGATTTTGCTACCCAGCGCATGTCTCTTCTTCCACTACAGTGTTCTTCAGTTTATTGTGATGTGACAGACAGAATGTAATACATTTCTACATCACAACCATACCATACATGCAAACATGCATGTGTGATTGAAAAAACATTTTTTCACCAAATAATACTATGTATGATGACACCTCTATCAGTTTGCTAGGGCTGCCATAACAAAGTGCCACAGACCTGGAGGCTTAAACAACAGATATTTACTTTCTCACCTCTCTGGAGGCTACAAGTCCGAGATGAAGGTGTGTGCAGGGTTGATTATTTCTGAAGCCTCTCTCCTTGGCTTGTAGATGCCCTTCTTTTCCCTTTGTCCTCACATGGTCTCTCCTCTGCGCACGTCCTAATTTCCTCCTCTTACAAGGACTCCAGTCTTATTGGTTGAGGGCCCACCCTTGGACTCCTTTTACCTTAATTACCTCTTTAAAGGCCCTATTTCCAAATAGGGTCACATTCTGAGGTCCTGGGGGTTAGAGCTTCAACATAGGAATTTGTGGGCGTGGGGAGGCAGGGAGGGAGGAGACACAATTCAGTCCATACAATGCCCTGATGTTTTTCTCTTTTATGTCATTAATGAAAATGCTGGGTACAACCAACTTAAGTTGAATTTTGGGACCCACTAATTTGATGACCAGACCACAGGTCTAAAGACACTACTCTAGCGGGTTGTGTTCGTTTACCAGCTTAGTGTGAAATTGGTACCAGCATTAGGACTTGCCTTTGACTGATTGCGGAGACCCCCCAGAAGCTCACAACACGTAAGGGAGAGCAAGATCAGAGTGGACAACCTTCTGCAAACATACAGCAATTATCTTGGTTTCCAGGGTCCACAAACTTCTTTCTGTAAATGGCCAGATAGTAAGCATTTCTGGCTTTGCAGGCCCTACAATCTCTGCCAAGACAGCTCTGCCTTTGTATCATGACAGCAGCCAGAGACAAGAGGTAAACTAATGGGTGTGGCTATGTTCCAACACAACTTCACTGATAGGCCCTGAAATTTGAATTTCTTATAATTTTCACATCACGAAATATTCTTTTGATTTTTTTTTTTCAACCATTTAAAAAGATAAACACCATTCTCAGTTCATGGGCTGTGCAAAACTGGCAGCGGGCCAAATCTGACCCACAGGCTGTAGCTTGCCTACCCCTGCCCCGGCTGGTAGAACCAACTCATCTAGCTAAAAGGCTTGCAAGGAATTGGCCCGGATGATTTTCCTCAGTCCACGTAAATTCTTAACTGATTATCCTCTTTGACTCTTGTGATTTATCTATATTTTTGGATGGAAAATCTCTCTGGCCACTTACGATAAAAAATTATTTTTTTTTTTTTTTTTTTTAAAGATTTTATTTTTTCCTTTTTCTCCCCAAAGCCCCCCGGTACATAGTTGTGTATTCTTCGTTGTGGGTTCCTCTAGTTGTGGCATGTGGGACGCTGCCTCAGCGTGGTCTGACGAGCAGTGCCATGTCCGCGCCCAGGATTCGAACCGACGAAACACTGGGCCGCCTGCAGCGGAGCGCGCAAACTTAACCACTCAGCCACGGGGCCAGCCCCACGATAAAAAATTATTTATAAAGCAAATGTTATTTCCTTACCAGAGGGAATCTAACTGGGCATGTGGAAACCTTCTTAAATGACCCATGAAATCCTTGTCATATGGTGAAGTTAGGAGCAGAATTAGTGTCAGAAAATCTGCACAAAAACAAGAGTTTGAGTCCAGGGAGTCTCCTTTGGGAAGTTAATATTCAGGGAAATGGAGCGGCCAAAGAAAGGCCGCGGATTCCTCATGATCCATGGAGTAGAGCAGCTCAGATCTAGGATCCTGGTCCCCATGCTGTCCTCTCATGGTGAGGGTGAGTGAGGTTTCCTTCACAGGAACCCCACGTCCTCCACAGTCCCTTCACACACCGTTCCTTTCCCATCACAGAATGTAGGCCTCAGCGGGCGCAGCCATCTCTCACTTCCTGTGGGGGCTGCCTGCACTCCAGGACGCTGTGTAGGTCTGAGAGAGCAAAGCTGTTTGGGAAAACCAGAATCTGGCCATATGGTTTCTATGCTCCAGGGGATTTATTTCAGTAGTGGCTGGAGCAGTTGTGCAGAGCGCATGCCTGATGATGATGGCTCGCCCCTGCACAGACTCTGACCAGAGCAGGAGCGGGCCTAGCAGAAAGCGGAGGTCGAGCTGCCTCCGAGACTAGGGGACAGAACTCTCTCTCCATCCATGTGGTGCTTGCTGCTCTAAGGTAGGTCAGGACTCCACCTCGTGACCATGCGTATTCCACAGTGGGAGACTGAAAAGACTGAAGAGGAAATCGACAAAGGCAGGAACGGCGTCCTGGGAGTTATTTTCAGTATTTCAGGCTATCAGGTGGAAACGATAGGTTTACCCACAGCAAGGCGACAGAGGCAAGCTGAACTGTTGTTGCTTCCATTGGCAGGATGAGCTGATGTCACGTGGTGACTCTAGAAGGGAAATATTGAATACATCTTCATCCCCAGGACTTTTCCATCTAGAGATGCTACAGACTGTAATTCAAAGTCCAGGAAACTGTTTAATTGACATGAAAAAATTGGGCTTGAATACCCAAATTATCACTTAAGAAAAATCAATAAGATAAAGTTAAAATGATTTGTATTATTATATTTTGAAACTGTGTTTGCTTCGTTCCATTCTAACATATAATAATAAAACAGCATTGGCATGACTGTCATCTTAAGTGAATAAAAAACACAATTAAATGAAATGGCACTTTTAAGCTTTTAGCGAAGCAAATTTTTGAATTATCTTGCTTAAATTAAATTGCTGTGCTCTCTTGCTTTCAGTACTCATAAGAGCTCTGTTTTGTCTCTGGTTTCACTGCATTAACCACCCGATTTTTTTTTAATTGAAGTATAACATTCATACAGAAAAGTGCACAAATTGTTAAGTGCACTGATAATGAATTTTTACAAAGTGAACACTCCCCTGTAACCAGTAGCCAGATGGAAAAAGAACGTCACCCAAACGCCAGAAGCCCCTGAGACTTCTTTCCAGCACCTACCTACCCCCACTCCCACCAAAGGTAACTAATAGCGTGATTTCTAACAGGTTGATTTTGTCTGTTTTAAGCTTTATGTAAATAAAATCTTAAGTATGTACTCTTGCGTCTCTCTTTAGGAGATTAATCCGTGTTGTTATGAGTTGTAGTTTATTCATTCTCATTGCCGTGTAATATATTGTATAACTATACCAAAATTTATTTAACCCTTCTGTTGTAAGTGGGCTTTTGGGTTGTTTCCATTTTGGGGCTGTTACAAATAGAGCTGCTAGGAACATTTTGTACGTGTCAATGGGTGAGCATCTGTGACATTTCCGTAAGATTCCTTGATGGTGAGGTCCTGGGTCATAGGATATGGGTGTGTTCAGCTTTAATAGATACTGCCAGTTTTCTAAAGTATCTTTATCAATTTGCGCTCTCACTAGCACTGCGTGACAGTTCCAGTTGTTCCATATCCTCACCAACACTTTGTGATTTTTGTCTCTGTCATGTTAGCCAATCTGGTAAGTGTGAGTTGGTAATGCATTGTGAATTTACTTTTCTCCGATAACTAAACTAGAGCGTCTTTTTCTATGTTTATTGGCCATTTGGATTTTATTTTTTTATGAAATTTCTTTTCAAGTATTTGCCCATTCCTTTATTGGGTTGTCTGCCTTTTCCTTATGGATTTGTAGGAGTTCTTTGCTGAATATATGTATTGCAATTATTTTCTCCCCTATGCAGCCTATGTTTTGATTCTGTTGATGTCACTTTATAAAGACATTCTTAATTTTAATATAGTCCAAATTATCATTTTTTTTTATGGTTAACACTTTCTTGTGTTATGTTTTTTTAAAAAAATCCTTACCTATCACAAGGTATAAAGGCATTCTCTACATTTTTTCCTAAAAGTTTCATTATTTTACCTTTCACATTTAATTCTGCCATCCATCTAGAATTGATTTTTGCTTTATGTAAGGTAGAGATTAAGATGCCTTTTTTTCATATGGATACTCAGTGTATTCATTTCCTGGGGGTGCTGTAACAAAGTACCACAAACTGAGTGGCGTCAAACAACAGAACTTTATCCTCATAGTTCTGGAGGCCAGAAGTCCAAAATCAAGGTGTCAGCAGGGCCGTCCTCCCTCTGAAGGCTCCATGGAAGATCCTCCCTTGTCCCTTCCTAGCTTCTGGCAGTTTCTGGTAATCCTTGATGTTCCTTGGCTCACAACTGCATTGCTCTGATCTCTGCCTGTTTTCGCATGGCCTTCTTCCCCTAGTGTCTCTCTGTGTCTGTGTTTCCTCCTTCTTATAAGGATACCAGTCATATTAGATGTTGGTCCCACCCTAATCCAGTATAACCTCATTTTCACCAGTTACATCTGCAACAATACTAGTTCCAATAAGGCCACATTCTGAGGTACTGGGGGCTTAGGATTTCAGCATATCTTCTGGAGGGAGCCACAGTTCAACCTACAACACCTGGTGAACCCAAACCATTTATTGAACTTCAGTGTTGTCATTGTCACAAATTAGGTGACTATCTATGTAGATCTGTTTTTTGAACCTTCTGTTTTGTTCTGTTGGTCTATTTCTCTGTCTTTGCACAAATACCACACAGTCTTAATAGGATTATTTTATAATGAATCTTGATATCTGATAAAGTAAGTCTTCCAGCCTTGTTCTTCTTCAAGAATATCTTGGCTTTTGGCCCCTTACGTTTCCATATAAGTTTAAGAACCTGCATGTCAATTTCTACTGGGGGGCGGGACCTATGTTTTTCTTTGTTGAAATTACATTGAAGATGCAATTTTGGGGAGAATTGACATCTTAAAAATATTGGCATTTCCAGTCCCTGTACAGGGCATAACCCTCTATTACTTAGGTCTTTAATTTCTGTCAATAGTATTTTGTAATTTTCAGTGTAAAGGTCTTACACATCTTTTGTTAGATTTAGTCCTAGGTATTTGATATTCTTTTGGTGGAGATTTGTTCTGATGAAATAAAAAGCAGAGGAAGAGAAGGAAAGCTTCTACAGGGTTTACTGCTTCAGATTATTAAGGAATTTTCCCGAGTTTACCAAGCTTAGCAGGGCTAAGATGTAAGTCAAGGTCTTGCTGACTCCAGATAAGAGCTGGGCAAATATGTTAGTTATCACTTCAAAAGTGCAGCTTTTATGACAGGTGACATGGTTCAAAACGTGGGACCCTCAAGGGTGGGTAAAATAGATCCTTGGTAGAGAAAAGGTGGAGGTGTTGGGTCACCAGCGTTGCTGGAAGAGGAAGGAAGAGGTGTTGAGGATAAGATTCAGATAGGGGATGGGGGTAGGGGGCTTGATTGGGATTTTCAGTGTTGCTAGAACATTAGAGTTCCCCAGAAGTGCCTGGTGGGCCAGGAGGATGGCTGAGGTGGTGGCGTTTTGGGTCCTTTTCCTCTTGAACCAGAGCTGATCTGTCTCACTTTTGTCTAATATTTTGGAGTTTAGCATAAACCTTGGAAATGCATGCATCTGTGTGTGTGTGTGGCCACACAAGCTTCTGGTACATACTAAAAAAATAGTTTAAAAACTGCCAGACTAGATATTCTCTAACACTCCATTCAGCCCCAAGATTCTGGGATTCTAATATTGTAGCCAGCCGGCACTCCAGGGGCTCCGCACACATCATTATTAACCCTGATCTTGGCAGCACTCTGATACTGTGTGTGTTTCACGGGCTTTCCCAGGAACCCCTGCAGAATATCTGTTTGGAGGGTCTTGAGAGTGGTAATCAGGTTGGACGCGCGCTCGGGGCCTTGTCCAGCAGCTGTGCCTGCAACACAGCAAAACCACATTTCTGTTCAGACTGTGGCTTGCAGATCCCTAGGAACAGCTTCATTTATAAAGGCAAGTCAAAGCTAATTCAAGTATACTACAAAAACAGAGTTTTGATTTTATTTTTACCTGATACATAAGTGATGTGATCACCTGACAGAAACTCATTGCCAGAAAGACATGATTATTATAAATATATACTCATGAGTCTCATAGAAGCAAAATCTTTTTCCCTCCTGACCGTCAACTAATTATTCCAATGGCAATTACTTCATATATTTCTTCCCCAGATAAACTGGGTACCCTCGGCCTAAAGGTTTAAAGAACATATTATTCTGAAAAGGAGGAGGAGAAATTATATCCCTACTCCTGCTGGGGATTGATGGAGATTACAGGGGGCAGAGGGAGCCCTAAAACCCCACTCAGCCCCTCCAACCACCCTTTTGCATGACTCAGCTCAACCTTTTGTGCCAGTGAGCCCAAAATATACCTCTCTGGTCGGCCTTCAGAGCAGGCCTCTCGGCAGCTGGGGATAAGCTCAATTGCTGGTTGGGTGGTGCCTTGCTCCTCAGCCGAGCCTCTGATTCTGTCTCATCTTGGCAATAGCTGACGAGAAAGGAGCGTCGGCCTTTTGTAGTTCCACCTCTGCCCCCTTCTCCTGTGGTCAGTAATGCCTTTCTGCTGGCTGAGTGCCTTCCGTGCCCATCCCTCTCTGTGTCCATGTCTCCTCCTCCTCCTCTTTTCTTCTGAATACTCCTCCTCCAGCAAATGATAAAACAACCAACCACCGCAACCTTGCTCAAGTCTCCCCAACTTGTTGGGCTGAAGCCAGAAGGATTAGGGCCCCTGCAGGCAGAGGAAGCAGATTAGTCAGTGGTGCCTTCCCAGAGCACCCTCCCTCCCCCATGAGGAGGGAAGGCCACCATCAGTCAGTCGGCAAGTAGGCTCCGTTTCCTAGGGAACCCTGTGTTTTCTGGTTCCCGTCCTCTTCCCTTGCATTGGGGCTTTGTTTGTGCTCTTGCTTGTTTAATGTATTATCCCACCATTTGGAACACTTTCATTTTTCAGACAATTGACTTTGGACTTGCAGAGAGTATTGGAGCATGGAAGGAGTCAGGACTGTATTTTAAATCTATTGTTATTTTTGTGCACAAGCTGCTCAGGACAGCTGTAGCCACAGGAGAGTTATAGAGCGGAGGGGAAGCCACTCTCCCTGCCACCCACCCCCCACTCCCCCCCGCCCTGTTCTTTGCTTTTGAAAATAAGACTCAGCAAAGACTCACACAGCTGTCCCCTAGCCAGTGGGCTGTGCAAGTGTGTCCCGGCTTTATCATCAGCCTGCACAGGCTGGAATCCTCATTACAGAACTTTTGTAATTTGGTCACAGAGGTGAGCTAAAAAGGATGAAGCCCTATGAATGCAACAGAATGACTAGAAGCGCCTCCTCTCTGCAAGGCGTTGGGCTGGGCAAGGAGCCAAGGGTTCGGAGATAAATTTAGAGCAGGTTCCTGCCCTCAAGGAGCGGACTCTTGCCCTTCAAGCAGAGGCGTGGTCAGTTCTCCAATAGAGGTATAAACAGAGCGAGGCTAGTTCCACTGGAGGAAGTTGGGCAAGAACTTCAGGGAGGGATTTATGTTAGAGTCGGGCTTGAGGGCAGGTTGGTTCTCCATTGTTGCCAGTGGAGCCGAGGGCACATCAAAGAGAAGAAACGGAGCAGAGAAGGCCTGGAGGAGGGACAAGTCCAGGGAACAGCAAGTGCTTTGGTAAGGCTGGGCATGAGGGAGGAAGAAGAAATGCAAGATAAGGCTGAGATGGGTTTTGAATGATGGTGGGTGGCCTTGAGTGCAAAGATGAAGAGTTTGAGTTTGTGTAAGTCCTTGGTTTTTCTGGCAGTATGGCTAAGCCCCGAGGTTTCTTGGAGGTGGCGCAGAGGCACTGCAGGGGCAGAGGCCCAGAGCCACTCCTCCCTTCTCCATTTTGTGTACTGAAGTATTGTCTTTCCTTTGAACAGGGTTCCACTTTCCGAAAAACTGAAACCCATTGTTGTATGCAAAAGAGACCCATTCATTTATCCAATCAGTCAGTCAACAAATATTTATCAAGTGCCTCCTACGTACCTAGCCTTGCTCTACTGAAAGGCCGCTGGAGGTTTCTGAACTAGTCAGTGGCATGGTAGCAAGAGCACTAGGTCGGCAGCCTGAGTTATAATCCTGTCTCTGCCACCCACTAATTGTAAGACCTTGGGCAAGTCGTACTCGCTGGACCCAGTTTTTCACCCAGAAAGTATGAGGCTGGGCTGGTGAGTCATTCCCAGCTGAGACATTCTGGAGCAGGCATGATCAGTGCTATAATCCAGAGCTTTCATGTGTGTTGATATTGAGGAAAAGGAGAGACCAGAGCCAGAGGCCAGTTAGGAGGTGGTGGCAAGAACTTCTGTGAGGCAGCTAAGGAGTCTGAGTGAGGCCTTTCACTTAGTTATTCAACGAACATTTAGTACTCAGTGCCAGCCACTGTGCTAAGCATTGGGAATATAGCAGTGACCAAAACAAAGTCCTCACCCTCAAGTACTTTCTATCTAGGGGCAGCAGAGTAACTGGGAATATAGTGATAGACTTAGGGACGTAGTTTGAGGCTCAGGACATGGGGTTGTAGTTGGAGCTGTAGAGGTATATGAGGTACCAGGGAAGAGAAAGCAGAAAGATTTGGACAGAAAAAAAAGTCCCGAGGTGATAGAACCTGAGGAACATTCTATGGAAAACCAACTAATATTCACTTGATGATAGAAAGCGTGTTCTTCATTAAACCCACACGGCAAACCTATCCCCGAAGATTGTTAAGGCTAAGAAGCTATGATACACCAAAGAGAGAACATCCATTTGGAAGCCCAGTTCTCCATGACTACGCCACTCCTGTATATGAAGCAGAATTACACCAAAGCCATATATGGTTTCATATAATAGCAGGTCTACTTGGTTTCCTCAGGAAAGTCTTTAATAAGTACCAGTGATATATAAAAATCGTATGGATGGCTACCTAAGCTGCTAGCTCCTCAGATCTTTTCCCAGACCCCAGCTGGCTCACTCTCTTCTTTTTTTTTTCTTTTTCCCCAAGTTATTGGAGTGGATCCAGAAGCAGATTTTGAGAGCCTCAAGCTTTTCCTTATTTACCCTTCAGTAATTACACGTCGCAGGTTGTCTTCCCCATTAGAGCCTGAGGCTGAGCAATTAGTCTCCCATTGTCTTTGTGGGAAATGACATCCATGTGACTTCTGAGGAACACAACTGTTGCCCATTCTGGTTAAAATAATTTGGAAAGTTTTCAGCATTTTCTCTGATGGATCATTTAGACTGGCTGACTTAGAAACCTCAGGAAATGTGCAAAGTGAACTACGGTTGTCAGAACCGGAAATACTACTGGGTCAGTCCCCCAAACAAAATGAGTCTCTGAACGGTTCCTCTGGTCTCTCAGTGCACTAACTTGTCTGGACTCTTCAGCGTGTGGCAGAGCCTGGTGCCTTGGCATTCTGTGATTTTTATAATGCTTTATATTGGGGACTGTTTGTCAGGATGCTTTCCACCTGCAGATAATTGAAAACAACTCAAAGAGGCCTGAACAGTAGGAATTTATTATTGGAAGTCCAGTGGTTCCGCAGACTCCAAGGTTGACCTAATGCAATCCCCCACTCTGCTCCCCTGTGTTTTTTCTGTCTTTGCGCTCCGCTCTGGGCCAGCTTTATCCTTAGGCTGTCACAAGATAGGTGCAGAAGTTGTAGGTATCACATCCCACGCACCATTCAGAAGGAAGGTATTTCTTCCAGAAGAATGAGAAGCTCCCAACAAAACATTCTTCACATCTTGTTGGCCTGAATTGGGCAACATGCCTCTTTTTGAAAGTTGCTGGCCAGAGGAATGGGTTTCCCTTGGATAAGCACATCTCAGACTTCACTGTGCACACAGATTACCTGTGGGTCTTGTGAAATAGCTTCTGCTTCAGTAGGTTTGTGGGGCCTCAGAGCTGAATTTCTCAGAAGCTCCCAGGTAATGCTGATATTGCTGGTTGACGCAGTGCAAAAAGTCTTAGACCATTCAGGTCCCCACCCTCCAGCTGGGAGTGCTGTCACCTGCCCATGAGACACTGTGGCTGAAGAAATATGGGGGATCTCTTAGGAAGAAGAAGAGGGAATGGCCCCATGCAGATGAGAACTGTATTAGAGATAACTTGTTCCCAGTGTGTAATGAGAATGTTCCCTTTAAACCAGGAGCCACACAATGGTCCATGGCACGTATTAGAAGCAAAACGTACATGCAGTGCAATGTGTTGTGTAGGAGCACCTATAAATATTTATTTATGAGGATGTATGTGTCGTAATTCTTGAAACAGAAGATTAAAGCGTCATGCTGCCCTCTTCATTATCATTCAGCTATTTTTATTTAACACCATAGTGTGTCACAAAAGGAACAAAGCCAAATGAAATGGATTTAAATGTCCTTAAGTATAAAAAGAGTGTGCCAAGTCCAGCCTTTGTTCTCTGAGTGGATATCTCATCAGCCTTAGTTACTGGGTGGGAGAGTACACCCCCACTTGTTCTGAGAGTCACTTGACATGATGTCGGGCGCAAAAAATGCTGCCGGTGGTGAATTTCTGCCAAAGAAAATGGTCACAATGCCCTTATGAGTGGTTTTCAGTGGAGAAAATCATTATGCTCTCTTCATTTGAAAAGGAGGAGCTATTCTGTTATATTTTTTTTGGTTTTGTTTTTCTTGGCAAAAGACAGGAGTCCTGAGCTGCAACTGTTTAGGAAAAAAGCTGATAAGACCAAAGGACTAGTGTCCAACCTGAGGCTGATCCCTCATAGACTCAGTGGGGTTTGGAGTGAAATAGGCAGCCAGGTATTGAGCAGACCTTCCTGAGATGGTCACTTTGGTGGGGTTGCCATCTCCGACCTCATATGCAAGTGCAACATCACTCAGGAAGGGAGATGGAATTTTACTGCTCCTTCTGCTTGACCTGCCCGCCCCGGAACCATGGGCTCACATCTGTGAGACCAGTAGGAAGCCAGAGCAGCTCTTGACTGGCCTTGTCCATGTGGGTAACAAAGGCACTCCTACTTAGGAATCAATGGCTATTCCTAGTCTATGCAAAGGCCCTGAATGGTTGAGAGATTCCCGGCTACTCTAGACTAGCTGGGAAGGCTGCTCGACTTGAAGCTCCGTGGAGTCAGGAATTGTGCTTGTGTCACACAGGCATCCCATGTGTTGACAGAACGATTGAACAGCCAGCCTGTTCATGGAAGATCCATCAGCCAGCAGCACTGACTAAGCATTCACTCTCTAAAGAGAGGAAGTAAGAGAAGGGAACATTTTGCTGCCTAACTTCTGTAATTTATACTCTAAACAGAGAATGTTTAGGTGTCCCATCTCCATCTTTAGGACCTCATTGGCTGCCAAAGAGTGATGTGATCATATTAATATTAGCTGAGCCTGTGTAGGATGAGCAAGATTGCACTATTAATCACAGATTGATTCAAACACTTCTGACTGAATGCCTTCCTGCTGTGCCTGCTGTGAGGCAAGTCATCATTAGCTGTGAGAGGAATAAAAAAATGGGGGAAAAATGGGGCCTACCCTTACAACTTAAAAACTTACAACTTAAAAAGTAGGATATGGTAGGTACATTTAAAGTATCTGTATCAAATAAAACATAATTTTTAAAAAGAGAAAAACAAAGAGGAGTAAGATCATACCAAATGGGGAAAATCAAGGTAGAAAGGGCTCAAGAAGATGAGAATTGAGCTGGGCCTTAAAGCAGGGACCCTTGACCTAGGGACCATGGATGGAATTCGGTAGGGGTAGGGGGAGGTGTCTGTGAATTTAGATGGTGGAAAATATTATCTCTTTATTTTCACTAACCCTTAACTGAAATCTGACATTGCCTTCTGTTATAAAAGTAGCATTAGCTATTTGTTACCAATAGAAATTATGGGAATTTTCATATTACATTATAGTTACAAATATCCTGAAATATCATTTGTGACCAACAGTACTTCAAAATTACAGTAGTTATTAGACTTTTGCTAGAACTTATTTAAATATTGAAAGAAACACATGACAATTTTATTGTATATTTTGATAGCTGTATATCATTGTACTTCTTTTGAATCCTATACATTTTATGTGTTAATTTCAAACATTTAAAATCATTATTCTGGGAAACGTGTCTCTAGACTGTTATGGCACAAAAAAGGTAAGGAGTCCCTGCCTTAGAAAATGGCTAGGCCTCCTACCAGGAGTCATGGGACAGAAGACACTCAGAGAAGGAACTAATGTGCCGAAAGGCTCAGGCAAGACAGGCGAGCGGATGCCTCGGCATCTGACGGGAAAATGTGGAAATAAAGCTGAGGAGAGCTGGAGTCCCAGGCTAACGTGATTTCACAGATAAATTTGCAGGTGATGGGGAGCAGTGGAAGGTGTTTCTGCTGAGGCTTTAAGTTGTATTTAGGAAGGAGGCTTTGCAGAGCCATGAGAGTAGGATTGGAAGGGAATAAGCTGGAGGCCAGGAGACCGGTTTCTGCAAGGAGTGAGTGATGCCAACCGGACAGAGTGTAATGATGAGAATGGAGAGAAGGCCGTGAGATCCAGTGCACCTGCGGGACAAGAAGGGCAGGATTGAGCTCTGGTTCATGGTGAAGCTGAGGATGGCCAGGCGAGGTTTCGGGCCTGGGTGACTGGGAGAATGATAATAACTCCCTACATTCACTGAGTGCCCGACGCTGTTGTAAGCCTTTCAGCGTCATTTATATGTCATTAAATTTATATCATTTAATCCTCATAACAACCCTGTGAGGTCAGTACGATAATCCCAATTTTACAGATAATAAAATGAACTCTATCAAAGAAAGGTGAGGGTCTGCCAGCCAGCAGGGGAGAAGAGAGTGTGTTATTAAAGAAAAAAGAACAAGGAATCAGTCTAGAGGAAGAAATATTATGAGTTCAGTTTTAGATATTTTTGCATTGTTGTCTTTTGTCTTCACTTATTTTAAAGGGCTAAAAATTCAAATAAAGTATTTATAAGTGCAGTTTCTGGTTTATTTCATTGCCCACATTTTTATTTATTTGTTATTCGTGAGTGCCAAGTTAATTTGTAAATTGGTTTCATCTTCCTGTGAAAAACAAGTTAGAAACTGGCAGTAAGAGTTCGGTACATTGACGGTGCCCAAAACAGGAAAGACGTCGTGGTTTCCAGAAGGGAAACCCAATATATATTAAATTACTTCTGTTTAATGATGCATTTTTCTTTTTGTTATGGTGTTGTTTTTCAGGACCAGTCCAGCAGCTGTATTAGAAGACATGTGGTGTATATAAAGTTTGTGATAGTCGGGGGAAATTTTGGTAAGTGTCACTACATTTATTTCTAAGACCTTTGGTTGTAGAATGGTGCTCACAAAGGGAAGCCATCGCCTCGTTTTGTGCATCTAAATCTGCACTAAACTTGGACAAAATGGAATTTTATAATTAAACGTGACATGCAATTGGTGTTTCCTGACAGTATGACATTTTTTCTTGTTATTGCTGATGTTATTAAGCAATATGGGGTTTTCCAAGATTTAATAAGAAGTCTAGATTTAGGAAAGCTTCTTGATGCAGGGTAAAGAATTCCCTTGACAGTGTAGCTTATATTCTAAGCCACCCGTGGACTATGAGAGTAATAAACTTGCAGTCTTAAAAAGAATAAAATTTTTTAAAAAGTCTCCAAAGCAGAGAGATCCTTATGGCGATATGAGAAACAGGCAGTTAGCTGCTTGGGGAATGGGAAATGAAAGGGAGTTAAGAATCCAGCATACCTGGGAGCCAGCCCACAAACCAGTGTAACAGTGGCCTGAGAGACCAAGAACATTAATTTTGGCAACCACCCAGAAGACCTTGCTAACAGTACTACAAAGGACAGTGTCTGGGGTCAGGAGACCTGTATTAAAAATTCAAGTTCTGCACTTACTGCTTGTTACATAACCTCTCTGAGCCTCAGTTTCCTCCTCTGTAAAACGAGGTTTGTAATGTTACCTGCCTCATAGGGCTGTCGTGAGAATAAAATGAGCTAGGAAGTGCTGGGGCTTGTGAGGTGCTCGATAAAGCAGTTATTCTTGATAACTGGGCATTTGCCATTGAGGTCAAGCCACTAGAAGGTGTGCGAATCTTCCAGCAGGAGGGCTGCACAGGATGGGTTGGTCACGCCCCATTTGCTGTCACAGGGGACATCACAGCTGGTCACCTCCACAGTCCCTCTTCCAGCATCCACTCCATAACAAGCTGTGGGACCCCCCCACCCCCACCCCCGCCAGACATTTGTCATCTTCTCTCCCCCTGTCGACCATTCTTAGATGAGCTTGGCTGATTTCACTTCCCTTCTTGCCACCTTTGCAGCCAAGGCTGGTCACATTGTTTGACCTTTGTTCAGTTTTGCAGTTAATATTATTTTGAACCAAAATAACGAGAAGAAAAAGAAAGGTTGGGAGTAGATGGTACCCTTGTTTGGGCCTCAATTACCATGTTTAGGTTTTCATTTCCAAACCTTTCTTTTGATTTTGTTGTCTGTGCTTATTATGTAGCCTTCACAAAGCTCCAATTATTGGACTGAAATTTTTGAGCTTTGACTCAAAGAATTTGGCTTTGGTGCAGGACCTTTACCTGTGATTGGAGGGAGTCAGCTGTGTCACTGCAGGTGGGCCGGTGTTTAAGATCGGGTGTCTGTAGGTGGAGTCAAAGAGATGGACATGGCCTCAGGGATTGTCTGGCCCAATCTCCCACTAGCCAAAAAAATGTCTCTTCAGAATCCCTGACAGAGGGAATCCAGATTCTCGCAGACATGAGGAGCTTGCTACTGTGCAGAACAGCTTGCTCCAAATAAAACAATCTGGAGGCATAGGAAAATTTTAGAGGGCGATGAAGTTGTTCTAGATCTTGATTGTGGTGGTATTTATACAACTGTACGCTTTTGTGAAAACTCACAGAGCTATACAGTTGAAAGGGTGAATTTTGCTGTATGTTAATTAACCTTAATTTTTAAAATGGAAAGAAACAAGCAGTTAGATGAATACCTGGACATTTAGCTTAAATTGTCAAAAAGAAAGAAAGAGGGAAGGAAGAACCGAGAGAGGGAGGGAGGAAGAGAACACCGTCTAGTTCTTAAGTTGAACTACAACGTGCACTCCATGAGACAGAGACTCCGTCTTCCTTCTTTGGTCTCAGTGCCTGGATGGGGCCTGGGACATAGAAAGCCTGTGGTAGCTGTTTACTGGGTCACCTACTGCTCTTAGCCACTTTCTAAGCAAACGAGACAAGTCCGGTCACTTTCCCACATACCAGCCCACCAGCTCTTTGAAGACACTCTCCTTCCTCATTCATCTTCTCTTCTCTGAGCTGGACATACCATCTCCCATTCTTCATCTCTTTGTTCTGGTGTTATTGTCCTGTCACCCCCTCACCCTGAGACTCTCCTTGAGGAAGCCTCTTCTTTACCCTCCCCCACACTTGGCCCTTAGCTCTAGAAACGCTGCCCCCGAGGTGGTCTGGCCCTGGAGAAGTACAGTGGGCCATCGCTTCTGTCGATGATATTAATAGACACCAACCCTAATCCTCTTCCTTCACAGTCAGTACTCAGCGCCTGGTAATGGATGGCGAAGGATTTCTTAAGAGTAGTCTTCTAAGAATGGAGCTCCTAAAAGTAGAGAGGGGAGCAGTCCAAGAGATCGGGTGACAGCAGATCCGTCCTCTTAAATGTCTTGACTGAAATGAGGCCGGGCCTTGCCACCCTTACTTTGAGATAGCAGTAGGGCTGTCTATAAATCTTTCGGAGTAGTAGGGTATCACAGATCCTGGTTCTTCCTTATGAGTCACAGGAATTTTGAAATTCTTAAAACTAAAACTTGTGAGTGCCTTGGAAAATCTGGATTTGTTTTTTCTTGGCCATGCCAGGGGCAGGATATATAAATACGTAAATGTATAGAGAGTTGTGGTTCTCAACCAGGTGAATTTTGTCCTCCCAATGGATATTTGGCAATGTCTGAAGACATTTTTGGTTGTCACAGCCGGGGGAGGGAGGGTGTGTGCTACTGGCATCTAGTGGGTGGAGGTCAGAGATGCTGCTAATTATCCTACGGTACCCAACACACAAACCGAGTGATCCCACCCAAGATATCAATAATGCCGAGGCTGAGAAACCTGATATAGAAGTAATAAAAAAAAAATTAAATGTCAAAATTACTCATTATTTTGAAGGTTTAAAATTTTAAATATTTTGACATTTATTTATACGTAAATATATAACTAGAAAACATAAAGAAGTTTGTTCAGAGAATCACAGGGCTGAAAAGGGCTTCTGAGAGGCCATCTCTCATGTTACCCCTGACTCCAAGCAGAAAATGACCGAAATGAATTCAGACAGAGAGATGGGGTGCCTGAAGGCTTAGTACTGATGACTGTCAACCGCCGCAAAAAGGGAGACTCACACAGCATGATCCCAGCATTCACACCAAAGAGGTTGTCTCACATTTTACATCTCGGCCCCAGCATCTTCAGATGTGTTTGTCTTTAGATGACCTCTAAGATGAAATGGGATTTCAGTCCGGGCTAGTCCCTCCTTTTGAATCAAGGGTAGCGATTCTGGTGTGATGAGAATGTGCTTAAGCACTAGAGGGATCTCATTACAGATGATTGAGATTGGGTATTTTGGTACACAGGGCTGTTTATTTGCATCACTTTCCTAGTGACACCACAATCAGGTTTAAATGTGAGTCGTCGAGAGGTTTTTTAGCCCAAGATGGCTACATTTGCTGAAGCAGGGAGATTAAAGCAACATATGTCAAGTTGTGATATAGGACCATCCACTTGAAAAGACTTTAATTATAGGGCTTATTTTGGGAGGGTAACTGTGCTTTTTGTGAGGTATATTTTGGGATCCACTAACCCAGCTTCGAGGCCAGTAATATCTTCCCAGAAAGGGCGTGGTGTGTGCTCATGAACATAAATATTTTCTTACCAAAAGCTTTGGTATAATGTTCTTTTGACTTTACTCCCGTTCATTTTTCTTTTTCTGATAATCTTCTGTTTCGCAAGAATGCTATGAAAATGCGTTCTGGAAGCCAGAGACAAGAAGGATAAAAGCTCTCATTTCAGATGGCCAAGCCCAGAGATTTAGGGACTTTACATTATCAGTCTGCTCTTTTTAAGATGAATACAATTCGGAGGAATGCACCAAAGCTGAGTAGTAAGCAGTCGAATGAGACTATAAAAACACTGTTGGCACCAAATATTTTAATGCAAGTGTCTATGGAAAAACCACACATTTATAGCTACTTTATTCCCCAGCAGCCCTTCTCCAACCCATGGCTAATTCTCCTGGGCCGTTTCAGTGCCCTTACACCATGGCTCATGCCCAGGAGCGGGTGTCTGCTTTCAGTTTTGTTCTTCAGGACTTGTGCCTTGTCCGTGCCCTGCCTTTGGGGGCTGCCCTCACTTCCCTGTTGATACTTAAAGGAGGGGTCAGAACTATCTGCCCAGCCAGCATTTCCTAGTCCTTATTTAAAAATGAACGATAAAGGAGAAATTACATCAGCAAAATAAAATTAGCATCTCGTATACACAATGTGTGTGTGGGAGGGAGAGAAGGAGCAAAGATAAAGAATAAGAACAAGCAATTTTGTAACCCAAAAGACCAACCGGACCTAAGGGCAGGAGAAGCGCTTTTACCTAAGTTCTAAGACAGGAAGGGAGCAAGAATTCTCCTTGAGGGAGGGTGGAAGGCAAAGCCTGCTGACCGCAGAAGTCTCTGGAGAGGTGTGTCTGTTCTCCCAGAGGCCGTCTACGGGTCCCTGCATCCAGATCACCCAGAGAGCTTGCTTCAAAGTGCAGGTCCACTGTAGACACACACAAGCTGAATCCCTGTGGTAGGTGTGTCTTCATGCTGCACCCTCCAGGTGGCCCTTATGCACACTAACTTGTGCAAATTGCTGCTCCTTTCTCCATTCTCAGCTTTACTCAAGGCTTAGGGTTCCAGGTTGTATGCCCCAGTCCTGCCCGGCCTCTGAGATTCCCTTCCAGGAGCATCACTGAAAAATGTGAAGAACAGATCAGTTCCTTTGAAAGTCAGACCTGTGCCTGCTGCTCCTTGCTCTGGTGTGTATACCCATCTTCTGTTAACCTCCTGCACTAGGTCCTTGAAATAATTCCCATGGTCGTTTTATCCCTTGCTCACTGAGAGACGTGTCCTCATTCCAGGTTAGTTTTGGTGACATGCTAAACCAGATTCTTTGAAGCTACTTTGAGGCCGCCATCCTGCTGGTCTGCACCAGTAGCCCGTGTATTTGCCATCAGTCTTCACTCTAAAATTTACACTGTGGTGTGGTTTTATCTGCAGCAATACTTATAAACCAAAATTTCCCACTTACGGAGGGGAAACACTTTCAGAATAAGTAGCTGTTGTGTATTCTAGTGCGTGACTAGAGAGCTAACACTGTGGGATCCAGGTGGTTGGACGCACCCCACAGCCCTGCCTCTGATTGGCCCGCTGCCCATGTGAATGCGTATTGTGATAGCATTTGTATAGCTAATTTAAGTTTATAAGGAGCTGTGGCACAGTTGCTCCTCCCAAACCACTTCTTAGGTGGTGGAGCAGGTATTATCCCCAGATAAAATCTGAGGCTCGGAGAATTCAGCCTATGCTAAGGCCGTGGTGTTTGGGAGTGTGGGGGTGTTTGCTGTCCTCCTCTCAGGGACTGGAGGCAGTGGTGGCACGCTGTGATGTGGGGAGTTGAGTGGAGATGGTAAATGTCCTACAGTGTCTGGGATAGTCCTGTCCAGCAAAGAGCTGTCCTCGGCACAGCATCCATTGTGCCCTCACTAGGAAACACTGCTCTGAGGTTCTACAGCTGATGTATGGTACAGCCAAGCTCACACTCACACTCTGAATCCAGGCCCTTCTTGGCCCTCTCCAGGTTAAAGGCATCACAGAATTCATTCCCGCTTTGTTGAGAGCTCTCAGGCATTAAAACTGAACTCAGAGTGGCTGTCCTGCAGCTTATGCCGTTGCTGGACTGTGCTCCACAAGTCAGGGACAGCATGCTCTCTGAGGAAACAGCCTCTCTCAAACCTCAGTGGCCCAGCTGACCAGCACCCTGTCCTGTCATCTCTCTATCAATACCCCAGTGTAGATGGAGAGCGAGCGAGCCATCTTTGGAAAAGATCAAAACCTGAGATGATGCCCACTCACAGCCTTTGATCCGGTCTTACTGGCTTAAAAACCATCCAGATAAGGAATTAGGTGTCAATTTCAGAAGTTCTTGATGCGATATCGTAGGCTTCCTACCTACCTGAAGGACTCTTACAGCCTGCCGTTGGAGCTTTGTTGAAAGTGGTTTTGATGTGAGCCAGCAAAGAAGCTGAGACAGTGGCTACATCAGTTTGAATGAGCACACATGAAACTTATTAAAGTGGTAAAAATAAAACCGTATTGGATGAAAAGGCACACGGTGAAGCTGACCTAAATATAAATGTTGAGAAGGATTACGAAAGGGAAAGTAGTGATATTATCTGATTTTTTTTTTCTGTTTTTCTTTTTCCTTCTCTTCCAATTTCTTAGCTTTTTATTTTGAAAAGTTTCAAACCTGCTGGTTTGGGAGAACAATAAACTAAACACCTGTGTGTCCTTTACCTCGCTTCAGCAGTTGTTCTAAATTTGCCACATTTGCTTTCTTTATTCCTTCTTCCTACAATATATGTAAATATATATAGTGTACATTATATACATCTTGGCAGCACCATTTGAAAGTTGCAAACATCTTGACACTTTACCTCTAAATATTTCATCATGTATCTCCTAAGAATATTTTTCCTCCATAGCCACAATACTATTATCTTACCTAAGACATTTAAAAGTAATTCCATAATATCATGGAATGTCTGGTCCATACTCAAACTTTCCCAATTGTCCAGGCTGCTTGTGGTATAGAGTATTGTACACTCTGAGCTTGTCTGTTTCTTCACAGTGTTGTTTAACTTGCTCCTGTTTTCCTGAAAATTGTTAGACGTACAGGCTTGTTGTCAGATGCAGGTTAAACATCTTTTGGCAAGAATACTTTATAGATGATGTTGCATGCTTGATATTACATCATGTCAGGAAGCAGATGATGCCAGCTTGTCCCACTATCCACAGTGCTCACTTTGATCCCTTGGGTAAGGCGGGAACCAGAACTCATCAATGTCCACATACGCTTCAAGTCAGTAAGGCATCTGTGGACTGGTACGTGGCTCCTTTGGGAGCGTCCTGTCCCCCACCTCCCTTTCTTCCAGGGCTTTGAGTACCCGTGGATAATCCTTGCCTGGATCAGTTATTACTTTGGGATAGTGTCTGATATTTTTTACCCTTTTCTTTCTCTCCTTCAGTTCTTTATAGTGTGTGATCTTGACCTTCATATTTTCACAATGATGGTTTTTTAGACACTTCCCCGGTGATCAGCTGGATTTTGCTGTGATAATAGATTATGCCAGACATGTTTCTTTCTTGCCTTTGGGATAAGAAGGAGTAACTAGCAGAGCATTTACTACACACCAGGTACCACGCAGGCTCCTTGCCTCTATAGAACTTTCACTTTCTTCCCATGCAACGGCTCAGACTAGTGAAGTGACTTGCTCAAGATCACCCAGCTCTTGTGCTGGAGCTGAGATCAAGCTGCATCTGTAAGGCTTAGAGCCAGGGTTTTTCCACTCATCCTTGTTCCCTCTGATCCCCAACCCAGGCTGTGTCTCTCACCCTACAGTTCTTGCCTTAGACGAATGGCTACCTGACTAGGGAGGGCCATAAACAAGGAAAAGCAGCTAGGAGGGGGCCGTGCAGCTGAAGAAACATAGCCGCCCACTCCTGAAAGAGCCAGGTGCTACTGGGTCTTAGACAGATGTGGGCCCAGCACTACTAGAAATCTCGATCTGTGTAGTAATTGTCACAACTTTTTAATGTTGGCAACTGATTTCTAGATTCTGACCCACTTGTCAGCTGCATCACCAATTTTCAGCACCCACACTGCTGCTGGCTGAGGCCGCCTAGAGTCGGCCAAGGCTTTGTTTAGAAATGGAATTCATTGTTTGTCTTTGTTTTTAATATCCTCTTTTAAACAGAAATTAATATTCCTGAGATGTGATACCATTTTGAATTGGTGGGTGTTTGATTTTTGGAGAGGTTAAAATTGAGTTTCAGACAAGTGTTAACTGCTATATTATTATAAAATCTTGGGTTTCTTACTTAGTAGGTTAACAGCACAAAAGTAGATAGTTCATCTGTAGCTTTGAAAGAAAGCAAATACATTTCCCTCTGAATATTATCTGTAGGATTTTTCTTCTTCAAATTGTTCTCTGAGTTCTTCACAAGGGATGAAGTCTGTCTGTCTTACCCATTGGCACTCCTTGTTCTTTCTGTATATTTAACAGTGTTAACAAGTCACAGAAGAAGCTGTAAGCTTGTTCCCTTGAGAGGAACTGAAGCAGGACTGACAAAGATAACCAGCAACACTTCTTAGGATGGGCCTGAGTTGCTATCGTGCTGGCTGAGGATAAAGACCTCTTAGGTTAATTCCAATTGTTTTCAGCAGAATTATTCCTGCGTTTGGAGTGTTAGGGAATCATGCAAGTAAAGATCGTCTCCGGTTTTACTTAATCATGCAGGAATTTAGTCCGGCCCTCCCATTTTACGGATTAACAACATGAGGCACAGAGATGTTGAGTCTGCCTGGATCAGACCTAATTAGGCTGAGTCTTGTGATTGCTCCTCACGTTTCCTGAAGCCAAAGTTTTCGGTCAACAAGAGGTTACCATACTGGTTCACCCTGGCATGTCACCTCACCATCCGAACCTTCCGCTACCCGGGTTCCCACCTATTAGTCACATTTTTTATTCTTTTTCCAGTTTTATTGAGAAATAATTGACATGCACACCAGTCACATTGAACGAGTGAAGAAATGAAGGTATACATCAGTCCTGTCCAATAGAAAGAGAAGGCAAGGAACATGTATAATTTATAGTTTTCTAGTAGCCATGTTAAAAGACTTAAAAAGAAACAGGTGAAATTCATTTTAATAATATACTTTAACCTAACAGATACCTAAAATATTATATCACTGTGCAATCAATATTAAAAATTATTGAAATTTTTTGGGTACTAAGTCTTTGAAATCTCACAGTGTGTTTTACACTTAACAGCACATCTCACTTTTGACAATCCACATTTCAAATGCTCAGAGTGGCTAGTGGCTACCAGTATTGGGCAGCTTAGCAGTCAAGTCCAAGGTCAAACCCAGCTAGATTCTTTAATTGAAATCGCTTGAGAGAAACTTAATCAGCTTTCTTGTCCTTCCCCCAATCTGAGGCCACATATTTCTATCTTCCTTGTGCCACTTTTTTTCCAGCTAATTACAGTGGAATGCTTGGTTTGGCCATAACCACTAGCTCAGCAGTTTCTACCAATCCTGGCAGCTGGTGAGACCAACATGCTCTGCCTTGTAAGTGATAGTGTAAAGCCTACTCCCAAAATTTCTCCACAGCAGTTTCTATGATTTCCTTTCTCGTAGGAGTAACTCAACGGCATTTTGCAAAACCAGGGTGATTCTTTAGTTCACCCTTTCCTAAAGACCCATCCTAATCAATGGCTTCTTAAAATATATACTAACTAGTAGACTACCACAGGCATTAGACATTTTTTATCTGTTTTTATAGCAAATATACCTGTTTTGATTCATGATGGTTCGTTATTTTTTTTTTACTAGTCAAGTACTCCCCCGATGTATCAGTCCCATTTCAAGCATTATTCACAGTGAAACTGAGAGTATTATTCACAATGAAACATTAGTAAATGTTGGATTCCATTTCCACTAAATGTCAAGTCACTGCCCATGGAACTCTTTCCTTGAAGTATTAGATAATAACACAAATCCCAGGAAAAAAACATGACAGGAGACTGGCTCCTGGAGTTTGTTGTGATGAACTTCACCCAGACAGAAACCCTGATCTGAAATTTGAATAAGACAAAGATTGTCCTATATTGTTAATTAGAGGCCAGACCTCCACGTCTTCCAACATTCTCAGTTAAGTAGAGGATAGAGAAGACAATACCTTTTATTCTTATCCTGTGGCTTTCTCAATAATTGAAGGATTTCACCATAAAACGAGATGAATTAATTTCCCCTGATTTCCTTCAGTGCTGTATTCTTTAGATTTTGACTTGGTATCAATCTTTTTTTTTTTAAAAGATTTTATTTTTTTCCTTTTCTCCCCAAAGCCCCCTGGTACATATTTGTATATTCTTAGTTGTGGGTCCTTCTAGTTCTGGCATGTGGGACACTGCCTCAGCGTGGTTCGATGAGCAGTGCCATGTCCATGCCCAGGATTCGAACCAACGAAACACTGGGCCACCTCCAGCGGAGCATGCAAACTTAACCACTCGGCCATGGAGCCAGCCCCGGTATTAATCTCTTTTATTCATAGACTCCCTGAAATCTGTCATTTTAAAAACTTCAGGTGTAAGGTTGCATTTGGAATCAGAGCAATGTGTTGTAAGGGCTGTTTTCTTCTCTTACCCTCTCACTTCCCTGCAGTAAAGCTCCCTTAGACCCCCAAATCCTAATACTTTTGTTCACTCTCATTTGAAGGCATTTTTATTTCTTTGAGTGAATATCTCGTGTTCATTTCAAAATGTCATTTAGTAGCTGTATTTCTGCAAAATAACCAGAAATTATAGTTGACTCCAGCCAAGTGGCTGAGTACCTAGGTTTTGTTTCCAAGTATGGTGCTGAGTAGCAATTTTTTGGTTTCATCTTCAATATTAATAGTTGACTGAGAGTGATGGATGGGGCTGGGGATAAGGAAAGGAAGGACAGAATACAGTGGCAGAGCATCATCTACCCCAGCGACTCTTCATTCGCCAGGGGTTCTTATCAGAATCACCTGAAGAGATGTTAAAAATCCTGGTACCCAGGCCCCACTGTCAGAGCCCTGAGGGCAGGGCCCAGACAAGTGTAAAAGATAATACCTGCTGTTACTCACTTGTGTCCATTTGTCAAAACTTAGGGAGAACTTTAGTATATGTAAATTAAACCTCAATAAACTTATTATCCTGAAATACATTTGTATGCACACATTGAAATTTTTGACACCCACTATGGAAAATATTTTGACTATCAAACGCTCTGGAGTCCAAAGATAAAGCTCGCAGTTGAAACAATCATTCATTCACTCAATAAACATTTAAGGAGCAGTGCTAGGCATTGTTGTTGCTTTGGGAAACAGAGGTGCTTTGGGACACAATGCATGCATGCCCCTAAGGGTTTTGTTTTATGAATTGAGACCAATATTCAATAATTACGATGCAGTGTGAGAAGTAAAATAGGAGTGTATCTACAGAGCAAAAAGCCAGGAGACCTCCAGCAGACACACACCCATGTGCACACACGCATTCCCAGTTCTACCCTCCTGCCTTCTGAAGGTGGAATGGGGTAGGCGGGGTTGGGAAGATTTCACAGAGAAGCCACAGAACATGAGTCTTGAGGCGGAGGCAGGCAAGGAAGTGAAAAGTATTCTGCCTGTTTTTCAAAGGAATAGCACTCAAAATTTGTTTCTAAAGTGAAAAAGGCCTTTATGACATCATTTGTTTTTTAAGGTGATTTCAACAACCGTTGACGTGATTCACTTCGTTTACCTTGATCTATCTAGTCCCGGCATGAGTCACAGTGCAAACACACAGTAGGTATGTAGCACAGTAGGTGTGCTGAATTGAATTGATGCTTTTCATAGTTCTGTTTTTCCCCTGACAAACTGTTAGACACAGTTGTGTCTTAATAATAATAGCAGTGTATAATTTTCAAAATACCACCCAAGTTACCTCTAAGTATTGCTTCCAAAATACTAAAAATCTCTGCCCTTGAAGGAGAGCACATTTAAGAATATGAAAATGGTTCCTGCAGGTATGTGTCATGGTATGGTTTGATTTTTGTATTAGAGGAGCATTAACTTTTCTTTCTAACCCAATTTTTACTCTTCCTCATTCTTAAATCTATCTGAGGTTTTAAAAGAGCAACATTCCTTATCGAACTGTCTTTCGAGTAAACACAGAAAACGGCATCGTGTCTTCCTGGATATTGGATGCTCTTTCAGCATTTGGGGGCAGAGTATTTCAGAGTAGCTGTTGACACCACATTGAAAAAAAAAATACTCAATGCTGGATGTCTGCTCATCCAGGGCAACTGCTCTCCCTACACATTTTTGCAACTTACATGCAAATCACCATCATTGATTCCTTTGATGCTGCAGAACATAACAGGAAAAGTTGTAACTTGACCCTCTGACTATGTTGTAACATGGAAGGACAGTAAGAGCCAGCTCACATATTGCTTTGTTTGGAAGGAAAAAGTGATGTTTCTAGAGGTGCCCTGTGATTGGAAATCTTTGCTGTTAGTCTGCCTGCTTCCCAAGCCTAAAAGCAATGTGCATTCCAGGCTCTGTTCCATTAAATGGCTGGTCTGGCTGGAGGAAAAGAAGATGATGTCATGGGAGCTGGGCTTGGCGTTTTAAATGGCACAATAGACAGGGCATTCGCTTGGGTCCTGGGCATACGATTGAGTCTGAGCTCCACTGCTGACCAGCTGTGGGGTCTTGGGCAAGTCACTTCCCCTCTGTGAACCTCACCTTTCTGCTTTCCAAAATGGCAGTTGTTTTGAGGATTAAAGGAGATAAGAAATGTGCTGATGTGATGCCTGGCACTGATAAATGCTTACCCTGTGTCAGGCCTCTTTACTTTGCCCTTGTCAACGTATATATCAATCTTGTCGTTCTCTTATTTAAAAACTTTTCAGGGTTCTCATTACCCACTGAGAAAGGCCTAAACTTTTTAACCTAGCATTCAAGCCCTTTTATGATCTGTTGGTCCGACCCACCTTTCTACCACATCTAACTCTTACACTTCATATTCATCCCATAGCAAAACCACACCATCCACCATCTCTGTGCCCTCAGTAGGCCTCAGGCACTCACTGCTCACTGCTCCACTCAGGATGCCTTCTTCGCATCTCTTAGAGTCTAGATCCAGTCTCGTGCAAGGTGCATCTTAAATGCCCTCAGACTGAAAAAGTCACCTCCTTGTCCAACTCTGTGTCTTTCTCATCACAGATACTCAAAGGCCTCTCTTCTCTTCTGCAAGGAGGTTTGCAGATGGACACCTTCTCATTGTGTCCTCACCTGGCCTTTTCTCTATGCACATGCATCCCTGATATCCTTTCATAAGGACACCAGTCCTATTAGATTAAGGCCCCCCCATATGACCTCATTTAAACTTAATTACCTACTTAAAAGCCCTGTCTCCAATACATTGGGGGTTAGGGCTTCAATATATGAATCTGGTGGGGGTGGGGAGGGACACATAATTCCGTCAGTCAGTCAGTAACACATGGGTATAAAAATTCCGCCAGATCCTCTGAGGGAGTGTGTGTATGTTTGCGCTCGTGTGTGCGCACGCTCCCTGTGCACGGTCCCCTCTGTTGTGAGCTTTCTTCTTCCTTTCTGCCCTCAAGCAGAAAGCCCACAGAGCAGAAGGTTACTGTGTTGCTCCCCTGGGGGAGCCCAGCTGGGCTGGCCCTGTGAGCTGCCCCCACGTGATCCCACCCCTCAAAGACTCTGCTTCCGCCCCCACTAGGAGGGCTCCCAGAGACACGCTGTCTCCCCCAGCAGTTCCATCACAGCCCCCTCCATGCCTCCAGCTGCCAGTGAAGGGGAACAGGAGAGAGTGAACCACAGCAGGGAAGGGAAGGAATTAGGAGATGAGAACAGGAGGGTGACACTTTTGTTTTAAAAGAAAGAAATGAAGCCTTTCCTTTTACTTCTCTGTTAAACATTGTCCACAGAGGTGGTTTTTCTTCCTCCAAATTTCTCCAGGTCCCCAATTCTGACAGCCACTGAGGAACCCTTTAGCTCTACGAGTCTGGACAGTTGATAAGTGATGTGGGAGAATGCAGCCTAATTGGGCCCTTCGTTAACCCACCCCTGACTTACAGAGGGGAGGCTGTTCGGTTACAAATAGTTTCTATTCTGCTCAATCAGAGGCTCCTCATGCCATCATCTGCCTGCAAATTAGCTGGAGGCACAAGCTTTGCATTATGCAAAGTATTTATTCTCACAATTAATATGCTGTAAAAGTGTGGTTTCACGCTTTTCTGCCAATATAAAGGTTCTCACCCGGTGGTACACCGAGTCACCTGGGGAGCATTTACAAAGTACCCAAGCCCTGTCCTTCCTCCCCGCTCCCCCCACCCCGTGAGAGAGAGAGGTCCCAGGGCCTCCCTAACCCTGCACTGTTAACCCATCACTTCTTATTACTTCCTCAGGGGTTTCTTATTACATTTTTCAAATATAGGATCCCATTTTTTTCCTTGATAAAATCCAGTGACCAATTTGGTTTTTAAAAAAACATTTTACTGTTTTATTATGGAAAACTTCAAATTAATAGAAAGTAAACAGTGTAGCATAAGGGGACGCCCCCCCATCCTTCATCCACTCCAACAGTTATCAGCATTCTGCCATTCTCATTTTCTCTGTACCTAAATTATTCTTATTTTCTCACTAATTCAATTTTGTTTCATAGATAAGACAGACAGCGTAGTCTGTAAACTGAAAGTTGGTTATGTGTCCTTACAGGTGCCCTCCCCCATTATTGCATTTAATCTTCACAGCACCCCTAGGCGTTGTTACCCACATTTTATAACTGGAAACTGAAGCTCTAAGAAATTACACCCCAGCCCAAAGTCTCCCTGCTAGTTAACACTCAAGCAGGGATTCACACTCAGAGGTGTCTGAAAAGTGTGCTTTTCTCCCCCTAAGCTGCACCTTAGAAAAATCAGGACCATGAAATAACGTGTGGTTAAATGTTTTACCGTGTGGATAGATGGATAGCTGTGTGGTAAAGCAAATGTGGTATAATGTTCATGTTAAAAGCTAGATGGTAAGTGTATGAATGTTCAATGTAAAATTATTAAAACTTTATGTTGGAAGTTTTCCACAACAAAACGTTGAGGGGAAATCCCAGCAGAAGCAAACTTTGTCTTAACTGTCAAGCAGTGGGCCAAGCACACAGGCTGTTTTCAGATACCTATGCCGTTGACGTCTGCTCCAAAGAGACAGCTTTGAGACTTCGTCAGATTTTAATCTTGAAAACGGCAAGCCAGGGATAGAAATTACCTGGAGCTGTGCCTATCAACATTAACGGGTGGCATCTTAGAGAGCTCAGAAAACCAGAAGCGGAAGTGAAGGCTCTCCCAGGGTGCTCCCTCGACGGTGGGCCGACAGCTCAAGAGGCCTCCTCACTGTTGATGCTCATGAAAGGCCAGAGCCGGGGGTAATGATGGGCAATTCTCTTTTCCAGTTCTGGCCACTTAGATGGGATTCCATCATTTACCCAAAGGAACATTTTGCATACATACAACCTACCTGTTGAAGCTGTTCCTTTGCATGGAAGGACATAATCAATTTTTTTATACTGCATCAAAGCAGAACCACCCACACTGTCCATTGTGTGGTGCGGGCCCTGCTTTGATGGTGAGCTGGCCTGGCCAGGAACTGCGGAGCAGTCTGTGCTCTGTTGGGAGTGATGGTTGGAGGCAAAGATACCCTGTTTAGAGGATTCCTGAGGGCGTTTTGTTGCTGAAGGTACAAGGAGACCCTGGTTGGCCAGCAAGCAGGCCCCTCTCCTACTCCCTCAGAGAGCCCTGTGCATCCCCACAGCCCAAGCTTGGCTGCAATTGGCTTTACCCAACCCGCCCTTCAGTGCTTGAAGACAAGTGTTCCTGGCCCAGGGAAAGCTCTGCCCTTCTAGCTTTAGCCTTCTGTGGAAGAGGGAGCTGCCTAGAGATACAAAAAGCCACCTCTCCAGAATCTTCTAGCATCCCCACAAATTGTAAAACTATGGTCACTCCAGGAAACGAAGAAGTTTTCAATAACCTTTCCCACTGATTTCCGGAATTCTGATTGAATCTTGGAGCCCAGGCGACTCACTGATGTTCATACAGTTACACTGTCCTCCTTTCACTATACCCTGAGCAGAATTTAGAGCCCTCAAGAGGTATCTGTCTCACACGTTAACTACTCCGTCAGCTTCCTTCCTCCTGAAGTATCCAGGCAGTACACTAGAAGGAAGAGCAGGCTTTACAATCAGACCTGCACGTGAATCCCAATTTCCACCATTACTGACTGTGAGACGTGCGGAAAGTTGCCTCACTTATTTGAGCCTGCTCACAGGATTATTGTAAGGTTTGAACTTAGGTAAGTACATGAAATTGCCCAGCACAGTCTCAGGCCCAGCAATTGCCACTAAGCACTGGCTTCCTTTTTCTCTCGTATGTGTGGTATGTTGTAGATATGAGATGAGGGCTCACATCCTTGCTGTTTCCTGGCGGCGTGAACACATCCTGTCTCTTTGCATCTGTGCACCTCGTTTTATCATCTGAAAATGGCCTGCTTATTCTCCAAGACGCTGTGATTTTTTTTTTTAGTTATACTATCTAATTGCTCCATAGGGTGCTCCCTCAGATTGCAGGGGCACAGGAAGGTCCTGAGCATGGGGCAGCCCAGAAAGGGTGAGGGTTGGGGGCAAATGAGACTGTGGGATTGGGGAGATGAAGATAGGGAGAGCAGAGGAGAAATGATCAAAATCAGACCAGAATCAAAAGGTTGGCATTTCTAAAAAGTCAGATTGCCTCTTGGGAGTTTTGCCAAGGGTGGGCCCCAAGAGAGGTTTGGTTACCCCACACTGAGGAGTGTGGGCGCCTGCGCTTCCGGTCAGTTCCCCACAGGAAACCTGATTGCAGCTGGGCCCCACGCCGCTCTTCCTGGGGGAGGCTCACAGGCTGCCTGGGCTGAGTAGACCCCTGCAGCATTCCTACTCACACACCAGCACGGCTGCCTTCCTCCCGAGAATGATCTCCGTCATTTTTCATGTGGTCTCGCAACCCAGAGAGGCTGTTTGCTCAGTTTTGCATAACAAACATTGAATCTGTTGTTGGATTTGCAGTTTAGCCTTGCTCATCGACCTTCCGCCCTTCTTGTTGGTTCCTGACTGCTGCGGGCATCCAGGTCTTCGGGACGTACTTTCTCTCTTCTCCGCGGCTGCGGGGAGCCCAGTAGTTGGGCTTCCTTAAAGGCAAGCAGATGGAAGCAAGCAGGAGCGTGGAGGCAATTAGAGGATTTCTTCCTCCGAGCAGTGCAGGTTTGCTCTCTTTGGGTGTTTGGCTGTTCTTGCTCATTTTTCTTTTCCATTTGGGCTTTGTCAGGCTGTCAGCTTTTTTTCCAGGCTGTATTTTGCTGCTGGTTGCAGGAGCATGCAAAATGGGGTGACTTGGTTGCTTGTTGTTCAGAATCAAGCTTTCCACCCCAAGGTATGGATAACGCATATCCTGATGAGGAGGAAGAGGATGATGCTTCATATTTGTAAAATATTCTGCAACTTAAAGAATGCTTTCGATTACATCGCTGTGTGGTTTAGTCTGGACAGAGGCTCAGAAAAAAATGAAGGCATCTACTCACTCTGTTGGAGTCGGAGTTTTTCCTTGTCTTTACACCATCTCTGTAGTCAAACCACAAAGGGGAGAGTGATAACATGAAAACTGTAGCTTTCCACTTTATTCCTTTTCTCTTTCTAGTTTCAGTCAATCAGTTAAATATTGTTCAAACATTTATGAGCACACTGCTGGATTCTCTGACGGCATTTAAGTAATTGTAGCAGGCAGAGAGCTTCCAGTCTAGTTGGGGAAACAAGACCTCCAGCTGTGAGTTTAAGCAACAGTACCCAGCACACAGAAGGTGCTCAGTAACTAGGTGTTGGATGAGTGGGTGAATAAATGGATGGATAACGTAACCCACCAAAGTCCTAAAAAGCAAGGAGAAGAGCTGGGGAGGAGCTGAAAGGTGCACAGTCCTCGATGGAAACAGACACAGAGGTGATAGCACCCCCGGAGTGCCCAGGGGCCTGGAGCAAGAAGGCAAGAGGTCCCGGTACTCTTGGGGATTACCTGCGTTAGTGATTTGCCATCCGTCAGTGCAGCTGAATGATAGGAAACCATATAGATACAGACTGAGAAGAGTAAGCAAGGAAACTGTAATTCTCTGCTCTTAGGGGTAGGACAAGCATGAAAGCGGGAGGGAAGGAGGCAGGCAGACAGACAGACAAAAGGGAAAGATTGCTTGTAAAATTGCTGTTGGGAGAAATGCCAGCCAAGTCACCCCACTGTAAAAGTCTGTCTCTTGGACTTGAGAACCAACTATATTGCAGCCCTGTACTAGGAGCTAGGAGAAGGCAAGGGGGAGAATTAAAGAGATACGGGACTTGGCCCCAACCCTTTAGAGATCCCACCATGCACAGGGAAACAGTGAAATGTTGTGAATGCCCCACCCTACCATGATCAAGTGCAGGGATAAGCCAAGGAATTGTGAGACAGCGAGAGCAATGTAGGCCTGAGTTGCTGAGAAGAAGGCTTCTGAAGGGGTAAGACTAGAGTAGGGTCTGGCACATGGATGTGATGTGGGAACCGCATGGACGGTTGTGTGGAGATATGTACCATCCTGGGTGGAGATCGTGTTGGGGCTGTGGGAGATTGATGGAAGAGCTGTGGGGACACTGGTGTGGAAGGCTTGGAAGCCAGGCAGTAGAGCTAGAGAGTGTTGCTGAATGAGGAAATAACATTTTGAAGGGGGTAAATGGAATTTTTGTTCACTCCCACAATTCTCATTATGTCCTGCTACCCCAGATGCTGGGGTGGGGGCTCTGTGCTTTCCTTTGCTGATGGTGTGAGAGTAAGCTAAGGGAAGAAAACACCTCCTTGGGATGGGCACTGAAGCTTTGAAGTGTCTCCTGGGGGCACTGGTACGCTCCAGGCCAAATGGAGTGGTAGTCAGTCCTGTGGTAGAACAGGAAAAAGAATATCCTCTAGTATGGCTGTCAGTAGGACACTGTTTTTGTTGGTTGTTTCGGCTGCCATGAAACTGTACTTAGTGTGTGTGTATTTTGGAGGGCTGCGGAAGTTTGTGCCATATGAATTCCAGGTATTTTCATTAAGATGAATTTTTAAAGGTAGTATCTACATTAATACACACCCTCCGGTCTAGAGTACTTAGAAAATACCGAAAAGCGGGGAGGACAAAGCGAAAGTCACCTGTTATTCCATCACTCAGATAAAAACATACATTATTAGTATTTTGTTCAATGTCCTTTCCCAGTGCAAATTTGGAATTTTTTAAATGGTTTCAAATTGCGCTTAATGTTTTTTTATGTAATTTTTTTAACTTGGCAATATGCCGTGAATATTTTTCTGTCAATAAATTTATTTTACAATATGATTTCAGAGCTGTATCCTATTCTATAGGAATATACCATAGTTTATGTAACCAATCAAATAAGAAACCAGTCTTCTGTTCTTGCTTATTTTGGGTGTTTCCAATAAATTAGGCTTTGAACACATTTTTAAAAATAACCTCATAATAGAGTATTTTCAGATAACCTTGTTTTCATTGAGTGAATTGCCCGGTCAGATCCAAGTGAACATAGAAAGTTCTCCACGAAGTTTTATCTCATTTTTATTATCACTTCATCCAAAATAATAACTAATCAACCCCTGAGTGGAAAAGAATTGTATGTGCCATAGTATGCTTCCCTAAGGATGTTAAAAACAGGAGCAGACCAAGCCCCATGCCGATGGATATACCCAAATATAGAATAAGAGTTTGGGGGATCTCAGTCGGATCAGGTGGTACTTAGAATTTAAATGTCATCCTGGGCTTGATTGTAGTGAAATTTCAACAAAAAATGTTTTTAAGTAACCTTCAATATTATCTTCACATGGATGAGGAACTTTCTTAACCTTCTCTCTACCTACCTGTCTCTGTCTCTGTTCAAGACACCTGTCTCCTTCCCGATGTGGGACACCCTTTGGAGGGCTGGTTCCTGCTGACTTTATTATAGGCTGTGTAGAAGAGAAGGTGTCAACCTTGTTTTTCCTTTGAAGCAGAGTTTGATTTGCAGAGGCCTGGAACTTCCTGTTTGTGTTTCTTTTCCAGTAATATGTGTGATTCACCACGATTCAGGGTAACCCCGTCTACAACGCCTTGTTTTTTTCAAGTGGAATTTTTCCATGGGAACTGTATAATAGTGAGGAATCCTGTCCGTCTTCCATGAAATTATACTCCCTGCCACTCAGAGTTTCACAATATAATTAGGTTACTTGTTTTTCTTAATTATTTTTTCTCTTCCTATGCTTATCTGAGTGAGGTGTGTGGAAGAGTAGTCAATGAAGGTCAAGGAAAATAAGCAGAGTGTTCTATTTTTTAAAAAATTGCTTTGTCTAACTGTTGCTGGTGCATAGGAACAGAATTTATCATATTTAACTACTACTTGGCAGTTTGCAAAAGACTTTTATCAATTCTGATAATTTATCTGTATTGCTCTTAGGTTTTCTGTGTAACCAATCATATCTATAAATAATCAAAAGTTTTATTTCTTCTTTTTCAATCTTTTATGCTTTATTTATTTATTTTTCTTGTCTTACCACTCTGGACAGGACCTGCAATACAGTGTTAAAAAGAAGTAGGGAGAGCACGCATCCTTTGCTTGTTCTTGATTTTAGAGGGAGGGCTGCTAGCATTTCACCATTGATCATGATGCTTACTACTGGGATTTGGTTAATACTTTTTATTAGGTTAAGAAAGTTCCCTTCTAATCGTAGTTTGCTAAAAGTTTCTATTTTTTAAAATCACAGATAAGTGTTGAATTTTATTCAATGCTTTTTTCTATGTCTATTGATAAAATATCATACGGTTTTTCTCTTTCAATCTAATAATGAGAAATTATTGTCAGCAATTTTCTAAAGTTAAACCATCCTTGCATTGTTGGTAAAAATCCACGTTAGCCATGATATAATTTATGCACTGTTGGATACAGTTTGCTAATATTTTTTTAGGGTTTTTGTGTTTGTATTTCTATCTGAGACTGGCTATAATTTTTCTTTTTTCCTAATATCCTTGTCTTATTTTGATACTAAGTTTGCACTAGTGCTTTCCATTTTCTATCTGCAAAACTTGCCTCTTTTTTCTCTAAAACCATCTGAAACCTAGTGTTTATTGGTTTTGTTTTTTGGGTGGAGGAAGTAGATTTTTAACTGATGAACCAGTTTATTTAATGGTTATAAGACTTTTCTCTGAAATTCTTCATTTCATTGAAATTTTCAAATTTAATCTCTGCTGAATCTATGGTTATGTTCTCTCTTTCCTTCCTAATATTATTATGAGCACCCTGTTTTTCTTGATCAATTTTGGTGATTTGTCTATTTTATCTTTTCAAATAAACAGCTTTTCCTTTGTTAATCTTCTCTGATATATCTTTATTTTATGATCTTATGAATTTCTACCCTTTTTTATTCCCTTCTTCCACTTTCTTTGCATTTACTCTTGTTCACTTTCTTACATCCTGAGCTGGATATTCAATTTTCAATCCTTCTTCCTTCTAGAATAAGATTTAAGTATTTTCCTCTAAGTACAACTTGAGGGAATCTGACAAGTTTTAATATGGAATATTTTCATCATCACTCAGTTCTAAGAATGTTATAATTATTTCTTATTTGATTCATGAGTTATTAGCAGTGTCATTTTAAATTGCCAGACAATGACAGTTTATTAATAATCGTTTTGTTTTGGGATCTAACTTGAAAAATCTATTGTTGTCAGAGAATGTTGTTTGTATGATATCAGTTCTACAAAATTTATTGAGACTTACTTCATGGCCTTGTATGTGATCAAGTTTTTAAAACATACATGAATTTTTTTTTTAAAAAAATGGATAGTCTCTGATGGAAGCTGGGGAGATAGACTAAATATATCTATTAGATTAAACCTCTTCATTGTGCTGTTCAAATCTTTTATGTATTTATTAATCCATCAGTCACTAAGAGAGGTGTTGGTAAAATCGCTCACTATGTCACTTTGTCCTTATAATTCTGATGATTTACTTTATACATGGTTGTTTCCGTTTCCCAGGAAGAATATTAAAAACTTTTCACTGACATTGTCCGCTTTATCTCAGAACATAGATTCTTTCCTTTGGCTTCTAAGCAACTATGAATTCAGCTTCTCAGAAGCCCTGACCTCAAGGCATTCATCTTCAGATTACCTTGTTAGCTTCAATACCATCGGCTATTTCGGGGGAAAAAAAAGCACCATGAAATCCTAGAACTTCTGTGCTTGAAGGAACCTTAAAGTTCATCTAGTCCAACCAGTATCTGATTAGATAAATTCTATCAGAACATCTCTAGCATCAAGATATTCTCTACCATGTTTCGGAAGTTCTCATTATTAAAATGAGTCATAAGAAAATATTCTTCCATTTAACAACCCATCAGTTTTTTTAAAGACTACTTAAAATGTCTTCTTCTCTAAGCAAAACAGTATTTACCTTTATGTAGTAGTTTTTCCCAACGTAATTCCAAGTCCTTTCAATATCTTAATTACTGTTTTCTGAACAAGTTCTAGATTCTATATAGTCATGGCTTGAAAGACTGTCAAATTATACACACACACCCACACACACATACTTATGGGTACGCGTGTGTGTGTGTGTATGTATGTATATGTATGTTTTTTGTTGTTGTTGTTGTTTTCTTGAAGATTTTATTTTTTTCCTTTTTCTCCCCAAAGCCCCCCGGTACATAGTTGTATATTCTTCGTTGTCGGTCCTTCTAGTTGTGGCATGTGGGACACTGCCTCAGCGTGGTTTGATGAGCAGTGCCATGTCCGCGCCCAGGATTCGAACCAACGAAACACTGGGCCGCCTGCAGCGGAGTGCGCGAACTTAACCACTCGGCCACGGGGCCAGCCCTGTATATGTATGTTTTAAGGAATACTTTCTTGGATAATTATTAAGGAAGTCCCTTGAGAAAATATCCTATATTGAGGCTGAAACTCACTGGCACCATCATGTAATGATTTCTCTCTCTCAAGAGAAACAATTGAGAATGAGAGACCGTGACTCTTGCTTGTTGCTCTTAAGCCTGTAAACCAAGATCCATGTGGTTCTTTTCCTGAAGATCAACGGCCTGCTGCACAAGGCAGGAGTACAACGCATAGCAAAAAATTTCCTGTTAAAAAAAAAACAATTTGTTTAGAAATTATACTGGCTTACTTTTTATATTTCTAAAAGAGAATAGGGACAAACTTGCCATTCATTCGCTGACATAAGGTAAATGTTGTGTTTGGAAGTTCCAGAGTTCACAATTTGTATACAGAGGGAAGGTAGAAAGAGGTGTCAGAGATCTCCTCCCCCGTGGGAATAGTACCCTATTGTGCTTGCAGGGGGCTGGCTGTAAGTCATGTGTACTTCACCCTCTAACCCTCATCCTCCTCTCCAACCATCAAGAAAGCAAACCCTAGCATGGGGCCCAGAACTGTCCAGACAGTTAAAGAGTCCCACCTTCAGACAGACAATGCAGTGTCTTAATATTCTTTAGCATTGTATTTCATAAGGAATAGAGGTACGATATAGCCTTTTAACTGCTCTCTGCCTCTTGGTGCCTTAAAATTTTGTTATCATTGCAATTTAAAGACTCGAAGTCCAGACTTGATAAGAATGGGTAAGTGCAGCCTCTGGTTTGGCAGCTCCTTAACTGTGATCTATTAACCTCCTTAGCTCAGCCTGTTAAGGGGAGGACTTCCATGATAACTGGTAACACCTCTCTCCTTGGTTAAACCAAGCTAGGTTTATTAAGAAACTGTACCCAACACATTTATATCACATGCACCCAAGTGTCTAAAAAGTGTTTCTGAAGCCCCAACTTAAGTGAGCCCTGACCTAATGCTATATTCCGGTGAATACTGCATTAGGTCACACTGACTTTTAAGCAGCATGTCAAACAATTGACTCAAATTGAAGTTATTTTCAGCTAACACCTCCCAAATCTTTTTCACACATGCTGCTGCCAAACCACATGTCCCTCATCCTGTACTTGTGCCACATTTTTTTGTTTAGGCCCTCACACATGTCCTTCACTAATTTTATCATCTCCATTCTGGCCCATTACTCTAGCCTGTCAAGATGTTTTCGTGTCTTGAGGTTGTCACCCACAACATTTCCTATGCCTCCAAAAGTTTGTTTCATCTAAACATTTGATCAAGCAAATTTTCCGTATCTTCATCTAAGATGTTGGCAAAGTTGTTGAAGAGCTCAGAGCCCTGTTTTATGCCCCTAGAGGCCACCTTCTTGGTGGACATGAAGTCACTGATCAGCCCCATTTAAATATTATCATTCACTTCATTGCCCTAGTATCCAATCCGCATTTTCCTGACTTATTCCCAAAGGATTATGAGAGGGCTTTTTGGATGATGCAATGCTGAAGTCCATAAAGAACCACATTTCTCTAATCCCTGTCAAAATAGAAAGTGGGCTAACTATCCCTCCTATAAAAGCATCCTATATGAGGGGTCAGACCAAGTGCTGAAACACTTTAGTAGGATTACCCAAATTTGACTTTTTTTCCATCTAGCACTCCTTGACAGTTTTTTCCATAAGGCCAATTTTTTCTTAAGACAATTGATGTTGAGATTTCAAATACGGAAATGGGACTGAATTTCACCCAAACCTATTTCTACCCCTGTTTGGTGAGAATTCAGTTTAACAATTTCCCTCACTTATGCTAAACGGTCAAATACTAGAATGTGTCAACTAGAATGTTAGGGGTAAACTAAATCCCCCAGTGACATTCCACCAGTCAACAAGCCTGTCTGTCTATCCCTACGCCCCACCCTCCCCACTACCTCCCTAAATCAAGATTCATTAATGAACACTGGCTTAGGCTGCTAAAACTGCTTCCTAGCTGTGTCTCTCTTCCAGGCTCTCCCTTGGCTGAGCCACGGGAAAAAGGCGTGGTGGGCTTTTCCTATCACATTTTTCAAGCTTCAGAAATACTTTGAAAGAAGGAGACAGTGCCACTTCGGAACATTTGTCCCACGCTATTTAAAATGTCTGTAAATACATTGGAAGCTTTGGTCTTTTCAACTCTAAAAATCAGAATTCTCTTAAGGAAAGAGTGCACTTGAGTTGTACTGTGTCAGCAGTTTTTTTGTTTTTTGATCTTATTTATTTCGAGCGAGGGGTGGGTTAGGGATCTGATGTTAAAAATAGAGATGAAGCCCCAGGGCGGAATGGTTCCCCCACCTAGAGATGGGGGTTCCGGCTTTCGCGGCCACGGGAGTAACAAAGGCATGGTGTTGTCAACCTGAGGTAGGCCTGATTAGCCTCATTTGAATCTGAAAGGGAGCCCACATCCTTCCTGTTGCCACGCAAAGATGCTGAGAAGAATTCACAGAGCAAACAGATGGACTAATGTGTGTTATGTTTCCCAGACATCCCGTCCCCAGTGCCCCGAAACAGTACAATAATTGGGAACGAGGTTGAACAAGAAAAGAACAAAGGAATGAAAATACAAAATGCTGAGGAAAAGCCAGCTAGCAGCTATTCTTTTTAATCTGCTTCTCTTAGTGTTTTTTCAAATGTGGGTTCTGTAGATAGTGGCAAAGGCAAAGAAATGCAGGGTCATTTTTTCCATTTTCAAGTAACATTGTTATCTTGCACAGTAGACCCATCGAGACTTGCTTCCATTCATGGATTGACCAACTCCCACTCCACCAGTTTCAAAAGTGAAGGTGGCCAGTCTACCCTTTTGTTGTTTTGTGACGTTGAAGCCTCCTTCTTGCTTTTTAAAATAAGTTCCCCAAAAGTATGGAATGGCTGGAGCGCAAGCCATTTGTTTCGGCATTTCAGTCAAAATTTCCAATTTGCCTTCAGTGTTAGTTAAAAAGTGACATGAATGGTACTGGTGTGATATGGACAAACCAAAAAAAGGAAGGAAGGAAAAAAAGAAGGGAAAGGAGGGAAGAAGAGGCAAGAAAGAGAGGGGAAGAGCCTGCATGTCTAACATTTCTTTTCTCGCCCATCATTTCTTGGATTAACTCTAGTACAGGCAAGGCTGATCAGTATTAGTGATATTGTGGTCACGTTACAGAAAGTCTCAGAGGGGGGAATCTGGGGCCATGTAAATAAAGGCCGGGCCTCCTTCAAAACGGGCAAGTATATTAGTAGCTGTTGAACACACTGTCACTACATGGTCAGAAGTTAAAGATGTCCAGTTTAAATGAGATAGAACAGGGAAATTCTACAGAAATGAGCATGTACGTTATGGGTTCTTTCCAGGGGGGATCCTGCACTATTTCTGGAGGTCTTCATAATAAGCAAGATTCCCATCCCTACGGTGTAGGCATTTATCCCTACACTTTGTGCTTAATTCCAAATTTGTTTACACACGTAGATTTTGAGCATATATTTATTTAAAATATTTATGAGGTCATGAATGCTATTTATCTTGTACTCTGCTGAAATTTTACCCTATTTGTTATAATTGAGTTGACTAAATTGAAATTTTTTTTACCTTTTAAGGAAAACATCTTGAATCTTGTAAAAAGTGTGTAATTCGCCTAGGAGATGCAGAATAACCTCCAGCAGATAATTAGATGCTTTGAAAATATAAAGAAACAGGGTAGAGTCTGAACTAAAAGAATAACTTGTTCTGTTCACCCTCCCCCAGGATATTTGAGAACATTTTGGGTTCACCTTTTAACATGTGTTTGTTAGATTATTAAGGAGCTCTTAAGTTTTCTATGTTAGAAGTATAATCTTGTCATATAAAACCCACTTTTTTGGATACACAGAGCAAATGGCATCATCCATTCTTTAGGGTAGCCTAGTCTGTATGTCACAAACATGGTATCATTGCCATTAAATTTTAGCTGTCTCTCCAGAAAGACTTAATCAAAAGTACAACCCGTGAGAGATCAGCAGGCAACATTTGGGGCTGCAAATATTAGGGTTTTTTTTAATTCACCCTCACCCATGAGTTATTAGTCCTTAGGAGTTTGCCACAGACTCAAAATGTTAGGGCTAGAAGAAAATTCAAGATTATCTGGATCAACCCTTGCAGGGACCAGACCCTGGAAGGAAGAGTGGCTCACCTGAGGTCGCCAGTGGGTCGGGGCAGAATAGCAGTCTATATGTTTGCTTCCTGTTAAATCATTTTATTCGCCTCTTGGGGAACATATTTCACTGCAGACAGTTTACCACTTTTGCTCAAGTGCGCCAACTCTTCAACTTGGATCGATCTTTTCAGTTACTGAGTATCTATACCAGCGCTGTCCAATAGACATGTAATGCAAACCACAAATACGGGCAACATAGGATAATTTTAAATTTTCTGGTAGCCACATTAAAAAAGCAAAAATAAACAGATGAAAGTAATTTTAATAATATATTTTATTTAAGACAACATATTCAAAACATTATCATTTCAACATGCAATCAGTATTTTAAAATTCATTAATAAGATATTTTACGTTCTTTTTTTCACGCTGATTCTTTGAAATCCGGTTATATACTTTACACTTAGATCACATCTCAGCTTGGACCAGCCACATGTGGTTAGTGCTTACTTACCATATTGAACAGCTCAGGTCTTTACGGCAGAACAGGCCCAAGCTTTGCACCAAACCACAGGGCCCTAACCCTTGAAATTGTAAATGTCTGAGTCTAGCTCACATTTCTTTTAATTTTTGTTCTTGATATGCCATGCTTATCTCCTGAAAACCCAGAGAGAGGTAAGCAAGCATGAACTGCTGTAAAATGAGTGTATCTATTGAAAACATGGTCCAGCTCTTGCTAAGATAGTGTTACTGTGTGATATATTACTCCTGCCTTCCTCTAATTCCGTGAAGTTCTGCGTTTCCTTAATGTCAAAAGTTCCCTTACCAGCTGCAGCTGTTTCCTGTGGATAATGTTCTAAATGGCTTTTATTTATGAGATGTCTTGTACTGTAACTGCTATCAGAATGAATATGTATTCCAAAGCCTGTATCCCAAGTCAGTCTAATTAACCATTTTCTAGGAAATAATTGTTAAACTTTAACTGTAGCTCTCAACAGCGATGTCTCTCCCTTTGTCCTAATTACAAAATTTAATGTTAAAATATGTAAGGAGGGAGATCAAAGAATAGGATCATTTTGCTTTCTGTCTGTTCATGCATCATCTTTCACATTTCCCCACTCCCACCCCCCACCTCCAACAGCTAGGCCAAAGCAACATACAGAATAGTGATGAATGACCGTAGAAGCTGGGGCTGTGTTTTATTTCCCTCATCACTGATGTAGGAATAATCATAGTGCCAACCTCGAAGACTGTGAGAATGAAGCATAAAACATAGTATCTGACACACAGTTAGTTGTGCAGCAGAAACAATAGCTGGTGTTAGTACTTACTTTGCAATTGCTTCAGACAAATAAGATGGACAAAATAGAGAGCAAGTAGGTAGATCTAGTCTGCAAAATGGAAAGGAAGGCTGCCAACTTTTTTTTAGGACATTATCCGCATGATTCTTGGAACCAAATCAGACTCCACCCAGATCTGAGATCTTTATGTTCCCAGTGTGTCTTCAGCATGACTGTGCGAACCAACATCACTTCCAGTGATAATGGGAGTGTTGGAGACAGAATGACTCATTCATTTCAAAGGACAGGCAGTGTACAATGATGGAGGGAGGAGCTGACCCGAATAGTGTATTTCAAGTCATCAGAACACTATCTGATTTTCATAGTGAATTGTGACAGCTGTACAGGAGAAGACAGAATAAGCATTTTGGATGTCATTTCGGATCTTTTGTGTCCACACAAAAAAGTTTTTTTTAAACAGTCTCACAGAGCGAAGAAATAAGCGTCTTAGAATATAAGGCTTTCAAGATAACTCTCTTCTTTCCTTGACTTTTGCCTTTTGCTTCTGCTGCTCAATAAACCATTTAGCTGGAGCTCGTTGGCTCTCCTTGAAGCTTCCAGGTATTATCTCTTGAACACAACTTAAATCACACCAAGTAGTTACTTGGCTCTCATGGGTGCAGTTCTCTCATTAAAACCTGGCGTATTCTTACAGTACTTTTGGATCCCTTCCTTTCTCTGCTGAGTTCCCTCATTCTACTTACTAAAGTCCTGCTTGTGGGAGGAAAGGATTGACAGTTAGGGGGAAACAATACAGAATCCTAGACTAGGTGCAGGCCTCTTTGGACACATTTTAATTATTTAAAGAATATTTTAGTTATCTAAATAATATGTCTAACCAAATACTCATCTTGAGTACCTGTATTCTCAGTGAGTTGGCATCCGTCTTTTGGGAGTCATTTTTCATCTGCTCCTGTGATCTAAGCAGATAGCACTCAGATAATACAAGTGGTGGTCTCTCTCTTGGTTTTCCAGATCTGCCTGCATTTTTAGTCCCTGTTGCTGTTAGAGGTTTCTGAAGATGAAGCCCGCTTATAAAGTCCAACCTGACAGCTTAGAGAACAGTCAGCGACGTCACCTGAACCTGCACACCCACACCTTTTCTGTTTTGCTTTGCCTTGGGTAGTCAGTTGCATACTCTAGCAAAAGAGAAGGCTGTTAAAAACATACCAAAGAGTGGTATATTCATACCATGGAATATTGCTCAGCAATAAAAACTACTGTAATAACCGAATCAATAAAAACTACTCTACTGCTCAGCAATAATGAACTACTGAAATGTACAATAGCATGGATAAATGTCAAAAATAAGTAGACACAAAAAGTACATACTGTATGATTGCATTTACATGAAGTCCTGGACCAGGCAAAACTAATCTATGGCAGTAGAAATCATAACTGTGGTTGCCTAGAATGGGACTGACTGCAAAGGGGCATTGACAGCTCTTTCTAAGGAGATGAAAATTTTCTCTATCTCCATGGGGGTTTAGGTTACACAAGTATATACATATATATGTCAGAACTCATTGAACTGTACACTTAAGATCTGTATGTTTTACTGTATGTAAATTATTCCTAAACTTAAAAAAGAAAGAGGGAGAGAACTGAAAAATCCATAAACTTGCTAAACCATAAACTTGCTAAATTAGAAATTCTCTTTTTGTTTCTGAGATGCTTTTTTCAAAGCCAGCTACCAGATAGCTGTCACCACCCCCTCTTTGTACCAGGTGCATAGTGGGCAGTGGGTTCCTGTTTCTTCTGGACTCTTCCTAGTACCATGGTACCAAATGGTCAGCCACCCTTCAGTGTAGAGTGCCTTCCTTTTCACAAGAGATTGTCCCAGATTATATGGGAAATCGAATGTTTTGTAAGTTGTACAAGGGCAATTTATTACTTGAAGAACGTTTTCTGGAAGGCATGTATTCACTCCCTAACTTATGATTGGTTGTGTTAATTCAGAATTTGGAAGAGTACTCTTAAACTGAGATTTGTATCAAGTGTTCTGTGTTGTGAAATGCAGATGTTGACATTCAATTTTAAATCGATTACTTACCCCCTCCCCCTCTCCCTCCAGTCCATCCTCCCTGCTGTTAAATAATCTTGCTGAACTACTGACTCTTGCTCAGAAGCCTTGATGCCTACTCCCTGTTTCATATTTAGGCTCCTGCCTAACTTTCTGGTGGCCCACCTACACTCTTGGCTTTTGTCACACCAAACAAAGCTGCTCCCTGGAGTGCTCCTTCCTGAATCTGTGCCTTCATAAGAGGTGTTCCTCTGGCTGGGGAGCACTTAACCCACCTCGCTCCCTCACCAGTCCTTCCTGCAGACCCAGCTTCCTCCAGGTAGGAGGGACCCGCACGCTTCAGCTCCCGGAGCATCATATGTGTTTCTCCAGGAAGCACACTTGCCATGTTGGAGCAAGACAAGTCCTTTCCGTGTCCATCTTCTCCCATTGGCTGAATGCCCTTCAGTGATGGGAATGGCATTTTGCATCTTTGTGTTCTGTGCACGCTGCTGGATACATAGTATTGGTCTATAAATGGTGGGTGGATGGATTCATTCATTCATTCATTCATTCAACACTGCAGCAGTAGCCTTCTTTGTGAGACCTCTGAAGAAGAGACAGATAAGGACCAGAATGTTCTGTGGCCCTAGCAAAAGCAGACTTCTGGGACAATGTTACAGTGTTCTGGTCCTGCTGTCTTTGCTTGCTTTTTTAAGTGGCTGAGACCCTGACGATGCTGTCTGCCTGGGTTGCTCTTTCTACCTCTCCTTTTCTACATAAGGGAATTCCTACCTAGTTCTAAGAAAGAAAATGAAAACATACCACTAATAATGTCAACCAGGGCAGGAAAAAAATGAAAAACATAATACAAATACCACCTAACAATAAATTTGCTTTTTACATTTTCTAAATACCGTCACATATACTATCTTCACAAAAATCCCATGAACTAATCGGGGGAGGGATAATTGTCCCAGCAGGCAAATGAGAAAACTGAGGTGAAGTAGAGGCCAGATGATCTGCCCAAAGGCGCAGGTCTGGTTAGTGATGATGCTGAGACCAGAAGAGAAGTCCATGTGCTCCCACCAGGCTGGGAGATTGTTCAAAAGTACAAGTTCCCAGGAAAGATCAAATAATTGCTGGAAAAGCACTTCCGATCTCCAATGAAAACAGATCTTTCCAGCTGAGTGCCCTCCCTAAGGCCTGAAGAGTATTATCTGCCAAGTAGCTGTTCTCTTCTGCATGAACTACCCCAGGCTGAAGGCCACTATGAAATCTGGGAGAATCAAGAGCGGCCACGCACTGCCAAAATATATTGGAAACTTATGGAATAAGTAACTGTCCATTTAGATAGAAATTAGAGGATGTCGTTTCTTAAATCCACGCCAGGACACAGGTATGGACACTAATGTAGTTATGGAGCCTTGTCGCCCGTGCATGTGTGTATAATATAGTGACGAGACAGCTATTTCTGCTAGGCTAGTGTACTGTTTAAAAGCAAACATTTCACAGTAGGAAAATGGCTGCTGAACCTGCATTTGCAGCTGCAGCTGCATCAGTCCTCTGGGGAAGGCAAGGGCTGTTCTCCAACTATTCATAAAGGGCGAGTGTCAGGAACAAAAAGAGAACTTGCTCATATTTAACACAGCACCGTCCAGTCTTGTGTCCTGCATTAGATGCCTAACTCAGAAGCTAACTGCAGAGACAGCTCGTTGCCTTTGAGACCCAGGGTTCGTTCTACAAGATCTTTCAGACCTTCTTTTTTCTATAATAGATAAAATCCCATGCATTTTATTGGGAGTGAAAGAGCCAGATCTTTTCAGACATTAACAAATGAGGGGCTGTGAATTTGGTTCACCTTACTGATTTGCTGCACAGAGAAGACCAGCCAGTCCACACCTGAAACATATTCATAATTGTGTTTAGAACCAAGTTGTCTATGATATCAAATTTTAACTGTCCTCGGGTACCCATCTCTGGGATCCTCCTGTCCTTTTTTTATATCCACTCTGCCCTATTCCCTCTTTCCCACTTATCTTTCTTTCAAGGCTAGCCTTCCTAGCCAAAAGGTGCAGACATTTCACTGGTCACAGGTAGAAAATGAGCTTCTGAAAGAAGCGGCACCAAGAGCCCTTGGTGAGGGCGCGGGAAGGGACTGATCACATGAGCTGTCTTGACTGAAGCCCTCATTCCTCTGATTCTATAGCCAGCATTACACAGAAAGTATTTCCTTTCATTTTCATGTAAAACCTAGTTATGCAGCTGCTTCGGGGATCTGGAATAAAACATATGAGGGGAAATCATGACGTGAAATAAGAAATACAGAGAGACGGATAAAGAAAACCACATTTTTTGTTGTTGCGCCTGAAATAACACACTGATATTTAACCTTGCTCCTAATTTGGAATTCTGGTCAAAACTGTGATATTAAAGAATGTCATCAAGCCCCTTTGCAATCTCAGTATTCACAGAGCTTTCTCAAACTTGGGTGGAGTGTGACCACAATGTGGGACAAATTGTAACTCATTGATTGTGTGGATGCTTGTAGGTGACCTTGTCACCTAGACTTTCTTGTCCCCCATTAATTTCCTCATCAATAAATAGAAAGGGAGCAATTCTTAGTTTCTAGTTTATTTTTTGACATAAAATGGTAAATGATACATTCCCATATTTATATTTGGCTTTTGGCCTTTGATTTCAGATTTGGTTCCTCAAACAGTGAGACAATTGTGTTCAGCTCTCAAGTCTGTTGGGTTCTCACCCCACAGAGCGCGTGTGAATTCTTCCCTTTGTAGGGAACAGAGATTGATGCTAAATTCTCCCTCTCCCATTTATTTCACAGATGACTTGCAGTGAGTGCCAGGTATCAACTCAAATTATCTTTACTCTGGGGTTCTGGGGTTGGAAGTTGCTGAATATCATGTAAATGAATCAACCCTGGCTTCGGTCCCAGAGAAGAGGTTGGATGTTAATACTGGTGTATACACCTTCAGTCTTATTGGGAGCATGACATCATGTTAATATTTCTTGGAGATGTTTGTTTCTATGTTGGGGGACGTTGATTTGCCACTCTGAGTGCCACTAGTGACAGCTTTTCGTTCTGTTCTGAAGGTGGGAGAACGAGCATGGACTTCACAGCCAACTAGACGTGGATTTGAAATCTTACTCCATCACTTCCGCGCTGTTTGCTCTTAGGCAAATTCCTTACTCTCCCTGAGTTTAGGTTTTCTACCGTAAAATAGATTAAACAAACAAAATGTAGATCATTTAGCACAATGCCTGGTATAGCGTAACCTCTCAAAATTATTTATCCCTGTCCCCTTTGTGTCTTTTCAGTAGGAACTTCTGGGAAGGAGCCTAAAAAATAGGGTTTTCTATGAATTCTTTGGTCAAAGGTATTGTTTTCATCACTACCATTCTTGCAATAAGAGTAAGACATTTCTAAGGGAGTCATGAGAGACAACATGGCCTCACCTAGTGGTTCTCGAAGGGTGGCTCCAAACCAGCAGCATCAGATCGTCCAGGAGCTTGTCAGAAATGCAGGCTCTCAGGCCCCACTCCAGATCACTGACCCAGAAACTCTGGAGGTGACACCCAGCAGCCTGCGTGTTCACAAGCCTTCCAGATGATTCTCATGTGTGTAAAGTTTGAGAGCCACTGGTTTAGTGGAAAGAACACTGGACTAGTTTCTTACATGTTCTGCTGTGTAAACCAGCAGTCATTTCTCCATGCTGGGCCTCAGTCTCTTCATCTCTAAAATGAAGGGTAGGATTGAACCAAACATCCTCTAAGGTCTTTTCCAATTCTGGCATCTTGTGTTTGTAGTCTCAATCCAGCTGTGGCAGCATTTTCTAAATGACCATACTCTAAAAAATGAACAGAGAGAAAACTTTTTTTCATTATTTCAAAGATGGTAAGTTATTGTTGTAGAAAATGAAAAATAAGCAAAATGAAGAAACTTAGAACCATCGAGAGTTTCACTATTCAAAGATAGTCTTTTGTGCTGTGCTCTTCCAGTCCTTTGTAGCTTTGTGTGAATACGCATGTGTACATTAATCTATGTGTATGTATATAAACATCTCCCGCAGAATTGATCTACTGGGCATGTGCTCTATGCCAGGCACAGTTTGGGGCACTGTGGGTGCACAGTAACAGTCAGGAAAAGCCCCAGCCCTCATGAAGCTTTCATTCTCATGAGAGGAGGTAGACAGCAAACAAGAAAATAAATGTCATTAAATGAATAAGATCATTTCTGAGAGTGTCAAGTGCTATGAAGGAAATAACACAGAATGACATGATAGAGTGACAGGGCAGTGGCCAGCTGAGAATTGATGCCAGGAAAAACCTTTCTGAGAAGGTGACCTTTGAGCTAAGACCTGAATCCTGGGAAGGAGCAGCTATGTGGATATTTTGGGGACTAGCATTTCAAGCAAAGACAAAAGCCTGTGCAGAGGCCCTAAAGGCGGCCAGTATGGCTGGGGAAGAGGAGGCCAGAGGGATAGGCAGGGGCCAGAGCAGGGATAGCTGTATAGTTTAAATTTATTCTAAATACAACAGGAAACCTTTTTAAGAGCAGGAGTAACTTTTTTTAAAAAAGATCACTCTCCCACGTAGAGGCTCGATTATAGAGGACCAGATGGAAGCAGGAGAAATGGGACCATATTTCCACCTAATGTTTTATAACTTGCATATTTCCCTTGACTTAATCTTGAACATCTTTCACCATTATTCATGTTCTGTCACATTATCATTTTTAATGGCTGCATAGGAATCTGGCATGATACCATGTTTTGATAATCCCCTGTGGGTGAGTACCTAGATTATTTCCAATTTATTATTATCATGAATAACACTGAAGGGAGCATTGTTAAATCTTTGTGCACATCCTTGGATAATCCTAGGATAATTCCTAGAAGTGGAAATCCTTTGAAGACTTTCTTGAGTCTATTAGTTGGTTTCATCTGTAATTATGTAACTGGGCATACTCCAACCATTTAACACCTCTAGTTGATGGATTTTGACCAGACTGGGACCAGAGGGATTCAAGTGAGGCACTCTCCTGAGGAGCATAATTTAAGAGCACCCCAGAAAACTCAGTAGTCAAGATAAATAATATCTTAATGCAATTTTTTTTTATCCTGACTACTGACCTTTTTTGGTATCTCTTAAATTTTGCTCCCAGGGCCAGAGCCTCACCACTTCATCATAAGCCTGACCCTGGAACTTGTATATAGGAAAACATAAGAAAGTCGTGATTTATCCCTGGATTTGAGTCTGTTTTTACTTATCCTATTGTAGAATTACATCATTAACTTAACTGTTAGCTATGCATTAACATTGCATGTTTCCATTATCATCTTTATTCTCAAGTAATAAGAAAACACACATATGTCATGGATAATGGGCTGAGATCCATGCCCTTCACTTCCAGGTGTGTGGGGACTCAGCTGTGTTTAGCACCCTCCTTTTCCCCAACCTCACGAATGGCTATGATCATGTATGTGCTTCCTGGTCCTGCTCAGTTGGCCTGGGGGTTATAACTAGGAGGGCCATGTGGCTCCTTTGTGGAATTCACCAGGAGCCCATTGGGTATCTAACTGGCCAAATCTTATAATTCCAACAGTGGCCAGTTCTCTCCATTCTATTCAGACTCTTTCATTCTCTCTACCTTCTCAGGAAAACTGGAGGACCAAAAGTTAAAGTTGGAGCTTTTTTTTCTTCTTAACAGAAAAGAGAAATTAGCCAGAATCCAAAAGAGAAAACTCTTAAAGTGACCAAATAAGTTTTCAGTTCTGTGTTTTGGTTTCCTTGTCTGTGTCACCACCCCCAGCACTTGGTCTCCACCCAGAAGTCAGGAGCATTTTAGACTCTTTTGGAAGGCAGAAGCAAATGATTGAAGACAAAGAAGGAATCTTTGTACGTTGTCGGTGCCACTGCCCTCCCACCCCTGAACCACAGGGCTTGTGTGCTCATGACACCATCAGCCTTGGATACAAAGACCTCTATCCCACAGCTGCTGTGAGCCACGTGCAGTTCCCGAGCTGGGGAACCTGTCACACCCCAGAGCCAGGGCCACCGTCTGCACTACAGAGATTCACCAGGTGCTACCAAACACTGTCTTTCCCTCTTTCTTTCCTCTGTCTTTCCCTCCTTTTCGTTACTGACTCCAGTGAGCCTATTTGCAGCAAACGAATAAGTGTCAGGTATATAGGTCAGTAGGTAGATGGTTAATAAGAACAATTATCATCAGAAAAAGCCACAAGTCCAAAAACTGTTAACCCTAAATTTAGTTGCAAAGCCACATCCTGCCAGATCATTCAGCTCTGGTCAAAGGATTAAGTCTAATCTGGCTGTCAGAGTCCCCTACTCTTACCTCAGCATAGGTAAAGGTGAAGGCCCAGCTGACCTTGCTCAAATGACTTTGAGATGGCAGCCGTCCCCAGCATCTAGTGTCTGATTGCATCCACCAGCCCCACTGGTCTGTGAAGGTCCCAGCATGTCCAGGAGATGTCCTGTGGTCAGGCGACTAGGCCCTGTGGGGCACAGTGTAATGGGAGAAGCCAACAACGCTTCATGGAGCCGCAGAAGTGATCTGTGAGGAACTGGAATGTGGCTGCCCAAACCCACCTGTTCCTCATTCCCTTGGAACTTTCTGATTTCGTATCATTCCAGGCCAAGAGGACTCTGCTGAAAATGCCAGGGCTTTCAGAATCATCTCTTCATGGCTTTGAGGAGGTAGTGGAGCTAAATATAACCCGCTCTGTCCTGACATCCATGCGCCCCTCTCTGTGTTGTCAGTCTTCAGAGTAGGGCTTCTGAAAGTCTGCGTTTGAGCATTAATATTTAGGTGAAAATTAGCTTCTAACACGCAAAAATGCTGTCTGACTGGAGTGCCTTAGTGTTAGTAACCCCTGAAATTGGCCCTTTGATGGTATGCTTCAGACTGGGATTTTTAACCCAAGAGTTACGCTAAAAGCCCCTTTTTCTCTCTAAAAGATAAACTACCCTCCATTCCCACCTTCCAATTAACTCATTAAACAAACCTAAGCATCACACAACTGTTGTGATTTCTTTCGAAAATTCTAGGCAGTGGAGTCTTTCTTGAGTTGAATCAAATAAAGAAATTATTAGGCAGGAATTCAGCATTCTCCCTTCTTCATTTCCTTTCTTATTTTCTCTTAATTTTTATCAGAATAGTTCATTTCATTGTCTACTCAGTTAAACTCATTAAATGTTATGCCTAATCCGCAGTGATTAGTTTGGCAGCATGGCTGGACGCCAGCATTGGCAGACTGGCCGTCTCCTGGGCAGCCAGGAAGTGACTGAATGTCAACTGTGCCTGGGATAGAAAGGCCAGTCATGACCCCGAGAGAACACCCAGGGTCTGGCATGCCTCCTGTCCTCACATATGCATGCCTGTTAAGCCTATGGTTTATTGAGCACCTACTATGTGGCCGGATATGTTCTAGATGCTGTCTACTCGTTTGAACCATACGAAATTGATGTTTCCTTTTTTAGATCAAAAACAGTCAAGGATCAGTAACTTCCTGTTAGTAATTAATAGTAGAATATATCCATTCTTATAAAAATTGGCATAATCCACATTTTGCAGGGAAGAAACCAGAATAATTTTAGCCACCTACTCAAAACATAAACTCTTCCCCTTGATCATGGCTTTCTACCCTCTGATATCCTGAGGCAATGAGAAACGAAGCAAAGAGGAAGAAGAGAGAAATGGAAGGAAATTCATTTCAGAACTGAAGGAGTGGAATTGAAACCATTGAAAGAAAAATCATGCCTGTCTCTCTCCCACGTGCGCAAATAATGAACTGCCCGGCTGGGGCCCCTCTGGAGTTGGTCGGCTGAGCAGGTGGCAGGCAGCTCCAGCAGGGACCACAGCAGCCCCAAGTGAGAGGCAGAACCCTGGCAGGGCTGTAGGAACGAGGCCAGGTCATGCAGAGACGGGCTCTGTGCGACCTCCCTGAAACCCAGGCCAAACTCCATTTGTATTTACATCAGATCATCATCTTGATTTCCTCCCAACATAACATCATCGTCTCCCACACGTGTGCATCTTGCCAGAACCTCACATTATTATGAGTTAATAATTTAAGCTAGACAAATGATCTCTGCTCTGAATACACTACTGGTGCCGCAGAAGAGGGCAGGTTTCGGGTGCCCAGTGGAATCTGTGGAGCTTTCGACACCTTGAAGATATTTTTAAACCTAAAAGAACAGTAGCTGCATGGTACCCGGTTCTTTGCCCTGGTGACATTTCAGCTTCAAAATAGGAAGATTATGGGAATGGATAAATGGAGGGAAGCCGTCCAGCTAATCCATGTGCTTTCCCCTATTGTTCACTTACAGATGGGGGAGGGAGGGATGGAGAAAGCCATCCTTGGCATCAGGAGGAGAAGTGAAGGGAAGTGAGGGTGACAGAGAGCCACCATTACACAACCTCCTTAAACGAGAGCAGACAGAGCAGTAGGAAGGCGGAGGGCAGCTTCACACAGGAACGCAGACAGTTCCCTTCACTTCTTTAGAAGAGGTTCGTTATCTCACTTCCTGTTTGTCATTTGAAAGTGTTTATTAAAGGCCAAGTTGCACCAGGCATTGTACTTGTGTTGGACTCAGTACACGAAGAATCACAGACAAGGATGCCCGTGTAAAGGCATGCACAGAGAAGACGCCCCGCCTGTGTGTTCAAGAACAGCTGTGGCTCTTCAGCAGGGCTCACCCTTCAGCCTTATCTCTAGAAGCCTCCCCTAGGTGCTTCCTCATTCCCAGCAGACAGCACCACATTCAGAGCAGCACCCTGTCTGGGCTTCAGGGCTGTGTGCGGAAGATGAGGATGAGGATGATGCTGGCTCCAAGCACTTCACCAGATGAGGTGGGGTTTGAGTGAGGAACACAAAAGCCAAACATCATCCAGGCAGGGTTGACAGAGAAGAAAGAGGAAGAAATGACAGTGAATTTTCCCGGATCCTCAGACTAGCTGTCTTTGACCAGAGGTCAGCCTCTCCCCATCCCTCCTCCCCGGTGAGCTTTCCTGTGGCTGCTGCCCCAGGCCTTGGGAGGACCTAGCTCCAAAAACAGATTTGAAGTGATATTGTAAGCCTTCAAATCCAGACCCTTGCAGTGGAGTGAGGCCCCCACATTGCCTGAGGAGCTAAAAATGCAGATTCCTGGGCCTGCCCCAGACCTGCAGGGTGCACACAGCTCCTGGTTCATGTAGGCATCCTTCCTTAGGGTGTACGCATAGGAGTGGAATTACTGCTCATAGGATAGATGCATTTTCATCTTCACTAAATAATGTAAAGTTGTTTTTTCCAAAGTAATTGTACCAATTGGCACCCCACCAGCAGTGGATATGAATTCTGTTCCACATTTTCACCAGTACTTGGTACTGTCAGGCTGAAAATGCTGTCAATAGCATCACCTCTTCATGTATAATTTCAACATAGAAATGTAGGGGGAGAGTTTGGGGTAGGTTTTGTTTTCTTTGAAAATAAATGATGGTTTTGTCAACTAGCCTAAATGAGAAAGTAAAAATGCTCTGGTACCAAAAAAGTGATAAAATTTGTTTGTTTGTTTTGCCATGGGGAAAGAGAGCCAAAAGTAAGAAGGAGAAAGTTATTTGAGCCGTTATTTTAAGCTGAAGAAGAGTCTAATGTTTGAGGCACAAAAGTAATAATGAAAAGAATGGAAGGGAAGATTAACCAGCAAGCGTACCAGAAGAGAAACAGATTTGGTATGGTTGAAGTATGGTTAAGAAAAACAAAGTTTGGGGCCGGCCCTGTGGTGGAGTGGTTAAGTTCACACGCTCCGCTTCAGCGGCCCAGGGGTTTTACTGGTTGGGATCCTGGGTGCAGACATGGCACCACTTATCAGGCCACGCAGAGGCAGTGTCCCACATGCCACAGCTAGAAGGACCCACAACTAAAATATACAACCATGTACTGGGGAGATTTGTGGAGAAAAAGCAGAAAAAAAAAGAAGATTGGCAACAGTTGTTAGCTTAGGTGCCAATCTGAAAAAACAGGGGGCCAGCTCCGTGGCCGAGTGGTTAAGTTTGTGTGCTCCGCTTCGACGGCCCAGGGTTTCACCAGTTCAGATCCTGGGCGCGGACATGGCACCACTCATCCAGCCATACTGAGGTGGCGTCCCACATCCCACAAGTAGAAGGACCCACAACTAAAAATATGCAACCATGTACCAGGGGACTTTGGGGAGAAAAAGGAAAAATAAAATCTTTTAAAAAAAAAAAAGTAAACAGCTTAGTACGTTTGGAAAGGCAGGAATTGGTATAAATGATCAATTTGTTCTATAAGAGATACATAGATCCACTCTTTTTAGCAACATTTTAATTTTAGCAATGGAACTTATGTAGAAAATGCAGATCTTAAGTGAGAAGCAAGCTGGCAAGGAAATGAAGAGGGGGTTTGGAGGGGAGTGCCTTCAGGGAATGTGTGTCCAGATTAAAGATGAAACCTGGTGGAAAGCAAGGGTATGTAGTTATACGTAGTTATACCTAGGACCTTTTTTTTTTTTTTCACCTGGGCTGATAATCAGCATGTCAGGTCAGCCTTTGTCAAAAAGAATTATGGCGGAGCTGTTGGCTGGGCTCATTCCAAATGTTTACGATTGTTACTTGCTGAGTCCATTTGGGTCATATTGAACCAGAACCAGGGCAGAGCATGAAGCTACACTCGGGTCCTCATTACCTGGAGTCTATAAGGCAGCTCCCCAGGAGCTCAGCATGAGCTCTGGGCACAGGCTGGTCCTGCTTAGTGCTGGGACAAATCGCTGCTGCTCAGAGCTGCCAATTGATGACTGTTGCTGGAGGATGAGGAGGAGTTTCCATCCTCCGACTGTGGTGAGCCTGTAGATGTGAGCAGAGCTGTGATGGCTAAAATATAAACCATCTTCTCACATTAGCACAAAGAATTTGTTAATATTACATATTTCATGCAAAACAGGTGTAACTGCCACCTCTGCATCAAGTCCTGTCTGACTCAATGGAGTAAACTTCCCACAGTTGGAGGGGGAGGGTGGAGGCCCCTGTTTACCTCACACTCACCTGCACCTCTAACCCTAGCCCCTTCTTCAGGCTCCTCTTGTGGACATCAGAGGACATCAGTCCATGTTGGATATTAGCTGCTACATGCCCTTTTTAGTGGACACTTGTTTTTTACCAGATGTCCTGCATTGCAGATGTCTTTCCATCTATGTTGTCTGTCCTTGGGTTTAGGCAACCATCTACACAGCTGCACCACCAGCTTCTATCGGCCACTCCTCCCAGCCCCACAGATCTTGGGCTGCTTTTTGGGACAGAGCTCTCAGAAAATGTGACTTACAGAGTCCAGTAGTCAGTCACTTGTGCAGCAGCCTGGTTTCAGATCTTTATTCTCACATGCAACAAAAGCTACAGCTTTGCTACAGTTGGGGATGATTTACGAGAGGCGAATAATGCATAGACAGGTAGCTAGAATGGATAAAGTTGTTTGTCCAGCTGAGGAAGTTACTTCTTACTCAGATGCCTCTCTGTCCTCCTACGTGCAGTCTCTTCCCACTCTTGGCTTTGCTGTCTGGCTCTCCGTGCTTCTCTTTTGTCTATCAAGACCCAGTTTCAAAAAAAAAAAAAAAGAGACCTGGTTTCACTACCACTTAAACTAAATAAGTATCAGCTGGATAATGTACAAATGCTTTAGCCTATTAGCACATGGTTAAGAATATATGTCTTAAATTCAGCCAGGTCTGGGTTAAAATCCAGTTAAACCTAGCCATGAGGCCTTAGGCAAGTAACCTGACCTCCGTACACGTATTCCCCACTCTGTGAAATAGTGCTGATGATAATATTCAGTTCACGAGGCTGATGGATCGAAAGAGGTACTTTGTTTATTGCACACAGTGAAGCATCAGGCACCACAGTGAGTGCTCAGTAGAAGGCACACTTAGTTGTTTATGATCTGGCTTCATTTCCAGCCCCCTTCCCAGCTGCACATATCCGTTCTATTAAACTATAAGCTCCTTTTGAACAGGAGCCTGTCTCCTTCACCCTTAGAGCCCAGGGCCTTACAATATGCCTGGCACATGTTTCAGTGCTCCATAAACATGAGAACAAATCAAATAAGCCACATGGAACCATGCCGTACCACACCTCTGTGCTCTCTGATGTGCTGTCCCGCCCCCGCCTCACCTGGGCCAGTGTCTAGTGACCCTGACAGGTGCCGACCTGGCTGAATTCGGGCTCCCTCTGTGCTCCCTCCCCAACCCAAGTCCATAGATTGACCTGTCTGGCTTCCTCCTGAGTATATGTAAACTCCTCAAGGGCAGGAACCTCGTTTACGTGACTTTGTAGCCACAGCCCTTTGCACAGTGCCTGTCACATAGAGAGGATCAAAACATGCTTGCTGAATAAAGGCTGGAGGTAGGACTGGATGTAAATAGAAGGATTGTGCAGCGAGACAAGAATGCAAGGGAAATGAAACAGCCGAAAACTGGTGATTTGTTACTATAGTGATTTCTGAGTAACTTTTCTTTGGGGGGTGAGGGGGAAGTTTCTTTGTTCTTATTGTTTTCTTTTAAACTTCCTCATCTCCAGCAGCTCAGGAGGAGAACAGCTGTACCTAGCAACCCTAGGGAAGAACCAAGGAGAATTGGAGCCTGCATGTGATGAGCGGGGAGGTGGGTCAAGACCAAAGCATGTCACAAATACCTTAGCTGGTTGAGCAGATCAAAAGTTGTTCTTCATTTTAGCAACAAAGGGAAGTGGAGGGCATAGTCGGTCTTCTGAAAACTGCAATAAGCAAAAGCACTTTAAGCCATAGTACAAAAAATAAAATAAAAACTGTAGGACATAGCAATGCCCAGCTCCTGTCACATCGTTAAAGCTTTCATAATATGCCATGGTCCAGGCTCTGGCTGTGGCAGGGGAACATCAGCATTCATAGCCAAGCCTGACCACTTGGTCGGGTCACTCCATGAGTCCCAGTGATTGATGAGATTCAGCCTCCAGCTGTGGATAGTGGAGAGCCTGCCGTGCCTATCTGTGGACTCAGTTCTGCTTGAATGTGTGCAGGTGGGCGCTGGGCTCCTTCAGGAATATTAAGCTTGGTATGAATCCTGAGAGCTCTTTGTTGAGGCCCATTGGTCAACTGATGAGAAAAACGGGCTCCACAGTGTTGGAGTGATATGCTCCAGACCATATGGCTACTCAGCAGCCTTGTCCCAGGCTATGCCACTGCTTCCAGACCTTTTCTAAGCCAGGAGCCTGGTACTCCAGGACTAAAATGTCCTGGAGACTTGGGAACCAGTCCTAAGCAGGATCACTTTAAGAAAAGAACACTTTAAGCCATAGTACAAAAAATAAAAACTGTAGGACATAGCAATACCCAGCTTCTATCACATCATTAAAACTCTCACATTGTTAAATCTTTCATTCTCTGCTCTTTTATAAAAGAGCAAAGAAAATGGCTAGCAGCAGAGCATGCTTCTTAAAAGGCAGCGTGGGGCAGTAGCAAGAGGGTATGATTACATTAGACATGGACTCAGATCCACGTCCCACTGACTGGGTAACCCTGGGCAAGTTACTTCAATTCTGTGATCCCAAGTTTCCTTAACTGTGAAATGCTCTTTGAAGGTTGTTCTGAGGATTAAATGAAATACCGTATGTGAAGTGCCAAGCAGAAAATAAATTCTCAATAAATGGCAGCTATTGTTACCATTTGTATTGTTATCCTGCTAACCTGCCTTAATCCAAGTTTAACTGCCAGTATCAAAGGAGATCAGAACTCTTATTGGTTCTAGAGGCAGAGGGAAAAAAAATAAGTGGCTAACAGAGCCCCCTTTTGACCTCTGTGTTAGAGTTTTGTCCTCCTTGTGTTGGTTTACAGGCTACCTGTAATAACAAAAAGACCCCACCTTACTCCCTGCAAAACACAGTGGCTCACACCAGATGGATGTTCATGCCCCCTCGTGTCAGGGTCAGAGATCAGAGCTTTAAGTGGATGAGCAGCTGTGCTCCATGAGGCCACCCAGGGCCCAGGTTCCTTCTGTCCTACAGCTCTGCCATTCCCTGATGGGTTGCCATCCTCTGCCTGGTTGAAGCCAGTTCACCAGCACCACATCCACTTTCCAGCGCACAGGCAGTGGGAAGGACAATGGAAATCAACACTCCCTTTTAAAGGACGCAGGAGTTGAACACATCACATCCACTCACAACCAGTTGGCCAGAATTAAGTGACATGACCACACCTAGCTGCAAGGGAGTTGGAAAAATGAAGTCTTTAGCTGTATGACTATAGACCTAGCTAAAGCTCTGCTACTGTGGAGGAAGAGGAGGGATTTGGTGGGACAGCAAGCAGTCTGCCACACCCCTCCCCTGTCTTCATCCTCCCACTACTCACTTATTTTCAGTGATGTGGATTTGGGCTGTGTCCTTCAGGCCCCAGGCAACCCTGTCTGATACCAGAATCCTGCAAGCTCCCGGGAAGATAAACTGCTGTGCTGTCATCTGTAAAGAAATAATCTCAACCTCAATTACTCTGCAAGACAACACTAAAAAAAAAAAATCGTACTCTGCTTCGTTGATATGCCAAGTGTAAAGTCACTATTGAACTGCTTTACCATAAGTTTTATAAATGTATAAAATTTTATAAAAAGAAGTATTTACAAAATGTATGCCGATATATAAACCAAGTCTTCCCTTTTTAGATTTGTTGACAGAAGTCTGACTAGATTTCTATTAGCTGCCAAGTAGGTCATCAACAAGTGGGCTAGCCCATGTAACATGTGTTCCTCCCACACAAAGTGGCCACAATTTGTCATCCCAAATACTGGTTTTGTGTGCTGCTGGGGAAAGCACCACTGACTGCCTTCAGTGGGTTCCATGTTCTCTTCCTCTTATTTATTATCTCCCTCCTTTAATTTCCTTGTGTCTGTTTGGCACTCAACTCATGTTCACAAGAGAGACCTCTGGCGAAAGCTTCATTGTAGCAAGTCCCACGTGGTCAACCATCCTGGGCTCACCAGGGGTAAGGAAAGAAAACTCAAGGGAAGGCAGGACTGTCCTTATCTCTGTTAGGCGAGGGAGGAAGCTAGCTAGAGTCGGTCGGCCTCTCTCCTCCCTTTGTTCCCTGTTGTTTCTTATCCCAGTAGAGGCCATGGAATTAGAGAGGGGTATATTTTCTGTCAGTCTCTTTTATCAACATTCACACCAAAGCAGCTGCCGAGAAGCTCTGAAACTCTAAACCACCACAAGGGGTGCAGAAGTTATGGCTGCTGGTGTTGCTGATTACTTGCAACTTGAGAAACTGCCAACATAAAGATCCAGAGGAGAGGGCACCGGGCTTCAAGTCATTCTTCAAAGAAAAGACGTCAGCCTCTGTTTCAAAAACAATGCAAATGGCCTCACCACCAGATTCTCAGGGCACTAGATTTTGATGGGCTCTGACTTCATAACCACGTAAGTGATCGGTGCAAAAGGGAAATGTGGAGACAAGGAACAGAAACATGAGCCCAAGGACAAAAAGAAGCAAAATTTCCTTATTCAGATTCCATTCTGTTTCTCTAAAGGAAATGAGTCTTCTTGACCGGAACTGATGAATTAAAGGGAAAAAGAATTCACTGTTTTTTGAAAGGATGATCCCACATTTGCAGAATCTTCTGGCAAGGAACTTCCACAGAGACTGAGAAGATGGGCAGAGCGGGTTTTTGTTCGGCCTTGGAAGGAGAACCTCCTCAGCTTTCATTCTCTGCGTTGGCAAGGAGGGGGCGTTGATGACGCCTGTTCAAACAGCCGCTTTGTGCTAATGTGTTTTCTTGTGGCTCCGCCAGGTGACAGCCTGACCCTTGGGCCCTCAGCCAATTCAGCCCAGAAAGCCAGTCTCTGCCACTGTGGCCCAGATGTGACACTGACTTTCCTGTTTCTCTTCGCCAGTTCATGAATAGAAACCCACAGTTTTGTTTTTATTTTTGTTTTCCTGTAGTTGTTTTTATTGAATAGGGCCAAGGAGAGTGGAAAGATGCTTGACCGAATATCAACATTGGAAGAAACATCTTTGTTAGATCTTTTGTGTTTCTGAAAAACTTCAGGTCACATAAACCAGTGTTGCCTACTGTTCTATGCCCTGCTTGGATTGCCCCAAATTCTAGGGACTGTGGCTCAGAAATCAAACCATCAAAATACCAGACTGAATGTTCCAACAGGAAAGGGTAAAGGCAACAAGAGGAAAAGTGAGAGGAAAATACAGAATTTTTCTGCCTGGTGCCCTGAGCAAGTCCCCTGCCTCCACCACCAGCAGGCATCCAGAGAATAACGGTGCTTTACTCCATCCTCCCCACCTTCTCAGAGCCATGCCAGCCTGTGGTCTCCTGGCCCTCACCCACAGAGAGGTCCTGCAGGTACCGCAATAACCAGAGCTCCTTGGTTGGGTTCCAAGGTTGACTTGAATGAGTACTATCATTCTGAGTTTGCTGGGCTTCCCCATGTAGCTAGGAACTCGGGGCCCGAAGGTTCTCAAGAATGCACTAATCCCACCATCCCACTCATGATTCTGTTATCCCAGATCTTGCCACTTGCCACCTAGATTGTGTGTTACAGCTTTGCTTAATCCATCCCCTTAGTTAGATGTCTGTGGCTGTTCATCTGTGTGCGTTCACACCCACTCCCTGCACCGCTCCCTCACTGCCCAGTTCCCTGCACAGATGTTGTGAAGACACACTCAGAAGTCCCTCTATCCTTTGGTACCTTTCACGCCTTCCATTAGGAGAGGTTGCCTCTTAACAGGCTTTGAAATAGATCACTCTCTCTCCCTCTCTTCATTTTTCAGTTCACGAAACATACTTTATCAATGTATAGTTGTTATCAACTTATATACAAATTAAATAAGAAACTGATAAGATTAAAGGGAACTTTCATATTAAAAAATGAAGATGGTTTATTCTCATTATAAAAACGGTACATTCTCGGTATAGAAAATCTGAGAAATCCCCTACACACCACCAGCAAGCATCTCAGTATCTTTCCTTCCAAAGAATTTTATAGGCATTTGTTATATAGTCTCAATCATGTGATCCTTCTTAACATAACATGAGCATTTTTCTATGTTACTAATAATTTTATGTTAACAGTTTTAATTTCTGTTTAACTTTACATTGTGGGCATGCCTTACAATTTACTTAGCCACTGCCCTCTTATTAAACAATTAGCAAGTTTTCTAATTTTTCAAATTCTAAATAACACTTCATAACCTTTTTATATGCCTTTTTTTTTTTAAGGATCTCTTTAGCAGAGATTCACAGTCAAAGAACAAACCCATTTTTGTTTTTTTGATAATATTGCCAGATTGGTTTACAAAAAGGTTATCCACTAATTTCTGGTCTTCTCTCAGCAGCGTATGAGAATATTCATTTCAAGGGAGCTTTATCACTCTTGGGCGGACTTCTTTTTAAAATTTTTTTAACTTTAAAGTGAAAGTAACTCACTAATCTAAATTGTGTTTCTTTGACTACTACTGAAGATAATATTTTCCCAAATGTTTCACAAGTTGTTTTTCCTTTCTTTAAATTGCTGATAGACATGTGTTCCCATTTACCTAATCTTAGGGGGGTTTTATCTATATAAATTCCTTGTATGTTTATTAAAATATGAACCCAAGAGAACTGGAAGCATATATCCACTCAAAAAGCTGTATGTGAATGTTCATAGCTGCATTATTCATCAGAGCCAAAAAATGAAAACAACCCAAATGTTTATCAACTGACCAATGGTCGTCAACAGGTGGTATATCCATACAATGGAATGTTTCAGCCATAAAAAGGGATGAAATACTAACACAGACTACAACGTGGGCGAGCCTTGGAAACATCATGTCAAGTGAAAGAAACTAGTCACAAGAGGCCTCATCTTGTATGATTCCATTTCTATGGAAATGTCCAGAACAAGCAAATCCATAGAGACAGAAAGTAGATTAGTGGTTGCCAAGGGCTGGGTTGAGAAGGGAATGGGAAATAACTGCTTAATGGGTACAGGTTTCTCTTGGGGGTGATGAAAATGTTCTGGAATTAGATAGTATTAATGGTTTCCTTTGTAAATATATTAAGAAACTCTTTAAGAGGGTGAATTTTATGGTCTGTGAATTATATCTCAATAAAAATAAAGTAAGCTGAAATTTTAAAATACTAACCACAAGGAACTTTGATCCAAAAAGGGTTAGGGGAAGGCCTGGAAAACTTTACAATCTGTGTTCTAATTCTTTCTGAGCCCTTTGGCACAGAGAGTTAAAGCATATCCTTATTTTCTTCACCATTTCACTCTTGTCTTAACCCTGAGCTCCAAAGTGAAGTGAATGGAAGAAGAAAATGTCCTTCCGTCCCTTTGGAGCCTTTCCACGGTCTGGTGTTAAAACCTCATTTGGCCATTTGGGTTTGGGAATGGTTCCAGCATCGAGCTGACTACAGTGCTAAATCTCACCATTGGGGTCTAATGCTTCCATTGCTTCTTTATGAAGTGCTTTTGAATCTCTGGGCATTGGAGAACGGAAGGTTATGCAGAAGGGAGAGGAGCACATGCCTCAGGGACGTGAGCTGCTGCATCCCAGCCCACGGGTCATGTGAACAAGACAAGCCAGAGGCGGGGCAGCCAAAAAAATATTCTAGGTGCCAGGAATGTGGCTTTTTCTTAAAGTAATGTGGCATTAAGAGTGATTTATATGAGTTCAGTTCCCTTGCTGTGTGGTATAGAACAAAATCCATGCTCCTCACCCTCCAGAGGACCTTTGCAAAGTCATGCATAAATGATCAAATGAGTCCAACTGCACCTTTTATTATTTCTGAAGCAAAGCTTTGATCTCATTTTTAAATAAGCTCTGTCCTCCCCTTGTTGCATGTGGCCAGTGCCTATATTGTCTGTATTTCTGCTTTTACATCAGTTTTCTCACCTCAGAGATAATAGTATTTTATGACTTGTGTTTGATGGGGGTAGGGGGAGCTCACCCTCACAGGACTCCCCAAAGAGTAGAAATCTGTTTCTTTGTGCTTGGAAGAGGCATTACATGTATTGCTCAGTTTATGCAGTAAATGTGTTCCAGAAAGTTTTGCCTGTAAAGCAAATCATGTTTTAAATGCAGTAGGAAAGCTCACTTTTATACCAAGGACACTGATGCTGACTCCTTCATGGTGTATATAAATACCCCACCACGTCTAGGAAATATCAGGAAACCAAGGGCTGCTTTAGTGCCATTGGCTCAAGCATTCATTAAGATGCCAAACCACATCAAGGAAGCTGGTGATTGACCACACCTGGCGTGGGCCCGGCCCGCTGTCTCAGGGGGTGGCGTGTGAATGTGGGGGAGTGAGGCCCAGTCCCTGAAATCAGGGCCTCCATTAGTCATGCACATGAAGTTGGGTTCTGTAGAATCAGGGGACCTTCCCCACAGGTCTCCCCTTCCCCTCCTCCCACCGTTGTGCCCACGCCCTTGTTTAGACTGGCCAGAATTCCATGGGGCAGGAAGCAACTCTAGTATAGTGGCTCCACGTGCTGGCCATGGAATCACTCTGTCTGGCTTCAAATCCCATCTCCACCCCGACAGAGCTATAGACAGATTCCCAAACTTCTCTGTTCCTCCGTTGTAAAGTGAGAGAAAATAACAACACCTACATCTTAGGAATGTCATGAGAATTTAGTGAGACGCCATGTTCCAGTACATAGCACGGGGCTGGGCTTGCAGCGAGCCCTCATTTGAGAGTGGTCATCACTGCTGAGATTGGAGCCTTCGTCTTCATTGTGCCCCATCCCACTAAAATATGTATTAGTTTTATGTTGCTGTGTAACAAATTATTACAAACTTAATGGTTTAAACAATACCCATTTAGGGGCCGGCCCTGTGGCCAAGTGGTTAAGTTCACGCACTCAGCTTCAGCAGCCCAGGGTTTCACCAGTTCAGATCCTGGGCACGGACATGGCACCACTCATCAGGCCATGCTGAGGCGGCATCCCACATACCACAACTAGAAGGACCCACAACTAAAATATCTACAACTATGTACTGGGGGGTTTTGGGGAGAAAAAGGAAGCATAAAATCTTTAAAAAAAAAAAAAATACCCATTTATTAGCTCACAGTTCTGTGAGTGACGAGTCTAGGCCTGGTGTGTCTGAGCTCTCTGCTCACAAGGCTGAAATCATTGTGTTGACCAACTGTTTTCATCTGGAGTCTTGACTAGGGGAAGAATCTGTTTCCAGGCTCCTTCAGGTTCTTGACCCAATTCAGGTCCTTGTGGCTGTAGGACTGAGGCTCCCATTTCTTTGCTGTCTGCCAAAGGGCTGTTCTCGGGTCTTAGAGGCCACTCACATTCCTGGCACCCCATAGCCACCTTTATCTTCAAAGCCAGCAGTGGAGAATATCCCTCCCACAGAACACCCCTCATGCTTTGAATCTACTTCTCCAGAAGGAGTCCTCTTCAAGGGCTCGCCTGATGAGGTCAGGTTCACCTAGGATAATCCCTCTTTGTTGAAGTCAACTATGCTAAATAAAATAGCCTAATCACGGGAGAGAGGATCCCACTGTACACAAGTCCTGGGGATGATTGAGGGCTCATCCACCAGGAGCAGGCATCTCGGGCACACTTTAGACTTCTGCCTGTCACACCACCTCTCCAGCAAGGCACATATTTTTACTCCTTCCTTCCAGTGGGCAGCAAAGAGAATGTTCCCTCATTGGCAGGGTCCTGCGTGTTCTTTTTTTAGAGCTGGTCTGGGGCTACCGGCTGGACCCAGTACCAATGCTGTGTGTTGCTCAGGCCTCAAGTTTTTACATCTCCAAAGTGCCACCCCAGCTGTGATATTTTCCGTGCTTCAGGACCTTGGGGCGTGTTGTGCTTCCAAGAGTGTCCAGCATGGTCCTGCTTTCTCTGCAGCCTCCCCAGTCATCCCTGGCCCTTCTGTCCTGGCCGTCCTCAGAAGACAGCACTGCCTGAACTCCCTTGTGGGGTGTCAGGACTCAATGTCCTATGAAGAGGAAAGCCACATCGTAAAGGATTGAAAGTGCTGGGAAATTTGATTGACAGGTTCTGTGGTCCAACTGCCATTGCTCCCAGTGTGGCACTCGTCTGTCTCTAAAGGCCCTGCTTCCAGCAGTTACACGATGAAAACTGAGGCAAGGCCTGCCTAGACTTGCAAGGGATTCCTGTTCCCCATTGCGAATGTAGCAGCATACCTCAGTTTGGTTCCTAGGGGTGTTTCCAATTGTACAAGGATCAGGAGTCCCCTGCCATGAATCTTCTATCAGAAATCAAGTCATTTCTGCTGTCTCTGCCACATCTTATCCTTTCACCTCATGTTATTACTGGTGACTGAAAGTGGGGTTTGCTCGTTAAGCTACCAGTTTTGCTTTTCTCCCAGACCGGTGTATGAAAGTGTACAGTCGATCTACAATTCAGCTTTAAATTCTCTTTCCACCGTCCTCATCTCAGTTACTTGTATTGGTTTCTAGGTTCCCTTCTTATTCTTTTACTTTTATTCTGATACCTGCCCATGTAAAGTGGAAACCAGCTAAAGGGATGGCGATTGATCCCACCAGGAAACGTCCCACATCAGAGTACAGGCCAACGTGGCTTTACCTGTCACTCTCCAAAGTCTGGGCTGTCAGGAGCAAAGATGGCAACATGTGCCCAAGGGCTGTCACTTCTCCACTGCCACCTAGGTTGGTTTCTGAGAGAAAAGTGCCTACACTGCTGAAATTGAAGTTATTTGTTGTCAGTTTCACCTTTCCTCCTCCTGCCATCCCTCCTCTGTCTGCTCATTTATGTGTCTCAAGAGAAAGCAGTTTGCTTCTGCAGAAGACTGCCAGTGGCCTTCTCCCTTTTTGGTACCCAGATCTTACACACGCCTGAAACCTTAGAAGTCCTGCGACATTATAACCTGAACCTGCAGGTGTTGCTTTATTGACGGGCATATGAGGAAACGTGAGCATATCTGTGTTAATGTGCATCTAGCAGACCAGATCATGCTCTGTGGCGTCGGTGGAGGATCAAAGCAGCCTGAGCCCAGGGTAGTGGATAGATACCATTCTTTATGTCAGCTTCAGTCAATCACTCTAGGACTATGTGAAGAAGGATCCTGAGGCTGCACATGGCATAGCACCAGAAAGTGCTCTGGTCAGTTGATGATGTCTGCCATGCTCACGGGAGCAGAGTGTGGCCATCATTGGATTCTTTCTTCAGCAACTCTTTCTCTGAGTTGCTTAATGCTTTTGGCACATATAAGAAGATCTGCAGGACTAAGGACATTCTAAGTAAGTCAGGTTTTACTTGCATAGTAGAAACGGAGCCCCTCAGTTTGCAGAAGAATTGGAGAATAGGGGACTTCACAGCCATAATCCAAATACCTTGACCACAGACATAGGATCCTATTGGTCAAAGTACTTGTCCATCAGTTTTTCCAGGGATAGCAACACACAGAGAACCACGGGTATGTTCATGGAGTATGAGTCACTGATCAGTAACTCCAGGGCCCTACTTTTGGAAGGGCATTATTCAGTGTTTCCCAAAGCCCCACAGATCTTGAGCAAGTGTATTAGTGCATTCTGTGTTCAAGATGGACCTACAGCATTGGCCATAAAAGCCACACCACAGAACTCTCCGTAATAAAGGATGTTTTTATTTTAACCCGAAGGCTCAGAAGTTTGCCTCATGGCAAGGAGCCTGAAGTCACAGTGAGTACCACTCATGTAGCACCTTCTGACTCTTCCATCAGGAAATGGTTAGTCTGACCGCCCCAAGTGGGAAGAAGAAGACTGCGAGCTCTTACACAAATATTTTCATTGTGATTAACTTTTAATGACTTGAGCCTGCATTTACTGATGTATTTTGGTTTCTTCATGTCTGTCAGTGAAGGGAAGAGGGTAAGCAAGATCTGTGCAGAGACATTCCTTACTCCAACTGCAAATGCATAAAGTCATAAAAAGCTGTCCCTTCTATAAAAGGGAGTTGTTTTCTCCAGAATGATTGTGATTGAGTTTTGGGTTTTTTGCATTTAATCATTTAACAAATATTTATTGAGCTCCTACCGTGTGCCAGGCACTGTTCTGGACACTGGGGATGCAATAATAAAAGAAAAACTAAAAAATAATACGTCTTCAAGGGGCTTACAATTTGTTCCCTTCTGTTATTTCATAGAATTATATACTGTCAGCTGTTAGTCGTTTATTGCAGTGGTAATGCTTTTTTTGGGTGGATTTTGGAAGTTTGGTTTTTTCTTAGTTTGGTTAGATGTAGGGTCCTGTTTCAGCGGGGTTCTGATGTAGAGTTGGGCTGGGTTTGGTTAGAGTTGGAGGAGTAGTTTATAATGAGAGTTCTCATTGGTTTTAGATTGTTTTCTCAATCACAAGGAACAGGCTTCTGGAGAAAAATCAGAATAGTTCATGTCAATTTTTTAAATTGCCTCCTTCTACCTCACATGTCTATTCTCCAAGGCCGGCCTTCTGCGCTGCATGTTAATCACATGCACGTAAGAAACAGTTGTGCAACTATTTCGAAGATAATAGATATAAATTCTTTCCATAAATCAGGATTTCTTGACCTTAACTCTGTTAATGTTTGGGGTCAGGTAATTCTTTGTTGTTGGAGGCTGTCCTGTCCATTATAGGATGTCTAGCAGCATCCTTGGCCTCCACCCACTAGGTACAAGTAGTACCTCTTACTCCTGAGTTGTGATAACCAGAAATGTCTCCAGACATTGCCTAATATGTCCCTTAGTAGGGGAACACATTCACCCCCAGCAGAAAACCATTGGTGTAAATGGTGTGATTCTATAATTCACGTTATCACATCCTCTAATTACAGTAGATCAGTAAAATCCCTGAAAAAAGCACCTGGGACAGGAAGTGTCTTCTGTCTGGCCTTTGTAGTAGCTTGGAACCACTTTCTGCCATGAAAGAGTTAATATAAAGTGAGCAAGATATTTATCAGTCTTATGAAGCAACACCAACAACAAATGGTGAAGTTCCTTCAGTAAATCATGCCTTGGAGATATTTTGCATTTCCTATTGGAAACTTGTTAAAATCGTGTTCGTTTACCGTAAGTTAGAGAACATGTTGGACACAGTATACTGTAAGTTCCTCTCAAATGATTTACGTGTAAATGTGTTCCAGATTTGGTGATCTCAGCTCAAGCAGTAGGCAGCTCATTTCCAAACATTTGCATTCTCAGGAACTGACATTCAATTCAATAAGTATTTATTAAAACATGTAATGTGAGAGGGCTTTAGAACAGTCTGATATTGTTTCCAAGACCTCGTCCAGCAGAAAAGCAGTGCTCAGAACTGTGCCCCCCCGAAAGTGTCCCTGTCTGACATGGCACTCCCCACTTTGGTTTGCAAGATACTGTAGGAAAGCTAGCTCTTTCATTCTCCTTCACCGCCTTGTCCCTTCCCGTCCTGTACCAGCTGTGCCCTCCCCAGTGAATACGTGTAATTACACATGATGTCATGTGTTTCTTCTTTGGTTCTCTAGTCCCAAATGGGCCACTTTTCAGAGTCTTGGTGCAGACATCCATTGCGCATTGTATGTACTCCCTGTCAGTTTGGCAGAGTATTGCAGTCCAAAGCGGGGTCCTTTAACCCACTTAACTTGGATTTCAGAATTGTCTTCACTTCTCACACCTACCAATAGATGCAAAAATGCAGGGCAAACTTCTGATGAAAGACTCTGGAAGAAGAGTTGGTCTTGATGCAGAGAGAAAGGATGAAATTGAAACATAGTGAGCTGGAGAATCTTCGCTCTTTCCATTGCTCTTTCCTGAACACCTACTTGTGCCAGGCCCTGGCAATGTAACTATGACAAAAATGGACAGGGCCCTGCTCTCCTGGAACCCACAGTCCGCTGGGCAATGAGACAAGCGGACAGGCCAGGTTTTAATATCGTGCATAGGTGCCATAATGATGGAAATCAAGCTGCCATGGGAGCATTTAGGAAAAGCACCAGCCCAGCCTGGGGGAGGGTGGGGGGAGCAGAGCAGGCTTTGCAGAGGAAGTGGTGTCTTAACTGGGATGAGAAGGGTACGTTGAATACCAAAGGGTGGTGAAAGAGTGTTCAAGGCCACATTCCGAGGACTGAAGGAGCAAAAATGGAAGCTTTGAGGCACTGAGAATTTCGGTATGTTTGGAGTGTGAGACAGGAAGTGTGAGAAGTAAACAAGGAGAGGCAAATAAGGATACTTCTCAGGATTCTGACTTGAGCAAGTAGGTTATTGGTGGCGCCATGTACTGAGATGAGGAGCACAAGAGAAGTAGGTTCTGAGGAGTATGGGATGACAACAACGCAAGTTTTTAACCCACCACTAACTCTGGCACGTGGGGGGTGATTTCTTTAAATGTTTTCGAAAGATGTCAAAAGCTAATGGAAATTTGGAAAGTTAATTAGCAGCTTTAAATGGTTTTGTTACTTTAGGCTATCCTGACATCCTGCAAATATACTGAGACCTCTTAGTTTCTGCCAATTTTATTTTTTATCCAGCAATCATTTCTTAATTTTGATACTCATCATCATCTTACTGCTTAAAATTTACCAAATATGTGCCTGAAGGGTGGTCCCCATGAGTGGAGATGTGTGGTGGTTGTTCTGGGGCTGTGTTCTGGCTTTTCCAGCTCACCTCTAACCTCTTCTTCAGACTTCCTTTGCCGTGATGGAGGTTTTTGTTCTAATAGAGCACAGACTCACTTTCTAGAGCATACATGATTTTTTGAGATGACTAAAGAAGAGAATTATAAGTAAGTATTATCGGGCTGTCTTTCAGCAGGTGTGTGACATTATGGAATTTTAAGGGGTGCAGACCTCATTTGAGGAAAACTACTACAAAGTGAACATTGAACTCTGTTGATCCCATCACCCAGAGCACGTGAGCAGCGAATGTGATTGTCAAGTTAAGGGTACTGAGATTCCTTCTAACCATCACCCCTAGCCACTGCTTTTCCTCGTACCCCCTCATAGGCCTGAAATGTCCAAGGGTGATCCTTTAATAGTCAAGCAACCCAACAAGTACCAAGCATCCAAGTTCAAGTGCCTCCTTTTGGTTTTCGGCAGGAATTTAGATAATGGGCTGTGTGCAATGTAAGGATAAAGAAGCAACAAAACTGACAGAGGAGAGGGACGGCAGCCTGAACCAGAGCTCCGGGTACCGCTATGGCACAGACCCCACTCCTCAGCACTACCCCAGCTTCGGCGTGACCTCCATCCCAAACTACAACAACTTCCACGCAGCCGGGGGCCAAGGACTCACCGTCTTTGGGGGTGTGAACTCTTCGTCTCATACTGGGACCTTGCGTACGAGAGGAGGAACAGGTAAGAATTAAGCTGCTCGTAATTGTTTTTGGCAGTTGAATAACTGTGCTCCAGTCAGCTTTCTTTGGCTGAGGATTTAACGTTTAAGGTTTTCGTCAATCTCTACCTATCCTCCAGCAGATAGGGAGCTGTAAAAAAATGCCAGAACTTGATGTACAAATCAAAATGCTGGCTACGGTAGCTCGGAGTAACCCCAAGTGGCTGCTCTGCGAGAATTCTGCATGCGTCATGACATGCAGCTTCTGCTGAGGTGCTTCAGGCCGACGGCTCTCGGCCTTGGCCGGCTGACTCTGAATAACTAGGGCAGGTTTTTCAAAATACAGAAGCCTGTGCTCCATCCTGGATCTTTTGAAACTCCAGGACCGGATGTGAGTGTGAATGTTTTGCGTTCTCCAGATATTCACGCACTCCTCCCTCCCATCCCCTGGTCAAGAACCACTTCACAGGGGTAACACCTTCTCCCTCATGTTCCTAATCTGCAGCCTGCCTGTCACTTCCCAACCAGTGGGGTCGTTTGGCAGCATTATTTTTTGGCCATTGGTCTTCGTTGATTCTCTCTCTGATCTTCCATCATCTTCCATATGACTGAGTGTATCAGCCCCCAAAGTATTTCCGTGTATCTTTCATATTTTAAAATTGAATCTATGTATCCTTGAGGGATCTTTCTCTCTCGCTCTGTTTTAAGTTTCCTTCTCTTTCCCACCACAAGGCTGTGTTTTACTGCCATGTGCATTTGCTGACTTAGCTAATACTTTGTAAAATGTCTGGCATGCATTCTCAGACATATGCTTTCTGAAATATTTGTAAGTTATCTCATGCATCCTGAGTCTTCCAAATCTTCCCCCAGTATGTGAATCATGGTAACTAGATATTTGGCATCATTTGTTCCAAAATTGTTTTGTTTATTACAAAAGTTTAAAGAAATATACATCAGCCATGATGTTTGCAGAGCCTCTGGGAGCAGATGTCTTATCTCAGGGCCCGTTGTGCCTTTTCACCTGGGGAGTTGGCACCACTGAGGGCTTGGCAGGGTTTTCTTCCCTCCGCATGCAGCAGGGCAGTGTAGTCATATCAAGGACCTGACCCAGAGCTCTGCGTTATGTCCTTGTGTTATGGTCAATCTGGCTTTCCCTATAAAGCAGGCCTTGCATGGCTGAATGCTTGCTGGGTATCCTTGCTCATCCCTTCTGCCTCCCTGGAAGGCATCTGGGATGAAGGGAGGAAAGAAAGAGGCAGTCGGGCAGTCTAGGGAAGACTGTCTCTTGAGGATGCGGGAGGAAAAAAAGAACCAAAAGTGCACCCAGCACGTGCTTCCTGTGCCTGCTGAGTGCTTTGCCAACCAGACTCTGAATTCTGCTGACACAGACATTGACCTTGTTCATTCATTCATGATGCTGGATATGAGTCCCTGTGTCTGCAGGTATCATTCATAAAGTCACTGGAGAGGGCTACTCGCCTTGAACATGGGGGTCTATACTGTAGTCAGGGACAATCTTAGTATAAGAGGCCATCTGGTCCCATAGGTTAAAACACTATACCCCCCAAATGTTGGCACATTTTTCTGCCCTGTGTTATTTGGCTTTATTATATATATATGTCCTTCTCCCCACCGCTGCTTTAAGGCCCAGAACAGTGTCTGTGTGTCCCTGTGACCTCCTTTGACTCTCCCCTCTGTCCCTAGAAGATAAAAACACCCAGTGAGAACTTGCCAGCTGAAGCAGGGAGACAGTGGCAGAGTGGAAGTGTCCATCCTCATGTGCCTTGTCTTCCACACAATGGAGCTTGGGTTTGTTTTTAAATTATGTAACGAAGGGAATCTGTTAATAGAGTGCTAAATGAGAATCAGCATGACCTTACAGGCCCCTACTTTTCTTCAAGGCAATCCTTTTCTAACTTTTCAATGAAATCTAAAGAAAGGAGGACAGTTGCCAAATGAGCCCTGCTTTGCATGGTCAGACCTTCTGAATGCCAACTCTCCCACAGGAAGTCTCTCTTGGGATGGATGGAAAGAAAAGCTCACCTCCCTCTCTGGTTCTTGAGGAGTCCCATGGGCACATCTGTTCCCTTGGAACTACTGACACAGCAAAATAGCAGCTTGGTGAAGAGTAGAATCCATGTTGTGCGTTCTTTAGGCCACATTAGGCACTTGGAAGTGTGTGGAGACCAAAAAAGAAAAGCTGGAGAGCAGAGAAATGGAATGTATTAGTTATCAATTACTGCATAACAAATTACCGCAAAACCTGGCAGCTTTCAAACAACACACATTTAATATTTCGCAGTTTCTGTGGGTCAGGAATCCAGGAATGACTTAGCTGGGTCCTCTATTTCAGAAGCTCTCACAGGTTGCAGTCAAGGTGTGTTGGCTAGGCTGTAGTCATCTCCTGGTTCAGCTGAGATGGATCTGCTGCCAAACTCATGTGGAGTTGGCAGGACTCAGTTCCTCATTGGCTGTTGGCCAGCTCTTGGTCATGTGAGCCTCTCCAGGATGGCAGCTGGCTTCATCAAACTGTCCAAGCCAAAGTGGCAATAGAAAAAGTCTGCTAGGAAGACGGAAGTCACAATCCTTTGTAGCCTAATCACTTAGAGACATCCCATCATCTTTGCCATGTTCTGTTGGTTGGAGGCAAGTCATTAGGTTTGGCCTACACTCAGGAAGGGGATTGCACAAGGGCGTGAATACCAGGAGGTGGGAATCATTGAGGCTATTTTAGAATTCAGCCTATGGTATGGAGGAAGTCCTAGGCCAAATGGGACGGCTGGATATTCTTTGCTGTTGATAGCAAACTTCCCCAAGGCAGGAAGGGCCTCTGTGGGGAGTCAACCAGATGAGAAGACCTCAGACGGGTATGAGGAAGAGTGAGTACTTCAAGTCAGTGCAAGGATAGGTGGCTTCTAGGTAGAAGGAGAGAGAGATGGAGGGAGTCCCCAAAGCGATTGCAGATGCCAAGGGCAAGACAGCCTCTAACTGGGGTGGACATTTACCGAGAGGGTCCTCTCTGAATGTCCCCTGGCTGCAGAAGGAGTTTCCTATTACGTTCTACATCACCAGGTGAAAGAGTGATTCATTTTACCCAGAACCTAATGTGGGATCCTGAGCGAAGGAGACATGTGTCGAATAAAGGCTGTCTGTAGTGCTGCAGAGCCCTGCAGATCTGAACTATGACGCCGCAGCTGCCCTTCGGTAGTGGACATGATATCTGTCTCTTCCTGAGGACTCATTCAGAAGTGTACAGAGAACAGTCCTTTAACTCCAGGGTTTAGTCAGATCAAATAATGCTTCCCCTACAAAGACTAAAGCATAAATTCAGCCCCGCAACTCTGGTTTTCACACATTAATTACAACACTGCATCATGTTATCAATGCTGATTAGATGTAGATTTTTGAGGATGAGGTTTTAGTGAAGATTTAATTTCTTGGAATTAATTTCCCTTTGTGTAATAATCTCTCCCCTTTTGATTTTGTTTTGTCAGGAGTGACCCTGTTCGTGGCCCTTTATGATTATGAAGCACGGACGGAAGATGACCTGAGTTTTCACAAAGGAGAAAAATTTCAAATTCTGAACAGCTCGTAAGTTTGGAGAGCAAGGGGGAGGTTTGCATGCCTTTCAGACTGGGAAGCAATTCTTGTGTTACCAGTCTGTACCTTTTCAGATATCTGAAATGCTAGATTCATTAATTCATAGCAATTTAACCTGAGAAAAGAAGAGTCAGTGAACAGTGTCGTATTTTATGGCACTGAATGTCCAAGGAGCTTTTGGGAGGATACCACAGTAGCAGGGTCAGTGGTTTGGGTTTGGGTTTAAAGGTTGTAAAAGCACCAGCCTCGCCCTCTGCAGATCTACAGTTTCAGAGGATTGGCGCGAGGCTCAGCTGCCAGCATCACCCTCTCTCTGCCTTGAGATTTCCTTCACATTTCACATGCTGCACTAGCTAAGCCCTCACTTAAGGCTGGCAACAAGTTCCTTCTGTTTTCAAAACTGCTAAACATTCGATTGGTGAAGCCTATGGAGGCGTTTTCCCATAATGAAAATTTGCGAGTGACTGAATTCTTTGTGACGTGGAAGGAGAAGTGATTTCGCCCACTCATGAGTGACTACAATGCATGCATTTTAAACGTGGTCAGTAGGAACAACAGTTAAACAGACATCAGGGAGATTTCAAGGGTGAGAATCACTCACTTTTCAAATCCTACATTGGATACCTCCATCAGGAAGAGTAAATATGGGCCAGATTTCCCTGTCACTTTGGAACACTGCCTCTCTTAGGTTAAGGCAGTGTGCATGGACAAGGGCTCTCAAAAAACCAGGCTCCGAAGAAAATGGTGATGTCCCACAGGCCTCCTCCATGTGTTTTCCTTGAGTTCTCCTTGTGAGCACTCCCCAGTGGTTGGGAAAGAATGCCACTTGCGGGTAGAGGGAAGTTCTGTGCCTCTAGGTCTGGTTGCTCTGTCTTCTGTTCCCTGAGCAAACTGGATTTCCTGATGGTGGAAGGACCTGAAGCCTCGCCCTTCGGCTTTCCCGAGGGATGAGCAAGGGCAGGCGAGAGGCAGCCCTGCTCACACTGCACATCCCAGGAAAGAGGAGTGGCCATTGTAACAGGGCCCACTCCCTTAGGCCCTGAAAACTGCCTCCTTCGAAAGCCTACCCCTTCCCTGAGATGCCCCCAACTCTCAGGACCGTACACTGAGTAAATACCACCTGTGAACAGCAAGAACGAAATTCTTCCCATAAGAGGCCAGTGACTCCTCTGGACACCAGAAGACACTGCGTGGTTACAGGGTTGTGGTTTTTTTAACTATTATTATTGTCATCATTAACAGGGCCAGGAGTGGTTTTTTTTAAAGATTTTTATTTAAATATATGCAGAAAAGGGCACATATCGAAAGTGTGCATGGAGGTGGTCACACAACAGTGTGACTGTGCTTAATGCTGCTCAACTGGACACTTACAAAGGGTTAAAATGGCAAATTCTGTTATATGATTTTACCACAATTTTTAAGAAGTGTACAGTTTGCTGGATTTTCACAAAGTGAAGATTCCTGCACAACCAGCATCCAGATCAAGAACGTTACCTGCCCTCCCCACCCCCGCCACCACCACCAAACCCTCCTCCTGAAGCCACAGTAATTTTTTTTAAATAGTAAACAGCTGCCGTTTTTGAAGGCTCCCTGTGTGCCAGGCATGTGCTAAGTTGCGAATGTTCTCATTTGTTCTTCACAGCAACTGTCTGAGGTGGGTCTCATAGTCATCATTTGACATATGAGAAGCCAGCGGCTCAGGTTAGGGAGTTGCCCAGGTGCAGGGAACTAGCAGGTGGCAGAGCCAAGAGGGGACATGCAGGGACAGCATCCTGAGTGCAGCATCGGGTTTGGTCTTGGAAAGGCCCAGAGACCCCATCAGTGGGGACTGAACCCTTTGAGCTCCATGAAGGTTTGGAGGGTTTGCTGGGAGGCGGGGCAGGAGGGAGTTTGCCGTTGATCTCCCGGATTTATGGTTCCTTATTGTTCGTTTGATTCTCAGATGAATGCTTCTTGTCAGTCTACTAGCTTTGAATTCTGAAATACACCCCTCTTCCCCTCCCCATTTTATGTAATTGTCCCTCCCTGCCACGGTTGGTTAGAACTTTTAGCCAACTCCTAGAAGGTCACACCTGGGGAGGAGTAAGTACCACACACAGCTCTTCTTCTGTAGGGTTCCTCCACACTGTAAGTGGACCCACGTGTCAGGTTGTAGGGCCCTTGGAAAGCCAGTCCTTGCCACAGTCAAATCCGTGCCTTCTTCCTTTGTTAATCTGGATAGGATCTATGATGGCATCCAGTTGACATTTTGGAGAAACATTCAAGGAAGACCCAATCTATCTCAGTCTCTATTTTGTGATTCACGTGCCTGGCCTTCACTGTTTACAGAGGGCTTGGAGCTTCTGACCCTGTTCTCTTAGAAGAAAATATTAGGGGCCGGCCCAGTGGCGCAGCGGTTAAGTTCGCACATTCCACTTCTCAGCGGCCCGGGCTTTGCCGGTTCAGATCCCAGATGTGGACATGGCACCGCTTGGCAAGCCATGCTGTGGTAGGTGTCCCACATATAAAGCAGAGGAAGATGGGCATGGATGTTAGCTCAGGGCCAGTCTTCCTCAGCAAAAAGGAGGATTGGCAGCACTCAGCTCAGGGCTAATTTTCCTCAAAAAAAAAAAAAGATGTTACAAAGGGTTTTTTTCCCTTTAATGTTCTTCCTTCTTGCCAGTGGAATTCCTCATCCCACGTGCCATTTAAATGCCCTTTTTCAAGATTATGGAGAAAAAATAAGGTTTGTGTAACAAATACGATATCCTGAAGCTGAGGGTAATAACAGAGAAGAGAAAATCGTGAAGGAAAAACAAAGCAATAATACAGAACCAGATGGCAGGCGGCTCGTTCCCCCTCCCCCAACCTCTCCCAGCCCCTGGCTCTCATCCGCTGAAAGAGGGCTGGGGCTCTGTTCTCCCTGGGGCAGCTGCCACACCTCCCAGTGTGTGTGTCCTCCCACTCCTTTCCCCGTCAAGACACAGAAGCGCGAGGCCACAGGGCTGGCTTTTGTGTTTCAAAGTGCAGCATGAACCATGTGGTATGCGTGTGTGCAGGTGCCCAGAGCCAGCAGCAGCCTGGGCGGGGTGGGGGGGCGGGGGGGGGGGGGGGCCCTTTGTCAGCGGGGGGGGGGGGGGGGGGGGGGGGGGGGGGGGGGGGGGGCGTCCATTGACCTGTTGTAAGTGCTCAGTGTCGTGTATTTGGACGTTGTTAAACTTGAACCCATTTTGCAAAATATTTGAATTCATCTGTTTTATCCCCTATTTTCACATTTCATGACTAGTGATTTACCACCCAGAAACAGTGACTCTTTAAAATATTATATGTGTTTTACACGGAGTGGAATAATAGTACTCATTGCGTAGGGTGGTGACTCCTTTAAAGTTCTTTTCATCGTAATAAGAAGAAATCCTGGGTTAGAGCCCCCTCCGAGCATTTGATAAAATTGTTATGGATATGCTCTCTGAAAGTAAGATGGGCAGTGAGCAAATTTAGAAAGAATCCAGCATTTATAATAAAAATGCTCCACAGCTCGGCAGATCAAGGCTGACTTCTGTTTGCAAATGCCACTTCCTGGCTCCATCGGGGCTCCCGGCTCCTGGGACCACAAACCCTGTGAGCAACTTTGGGGACTGGAAACAGGCTCTTTTAATAAGTCTTTAAATTAGAGGAACAGGGGGAGCTGTTATAAAAGCTTAAAAGCTGTTCTAAACTAGAGCCAGAGTTTAAATCATCTATTTGAATCAGAGCAAGACAACAGTTAAAGAAAATCTCACCAACTCTAAATTAGTGAAGTATCTGAACAGTTTAAAGAAATGCAGCTTTAATAATGCTGGTTACCCACAACAACTCAAGTAAAGAAATAGAAAGTAGCATAGTAAAAAGATCCTGTTTTCCTAAATCAAGATGAATGATTTGTAAACAGTGTATTATTTATTTGTAGGTAAATTGGGCTTCTAGTGTATTAAAAAATAGTTTATTCATTTGCTGAAAAGATTTTTTGATGGATCTTTTGAGTCTGGTCCAGCCTCTCTGGGCACAACATGTGAGGTTTGCGCCACACTACATCGTGTCCTTGTCACCTCATATTTCCTTTGAGGGAGAAAGTGACCCTAGATGGCCTAGAAAAAGAGAAAAGGATTTTATCTTTCTCATGAGTAACTGAAAACCCTTGTGAGATTAATGGAGTCACTGAAGAGAAAATCATGAATTCCTAATACATGACTTTAGAATGAGCTGATAGTTGGATTCTAATCTGTGCTAAACTATTTAGGTGCTGAGACCAAAATGAGATAGTGAATGCTGGATTTGAAATGAAAATTACTTGATTAATATCAGATCATCTGAGTAAGACTGGGTTTGTCCCAATCGGCAACAAAATGTTTTGGCTTCCTGCCCCAGGTGACATTTCCAAGATCGATAGTAGACTTTCTTTTTCTAAATTTAAATCAATTAGAACTAATTTGATGAAAGTTATCTTGCATTAAAAATTAAGCCTCTGTTGCAAGCCCTTAATTTTTTCCTCATCATTTTGGAGCATTTCCCCGGTTGTGGGTGGGTGTGTGTGGGTTGGGGGGTGTGGGGGGGGGGGGATGTGTGTGAGACAGAGGGAAGGAAGAAGGGGGGAGAAAGGAGGAGGGGGGGGGGGGGTGGATGGGTATTATTTTTGATGATGAGATGTCTCCATCTAGTGGAATTTCGGAGCAGTAAACGTTCTCCCCGTATTACAGCGAGGATAGTCTCCAAAGCCACTTTCTTAAACACGTGCAATGTTTAAAGAAAAAAATAATCGTCCACATATGTTCTTAAAGGATATACTTAGAAGTGCTTGTATTGATTTTGGAGGAAATAGAAATGAAACCAATACAAACTGTTAAAATGTTAACATTTTTAATTTCATGATCTGAACCTGAAAGGCAAAGGGATGCAGTGGGAGAGCAACGCAGGACGATGCCACACGGCTGGTGACAGTCCTGCTCTTAAGTTGGGTGGTGGGTTCACAGGCATTCATACATACATGTATTCTTCGGTATGTATGAATTATTTCATATAAAAATGTGGACATGAACTAAATTTAAAATTATTAATAAAGGACTTTCAGGGTATGAGAACAATTATCTCCCTCTTTTGATTGATGTATCTTTAATTCCATGTAGTAGAGTGAAAAAGAAAAGACTGAAAAGCTAATTAAAACATAAGTTTTTAAAAACCTTTGCCAACACCCTGTTTTCTTGTGGGCTATTCTGTGTTACTTGTGCCACCAAACACTTCCCCACAACTGCTCCTGTAGCACGGTGGGCTTGTCGCCATTTGTCTGTCGCTTTGTTAAATACTGTCTGGAGCCGTTGCTCATCACTCACCTCGCTCAGAGTTAGTCTTGAGACAATGGGACTCTCTCAGGTAAGGCCTGTGTTTAATGTGGAGGCTGGTTATTCTCTACCTAATTAAATGAGTCTGCAGAAGATCTTGACCAGGGCCAAAAGCCAACACATTTTCTCCCCTGGCTGAGGGCTTTGATACAGAGCTCAGCCAAAAAGTGATTTAAAAAAAAAAAAAAAAAAAAGGTCTGGGGTTTCTCTTGCTGCCTCCAAAGACCAAAAAAGGAAGGAGAGAAGGCGCTGGGCCTCTGGTGATCGGAAGTCTGAGCGGTCTCCATCTGCCCAAGGGCGCGTGCGTCTCCCCACCCCTCGAACTCCTGACCCCAGGCTGGTGGAGGGAGGGTTCTGTGGGCACCATAGCGCTCATACATCTGCTCACCGTTGTTCACAGGGAGAGGCTCACGCTCCATCCCTGCGCCTGGCACACAGAGAGCTGTGTGAGTCTGAGCAACTGCACTCCACCCATTTCATTGCTCATTCAGTTTAAGCTGAGGGTGCTGTCATAAGCCCCCTTTCAGGTCCCTCTGCTCACAGCTCGGAGAGCTCCACAGATTGAGACCAGGCTGTCCCATGAACACGGGGCCATGCAAAGTGGTGGGACCAAGCCTCTCCTTCCCTGAGCGAGTTTTCGTTCTCCGCTGCCCTTGTACACACACAGCTACACCCGCCCTTCCTCTCCTGCCCCCACACTCGGGTCAGCGCTACAAAGAGTTGATGGAATAACCTCAGGTTGAAAATGTCTGAGCAAGGCTTAATCTATTGCCTTTGGGTATTTTTCTACCCATTTTCTTGAGAGCAAGCAAGGCAGGTATTCAGAGTGTGCCTTCATCCCTTCCCGGGCTCCTAGCACGCTTCCTTTCTCAGAGGATCTGCAGCTATGTTTTTCTTTTTTTTTTTTTTTTTTTCTCTGATGAATCATTTAATGGCTGACAAAATAACACTAGAGCCAACAGCTTGCATCTCTCCAGCAGGACCAAAGGATGCTGGTTGCCTCAGGTGGGGGCGGGAAATAGAGACTGTTAGCTAAATTAGTACTGTTAGTGCTTGTTTTATTTTTTTTCCAGCTTGATTGAGATATAATTGACATATAACATTGTGTCAGTTTAAGGTATACAGTGTGATGGGTTGATACATTGTGAACTGTTTACCACAGTAAGGTTAGTTGGCACATCCTTCACCTCACATAATTACCATTTTGTTGTTACAATATTTTTCTTAAGTAGCCTGGATTTGGGTCCCTTCCCCTCTGCCCAATTTGGGGACACTTACCAAGTAAAGTGGCCCCTGCAAGAGAGCCCTCCATGGCGGGGTCCTACGTTCTTAATTCACAAATAAGGCAAGAGGTGTGAGACATCGCTGGATTCAACTCACAGTCGACTCAGGTTGTAGCCATTTGACCCTCACAGAAGGCTGTTTGGAGTCTGGAGAAATCAGGTGGCAGAATGACTAGGGAATCATCATCTGCTCTTCCAGCGTTGGGTCTGTAACTGCAGAAATTGAAGTGGTGAATGTGTTCCCTTCTGCTCTTTTTTCTCTGCAGGGAAGGAGACTGGTGGGAAGCCCGCTCCTTGACGACCGGAGAGACGGGTTACATTCCCAGCAATTACGTGGCTCCAGTGGACTCTATCCAGGCAGAAGAGTATGTTTTGTTTTGTTGTTTTCACTTAACTACTTGCTTTTAAAAGTTAGTTGCCACAATAAAATACATTAACATGGTGCAGGAGGGGGAAGAAATTCACTAGAGTGATGAAGGGGTGAGAGAATCTGGTAATGCAGTGTTTCCCAGGCTTTCTGCCCTGGGTTTTGCCATATACATGTAATACTTGTGCTGTTATTAACTTAATATTTTTCTTTAAGCCTGCTCACTTTTTGGAAACATTTATTTTGAAAGGAAACTTTATATCAATACCCTTAGTGAAAACCCAATATTACTTGCCACAGATAGAAAGTAACCATAAAAATGTTGCAGCTAGAGCATGTGTTATTGCCGACCCAAGGTTCTAAGTTTGCAGTCTGCTGAAGAAAAGAGAGCGAGGGAGAAGAAGAAGAAGGGGAAGGGGAGGGAGGGAAGAAAACAGAGAAGAGCAAATAACTGTTAAAGATCAAATTGAGATTTTTGTCCCTCTGTATAATCCGAAATATTAGAGGAACACTGAAAAGACATACCTGCCATGCCCCAGATAGAAGCATGTCACATACAGTGTAACCCATGACTTGGAAAATACTGTGGGGATGCATTTCAGATGGTCCTTCCCTTTGATTTGGGGTCTCACTTGATTTCTTTGATAGTGAAGAGTGACTAACAGTTAGTCAGCCCAAAGAGTCCACTGGTAACAGTTTTGGAAGGTGGTGGACAGGCTGTGGTTATTCTAGAAGGGATAGCCATTGTTCCGTCTCCTGACCTGGGGGATCTGTGAGCACTTCCAAAGTGGAGGACTGTCAGAGTGGCTTGTGTGTCAACCCTAATTTCTGAACTGAGGGAAAGGGAACTGGGCCATGATTTCCCAAACTGGGAACCTGGCATCCCGCCTGTTCCCTGGGGACCTGCCTCTCCTGCTCGGTGGAGGCAGTCTTACCTTACCAGAAAGGGGGTCTAGAACGGTGAGCCACAGAGCCCAACCTTTGGCTCTGGTATTTAGTTTTGCCCTGGGTTTGTTTAAGCCCTGCAAGGGGGATTAGACTCACATGCTAGCCAATCCCCAACTGGATCGCTCTCTCATCTTTAATTCTCTTGTATTTCCTCTAAGAAGATGTGTTTTGTTCCCCGCTCTCAAATACTCAGTGGTTCTAAGCTCTTTTTTTCTCCTAGTGAGAGTGTTTTACCATCAGTGAATAAAGGAATCTGTATTGAATTTTTACTTTAGAGCAGATTTGCAAACATCTTTGTGTTCTTTCAGAATAAAAGGTACCACGAAAATAGAGCATTACTTTGATTTAACTGGGAACCTACCCACTATGTATTTGTTATATTTATAATGGTCAATTTTTTTTAAAATACTTTGTTTTTAGAGAATAAAATAGCATTTAAAAAAAATAATGCCTATGGTTTTACAGATGTAACTAATTACCGTTATCTTAAAACATGATTGTTTTGGTACAATCCATTGTTCTGACAGCTCTCTCTTCACCACCGTTTGTGCTTATACTGCATTTTAATTGGGTTATTGATACACAAGTAATTGGTGGAATTCTCTTTATACCACCTAGAGCTGGGGTAGGGTTGTGCGCAGTCTGGTGCCTTTAAAAGTCTCTGAGGAGCTGACATGTAGTGTGTCTTTCCTTATTGTCGTGAAGCTCTTTCATTCACAAAAGAATTTGACAGGGAACACATAATAGCTATGTTCAAGACTAATGAATTGAAATTTCATTTTAGAAACTGGATCCTCTACAGTTGAATATTCTAAAAATTGTTCCTCTGTGCAGATTCCAATGGAATCTCCCCAGTTCTCCCTTGGGTTCTTGGAGCACCTGCTGCTCGTTCAGCACCTAGCGCTGAGACGTTAACTAATTGCCAGGCCGTGTTAGGGCTGGAGACATAAAAGACAAATAACCAAGGTCACGAGGTGACTTGACATGACACCTCCTCAAGTGGCACACGAGTGTCATTATGGGGAAAATATGAAACGTCAGCGACATGCAGTCGTTCTGACAGACGTGCTCGTTGACCGTGCTCAGGGCCCTGGCCCTGCAGCTGTGCCGGAGCCCACACGTGCAGATCACAGCCCAGACGCCTGGCAGGTGTCTTTGACTCTTCCATGTCTTTACACCTGCTGGACAGGAAGAAAATAAAAACAAGCCTCCTGGGGTGGAGTCATCTCCAATTAGGGGAGTCCTGACAATTTTTCTCAGAGTTCCTGTAGGTAGGAAGTTACTGAAAATGTCTTTGTTTTTTATCCATTCTCACTGACTTTTTAGGTGCTTGATTAATGATCCATATGTACACTAAGACTTGTTTTGCTATTTCCCAGGGGTTGTAATTACACTCAGAAATCCAGAGTCTTGTAGACGCACGTAGGACGGGTCTCCTGTGGTTGCCATTTCAAAACAAGGTCCTAGATTTCTCTCTTCATGCATACAGGTGGCAGTTTTAACACAAACCAGTTCTTGTCATCTCTGGGGGGAAGGAAAATATCCCACAATTCAAATCTGATTTTTTTAAAGAGTGAAAGAGATGGATTAGGGATGGAATCAGAAAGAGATTGAAAGGGAACCAGATGAGGCTAGGAAAAAATATGTAGGGAACAGCTAAGGATGAAATCGGAGGTGAGGAAAGTTCATGGTCAGAAGAGCCTACGCTATCCCATTTTTGGACTTGATCATTATAAGATGTTTCCTTTCTTTGATTTCATTGAAAGGTGGTACTTTGGAAAACTTGGCCGAAAAGATGCTGAGCGACAGCTTTTGTCCTTTGGAAACCCAAGAGGTACCTTTCTCATCCGCGAGAGTGAAACCACCAAAGGTGAGGTAACACATTGAAGAAGTTGGCTTGTCATTCAAATCTGTGGATTAGTCAGAGAGGATGAAAGGCTTATCGCTAATGTACGAGGATTTTTAATGGCACATATCCTGCCTGCCTTGTGAGCGGAGTCCTATTTTCAGTTTTCCCTCCAGGCTCTAGAGCTGCAGACAGCTCCAAAAGGACTACACAGGCTCGGCTCGAAATCAAGACCTTCCTCCCAAAACAGGGGCTGGGGCCGCTTCACTCCTCCAGGCACACAAGATCATAGAATTTTCAGAAGTCTTTTAGAATGGTGATTTTTCTGAAACTCTTAGTTCCTCAGGCGCCAATCACACAGGTTGTTTCTGCATTTCTTTTGTTTTTTCATAACCGAGGACTGCTCTTCCTCCAACTGCTGGCCTTTTCATTATTTAACAACTCATTAGAGCCCACAAGAGGAGCTGGGCCTAGGGAACAGCAGCGGCCTTCTAGCTTGATCTGCTAGACCTGCTTATCTGCTCCTGTGAGGGGTGTTGTGAAGCAGAAATTGGAAGCTCACTTCTAGCGAAACAGTCCTTACGTTTCTTTAGGACACGCTGCCCATGCCTCCGTGGTACTCCATGGGTGACAGAGACCAGGGCAACAGTCTCAGCTGAGAAGTCCATACTGCTCTTCATCTTTCCCCCCGGGGAAGAGGAGGGAGTCTATGCCATAGCAGGCAGCACAAGTGTACTGAGTATTGTAGGAATAAATCCAGGAAGCTTTCATTCTCAAGGGTAAAATCATTCTATTGCTACTATCTTCTGACATTTGCAGGAAAGAGATGTTTTCTTTCCGTGTTACTGAGTGGAAGTGTGTGTGTGTGTGTGTGTGTGTACGTGCATGCGTCTGTCGATAATTATTAATCAGAATAGTCAAGTAAATAAGACCTAAAAACAACTGAGTCGTCAAAATGATTGGGGCTGCTAATGCTTTGCATATTTACCAGGTGCCTATTCACTTTCTATCCGTGATTGGGATGATATGAAAGGAGACCACGTCAAACATTATAAAATTCGCAAACTTGACAATGGTGGATACTATATCACCACCCGGGCCCAGTTTGAAACCCTTCAGCAGCTTGTACAGCATTACTCAGGTAACCTTGATCCTAACTAGCTACCAACCATTGGGCACTGGAGGAAGTGGGTGGGCACAGAGCAGAAAGGGGAAAGGCGGGGGGAAGAGGTACAACAGATGTATACAGAGTGGCTGGTAGGATAGTTTTCTTTGCCACCCCCTCAGGGTGGCACTTGGCTGCCTAGGTTCTACTGATGTTTTTCTATCACACTTATTATTAGTTCCATGTGTTTGTCAAAAGATTCCATAACATTCTACTTCCTCAAGTAGGAAGCAATAGGTTCAATTTTAAAAGGAATCACCTTTTTCCCACTCCCCTGCAGTGTAGAATCTAGAAACGGAAAAAGGGACAAGGACCAGCCTCTGGGAGGGTACTTACGTGGCAACTCCAACAGGGGATGTTGCGTTCCTACCGTCACTTTAGCCCCAGCACTGTCACAGGAATGGCCGCACGAGCACTTCATTCTTAGGACTGGCTGAATTTTGCAGTCCATTTACCGTGTTCTCCTTCGTCACCAAAACTTGATTTCTCACAGTCTTAGACTCCCGTGGCGCACAGCTCTTAGATCAGCTGCAGCTATTGTGATCAGTTAAACTTTTCAACAGTAGATCAGTCTCTGTCCTAAAACCCAGCTGTCACCGTTAGTTTGTTGTTCCTAGAAATATATGCTTATTAGGTATTTAGGTGTGCAATTTGTGCATTTTATTAAAGAATGTGGTCTTACGTGCAAAGTGTTAAAATGATTGCTTTCTTTCCTAGATTAGCCAGTATATCCCACTATATAATATGTACACAGGTGGATATAGATACACCTGTGCAGACATAGATCTGTATCCCACTATATAATATGTACACACAGGTGGATATAGATATAGATACACCTGTACAGACATAGATATATATCCCATTAAACCCAGTGATTTTTTGTGTGATGTATATATACATTTTATATTGTTCTTCAGGACAATGACAAAACCCCAAAAATAGTACATGACTGGACCTCAACTATTGCTCTGTGCACATTCATTAAAAAATATGTGTGTATAATTTATTAGCACCCCAAAAAAGCAATCTTTTGAAAATGGCAGTAAGAAATGCCCATCTCTTGATCCTGAGCACTAATGAGCAAGTGAAAAAATTAACCACACTCAGAGCACTAGCTGATTAGGCATTTATGTGGGTAACTTTCATTTATGTGGATCCTAATGGAATATTTGAGAGAAATGGAGCAGAATATCTCCCTGAGCTTAAGTAATATACTCAAAATGCCTGCATGTCGGAAGGATTTTTCAAATGCCGAAATATATTTCATTATAGCCGAACATCAGCAGGATCCCCAGGGTTTGGATCATTTGAAAATATTGTGTTGGAAAGGGCACCTTAATAACATCGTAAAGCTGGGAGGAGAGAAGGGATCTGAAGAGCAATAGACATTTTTTAATCTCAAAAAAAAAAAATCCATCTCCAGTTAGATTTGTTTTTATATTGGCTTTTCCTCTTCCCTCCTTCTCTCTCTCACACAATAAAATGCCTTTGAAATATTGACACATAAATAATTTCTTGTCTAAACATCTCAGAACCTGATTCTATCAAAAAGAAAGGCATAAAAAGTAACTTACAGCTGGTTCCTGGAGAAAAGGCAACAGCACTGCATTTGGTTTTCCCCAGGATTCGAGGGGCCTCCAGGGGGGTATGGGGTATGCCAGGGGCTCTGTCACCTCATAGGCCAGGCTCTCTGCAGCTTTTGTCACTTCCCTGATTCCTTGTCCTTTGTTACCTTTTCTCACCTCACCGATGTTTAACTTTGTAATTAAGCAATTTCCCCTTACCACCACTAGATTCTGAAAGGCATATTCTTTAAAAAAAAAAAAAAAAAAAGAGAGAGAGAGAGAGAAGAAAAGAAAAAGGAAAAAAACCCTCTATATAATGTATGATAACTACATTTTTTACTTTCTCTTTTTCATAGGAAATAGAGTTTTCTCATATCCTCGAGTTTCTGCAGATTTTAGTTTCCATTCTTTCTGCTTTCAAATCAGACTCCTAAATTACACCTCAGAGACTGTTATAAAGATTTTTTTTAATGGGAAATATCAAAGAAGCGGGAGTATCTGACTGGTAGAATAGAGTCAGTTAAAATGCCAAAGAAATCACTAGAGACCCGTGACCTCTTTTTCCCCCTGCCAGCTGTAATCTTCAGCCTTCCTAGTTTATAGCAGTGTAATGTTCTATAGAAGAGATCTGTACTGAAGTTACAACTTTAAATATATTCATACCAGAGAGTCCCTAAACCTTTGATACTAGAGGGGGAAAGGACAGTCATGCTGACATTGTGTAGTCCAAATGTATCTTTTGAAATCAGTGGAGGTATTTTCAGGGTTCCAGAAGACATGTTGTTAGGACATTGGGCTGAAAACATTTTTCTTAGTGAGTGTAGAAAACGAACAGTCTATATCTGTTTGTATGTATAGGCTATATTATACCTGGGGGTATGGAGTGGTCCAATTGTCCTCTATTCTGCCTCCAATGAATGTGTTTCAATGTATGGCGTCTAGTCTTCCAAGATGCGTGTAGTTCTCTGCCAACAGCACTGTGTTGAGGCACGCTGTGCGCAGGCTGGGTTTGTTGCACCTGTAAGTGTTGTTGTTTCACGTGTTCTGCTTTCTCTCCCTCTCCTGCCGCTTTCCCACTCCATCAGAGAGAGCCGCAGGTCTCTGCTGCCGCCTAGTAGTTCCCTGTCACAAAGGGATGCCAAGGCTTACCGATCTGTCTGTCAAAACCAAAGATGTCTGGGAAATCCCTCGAGAATCCCTGCAGTTGATCAAGAGACTGGGAAATGGGCAGTTTGGGGAAGTATGGATGGGTATGCTGAGACTCAATTACTCTCTTACTAGCTTTCTGGTTTGGGAAGTCCCAAACATCAGAGATGGAAGGTGAAAATAAAGACTTTATGACCAGGAAGAAAGTTGGAATTACTAATAATGGGGAATAATAATTTCGATTTTGGAATCCTGGAATTTCTAGAAAAGACATAGTAGGTGTTCAAGATTGGTAAATGACTCGACTTACACTAATATATACCAGTAAATGATGCAGGGAATGTTCCAGCCTGCACCAAATGCCTTGCCCTTCATTTCAAACTGCAAATTTTGTCCAGTGAATTCAGTGTCGCCCTCAAGGGCACATCACCTTCCATCTCTCCTAGTGCATGCATGATTATGGATTATAAGGACTGTTTTCTTTATTAATTCCCTTTCCTATAGAGAAAGCTGATGGTTTGTGTTTTAACTTAACTATGATTGCATCGAGTTGTACCCCGCAAACTTCTGGATTGGCTAAAGATGCTTGGGAAGTTGCACGTGGTTCGTTGTTTCTGGAGAAGAAGCTGGGTCAGGGGTGTTTCGCTGAAGTGTGGCTTGGTAAGGCAGAGGGCACATTTTGTTTTGGCTGCATCTCAAAGCCAATTAAAAGGATGGTTTTGAACAAAAACACACACACAGCCATTGGGACCAAGACACTTAACGTGGATAGCTAGATGGCCTATCCAGATTTTCAGAATATGGCAATACCTCGCTGTACTCCTCTGTCCTACTTCGTGTGGTTAATTAAGGCATGCACAAAACAGGAAGCCAATACAATAAGCATCTGGTGTTTCTTCTCCCTAAGACACGGGAAGGTAAGATACGACAGGTGGGCTCTATAGGGATAGACCAGGGCTTTTTTGCTCAGTGGGCCTGGGTTTGAATCTTTACTAGCTGATTAACCATGGGCAAGGGGCTTATCTACCCTCTTTGAGCCTCAGTTTTCTCATCTGTAAAATTGGAATGGTACCCACTTCATAGGATTGTTTTGAGGATTACATGGGACAACATGTTTAGAGTCCCTTGCACATAGTAGGTATTCACTACACACGTACTTCTCTTAATTTGGGTTTCAGGTCATTGATAAGACCCACTGCACTGGGCCCTCCCACAGCTTTCATAACACCCTTTGTTTGGTTGCAGCTTTTCTTAGAGACAATCCATGGCCTCAGGCCCCAGCCAAAATCATCTGCCAGTAAGACAGTGTTGGTGCTTATGGAATCCTCTTTCTTCTTTTTCGGTTAAAGACAGTATAGATAGGTACCTGTTGCTGTGTGTGGCTGTCACAGTTTAGGTGTGGTCTGCACTAAAAAATTTAATACAGTAAAGCACATGGAACAGAGCCTGGCAACAAGTAAGTACTACACATATGTAGGGATAGAGATAGATACTCAGACATGAGTATTGTATTGTCAGAAATTGAGCTATTGTGATAGGTATTATCATTACTATTGCTGTTGAGAGTCCACATTATTGTATCCATCTCTTGCTGGACTTTAACTCAAGTATTGTGAAATGTGTTTATATGCCCTTCCTCTCCCTCACCTGCCCGATTTATAATTGAAGCTTGGACCTTAAGGATTTTAATCCAATCACTCATATAACCAGGAAGAATTGGACCCTGTATGAAAATTTATCTTCAACCTTTATGATTACCAACTTTAAATCATTACACATATTATCAAGATTTTTTTTTTTCCACTAACTGTAAAACATGGTATTGTTGTAGTTCAGGATCAGCGTGGAATGCCAATGTAGGTAACCGGGTTGTTGTTAGAGAGGAAGATCTCTGTTTAAAATTGGGGGATGCTAACAACACCCCAGAGCAGCACTCAAGTAGCAAAGACCACCTACAAATTGTCAAGTTTCTCATTTACATTTAGTGATCAGATATTTTATAAGATTTGAACTAACTCTTCTTAAGCCCCTTGTTCTTTCATAATTTATATTTTCGTGGGTTGCATGTTGTAATTCTATGAACCACATTTTTGGCAGGGTAACAAAAGTTTCTCCAATTTACAGAATTTTTTATTTCTAAATCAGTTATACTAAATATAAACATTACTCTTAATTTAAACCAGCTTTCTTTTCCAAATAGAAAATAACGTAATCTAACTTAGCAGATTTTTGTTTCCGTTATCAATAGTTTAATCAAAATCATAGGACTAATAATGGAATACACATAGAACCTAGACATTTTTAAATTTGGGGACTGAAAGAGACTTAAAAGATAATCCAGTTCCATTCCTGTATTTTACAGAAGAGGTAACCAATGCTCATAAACCAGGCCTGCCTCTGGACCTAATAGATTTTTTTAACATATTAAGTGTAAATATTTCTGTTCCCTCTTAGCTGCTGTTTAATTTTTCCAGTCTAGCTGATACAAGCCATTGTTCTTGTTGTGGTAACCATCAGTAAACCTGAGGAATTGTCCTCACCCGGTTGAAACATGGGCAAGTAGACTGTGAGCTCCTTGCCAGTGCTTATCAGCATGCTTATAATCTTACTTATAGATCAGCTGTTCAAGGACTCAGTCAAGTGGCTCATCCACTGCAGACAATTGAAAGTCTAGGGTAAATTCCAGACATCCTTAGTGTGTTACCCTATTCTTTTAAATGGCACACCCCCAAAAATGGGACTTAGTCTGATTTCTTCCAGCCTCGCTCTGCTGCCTAACGGATGGCTGTTGGATGGTCAGGCCTGTCCTACACCCTGGACTGTCATCCTATAAAGAAATGTCCAGACTTCTGGTACAAATTTGTAATCATATGGCTGAGCCAGAAAAGGAAAGTGGTGGTATATATCAAAATAAGAAAAAAGTTAAAAGAATTATAAACCATAATATAGCCATAAGTAAACACATTTTTCCTGTGAAAATACTTGACAGAGTCCTTACATTTGATTGTCTTTGTTCAACAAAAACTATATTAAGTTTTTTTAACTTAAAATCCAACTGTATGAAATAGCTATTGATTATAAAACTTTTTTTTTTTCCATCAAGAGTGTCTTTGGTTTGACTTAATATTGTGGGATGTCTGCAGGTACCTGGAATGGAAACACAAAAGTAGCCATAAAGACTCTTAAACCAGGCACAATGTCCCCTGAGTCATTCCTTGAGGAAGCGCAGATCATGAAGAAGTTGAAGCATGACAAGTTGGTCCAGCTCTATGCCGTGGTGTCTGAGGAACCTATCTACATTGTCACCGAGTACATGAATAAAGGTGGGACGAGGCTTCTCCAGACTCCAGCTCACCATTACCTAACAGGGCTTATATCGGGGAAGGAAGTAGAGCAACCTGCTTGGTTTTTTCCTGGTTTCTGCGTGAGTCAAGCATTCCCACCAGGAAGCACAAATTGTGTGCTCATTAATAAGAACATCTTTTAAAAATTATTTTATTGGGGTCATATTGGCTTACAACATTGCATAAATTTCAGGTGTACATCACTGTATTTCAGTTTTTGTATAGACTGCATCGTATTCACCATCAACAGTCTGGTTTTTATCCGTCACCATACATATGTGCCCCATTACCCCTTTCGCCCTCCCCCACCCCCTCCTCCTCTGGTAACCACTAATCTGTATTAATGAGAACATTTTTAAAACAGGCTCTGACCTGGAGTTTGCCCCCAGCTCCTTGTGAGACACAGTACCTTTTACATGCTGCACACGTCAGGAGTTCCCACTCCTCTCCCTAATTAAAACATTCATTTTTAATATCGGGGTGCTACAGAGGGCTATGATAGCTTACTGTTATTTTTAATGCCATAGCTTGTATTAATTTTCCTTTTTGCGGGGCTGAACCATTAATATCAGACTCTGGTCTCTGGGCTAAGTTTAGTCTCCATCTTTTCAACGTCTTAGTTTTTTCCAGTTCTCTTCTTAAACATCAGATGAGGAAAGACGTGCCCTTAAAGAGCTCGTTTTATTCTAATTTTCTCTCTCTCTCTGTCTTTCTAATCGAAGCAATATTGTTGGGATAAGGCCAAAGATCACTTTGTTTTGGAAAAACAGATGAACCAAACAAGAAACAGCCTTAAAAGGCAATGCCTTGTGCATCAGAGGGCACCAGTGTAATCTCTCCTTTCCACGTACTTTATTTTAAAATATATTTGGAAATTTTTTCCTGGCAGACTGTTTGTCCTTTGTACCCAGGGTTATTTGGTAAACAGCTTTGTGACTGAAGCATGAAAAGAATCCCCGATGACCATCATGTGCAGAACCAGCCTCTGCACGTGACCGTTTCAGCCCTGGTGTTAGTTCTGAGCTCCTTTGGCTGTGTTGTCATAGTGCCTCTGAAGCTGCAGCTGTTTTCACGTGTCTTTAAGGCCTGACTGGCCATGATCTCATAGGGGGAGCTACCTGCCCCACCCGATATTCCTCAGATCGTCTTTTCTTGATTTCAAATCTGTAAATTAGCTAGGCCAGTGATTCTCAAACTTTCCTGTGTATCAGACTCACCTAGAGGGTGATTAAAATACAGGTTTCTGAGCCCGACGTCCAGAGTTTCTGATGCAGTCGATGTGGGGTGGAGCACAGGTGTTTGCATTTCCAGCAAGTTCCCTGAGGGGTGCTGTTCCTGCTGCTCCCGGGACCACGTTTTGGGAACCACGGCTGGCCAGTGTTTTCCCTCCATCCCTCCTTTGTTCAGGGCTGACCAGGGAATGAGACTGAAGGGGTGCAGCTTCACATGTTCTTCACAACAGAAAGGGAATCGAGCCCCGTTTCTTCTAGTTTTATCCAATTTTTGTTGTTGTCCTTAAAAATGGAGCCACCATTGTTTGTTTTTAAAAGATAAAACTGCTGCCTTATAACACATAGAGTTTTTTCTACCCTGTTTTTTTATGAACCTTTTTTTTTCCTTAGTGGCATTATTCTGTTCAATTACCTCATTACTTCTAATAAGAAAACCAAATACAACCTTTTGTTGGGAATTTTTATCTTTCAAAGCAAACTGAAATGGTTTTATGTTTTGTTCATAGGAAGTTTACTCGATTTCTTAAAAGATGGAGAAGGAAGAGCTCTGAAGTTACCAAATCTCGTGGACATGGCAGCCCAGGTAGGCCCCGTGGGACCGGGATTCCTGCCTTTCAATTTGATGATTCTAAGTACGTCGAGTCCTGATGTGACGGATGTGCCCTGTTCCCTCGGTTTCCGCAGGTTGCTGCCGGAATGGCTTACATCGAGCGCATGAATTATATCCACAGAGATCTGCGGTCAGCAAACATTCTGGTGGGGAATGGACTCATATGCAAGATTGCCGACTTTGGACTGGCCCGATTGATCGAAGACAACGAGTACACAGCAAGACAAGGTGGGCACTTGAACGCGGATGGCTCGTGATCAGGTCCTCGAGGACAGTCACTTACTGCATAACCCCCCGTTCCTTCTCCCCTTCCGTTCCTCCAGAAAATATTGAAATGTCCTTCTTCAGCTGGATTCTTTCTTCTTAATCTGACAGCTGTGCAGGTGGGAGGCTGTAGTGGGTTCAATAGATGGATGAGATGTTGCGTTTTGGTGAGGGAGTGTCTGCTGCCGTGGTCCTCCAGGCTTGGGCTGCCCTCCTCACAGCATGTGAGCCGGGAACACTTTGCCTTTGGAGAAAGAGGGCTGTGGCAGGCCAGGAGATCAGACAAGTAATGGCTCATCACTCCATCAGGGTCTCAGCAAAACCGGAAGGCACGCTCTCTGGAAAATTTAATAAAGGAGTTACTTACAAAGGCATGGGCAGGGCTTAGGAAAACCAACGGGGCCTGATGCCGCATCCCAGAGCTAGTGACAGCAAGGGCCTCACGGCCTGAAAGGCAGGGGCAGGGAGTGGGCACCAGGACTAAGAATGAGCAGCCAAGAGGAGAGGCCACCTTTGGTCGAGAGAGGCGGTGGGTGGATCAACCTGAGCACCCTGTTCTGCCCTCCTCCACATCTCCTGCCAAACCCAACCAGAAGCCAGCGGTCAAAGGAGCCCATTGGTGAGTCCAGGTGGGTCCAGAGTAGGGAGAAGAGTAGACAGGGGACGTAGAGGCAGGCCAGAAGATGACAATATAGTCGCTTGAACAGGTGTCCCCTTTAATCATCTCCCTCCATCCCAGCCCCTCCTAAGATCTGTAGAAATTAACCTGTAAATAAAATACCCCCAAGACCAGCAGCCCCTCCGGGGGGCAGCTTTTCGAGTGCTTTCAGAGCACCGGATAGCAGGGAGCCGTGTCGTTTTCCGGCTTCCTGGATCTTCACACAGCGGTCAGCAGGCAAATGTGTGGAATCAAGTGTGCTGTTTGCAACTGAATGTAGTCCTCCTCGTGTCGAAGGTAACGCGTGTGTCTGAAGGAAGCGGGGAACCTTCATTGTCCCTGTTTTTAACCAAAGCCTAGTCCTTCCGAGCCGGCTGAGCAGTGGCTGGAATATATTACAGCGCCGCGCTGTCTGCTGGGTTTCATAATGGCCACCTCTGGAATTCTTATTCTTCTTTCTCTTTTAGTTCTTTCGTTTCTTGCCAACTCTTCCCCCCTTTTGTCATTCTCAGCAGTCTCAAGTGATGAGGAAAAATGTTAAACTAAGACCCTGGCTCGTACAGATACTGTCCAAATGCTAAATTACATGTCGGGCGGACAGCTCTGCTATTTGAGTTTCCCCGACACGTGGCAGTTCTTGTCCCTGAGCCAGATGCCCACCCAGCGAGCTCGCCTGCGCGTCCCTCACACACGCACGCCGCTGCGGGGCCAGATGGCGCGCCGTCTCTCTAATCAAAGGCACATGCGCGGCTTTGATGGGCGCTGGCAGCCCAGAGAGCAGTGGGGACGTGATTTTGAGTCAGGGTGAGCCGAGCCGGTGTGAAGCACCACCGGGTCTGGGCCCTGGCCCTACATGAGAGAGCTTACCCTGAGGCAAACCAGTCAGATCCCGGCTCACAGACCCGGGAGGAGAGGAGAGCGGGTGACGCTTGTGAGCCATGAATATTTGATTTAGGAAGGGGTGAGCATGGAGTCGGCCTGGGCAGGCGGTCATGTAAGCATCCTTCGGGGGGTGACCAGAGTCTGGTGCCGAGGGAGGGGTGCAGGATTGTTTCTCCCCTTCGCTCAAACTTCGGGCTCTGTAGAATGTGGGTTACAGCCTTGAACCATCAATAAATGAGAGGGTGGCAGGGCCAGAAGCCCCAGGAGGCTGGCAGGGGCGCTATTGACAGGACCCGGATACTTAGTTCATGGAGTGAGATCCCTCTGGCCGTGGCCCTGGGTGATTGGGGCCGAGGGGGCAGCGTGTGGGGGTGCCCTCATGGTTTCCCCTCACAGCTCACTGCTGCTGTGGAGCAGGGCCCTAGCAGCCGCCTCGGCCCTGGCCTTCAAGCTCCGCCTTCCTCTCCAGTCAGCTGTCCTGAATGCCTTTCTGGTGGCGTCCTCGCCTCCCCCATCACTTTGCCAGATGCTGTCCTGACACCTTTCAAAGGATCAGCTTTATACCCTTTGTCCCGTGTTTCCCTTACCTTCCAAATAGAGTAGCCCACCCTTCACTCTTAAAATTCTTTTTCCCACTCTCTTCTTTTTCATGAATGTCTTCAGATTCATGCCAGACACTGGAAAGAGATAAGTAAAGAGAAGTAAATGAAACTGGAGGAAAAAAACTAAGGCTGTGGGGCCCCAGGATTTGCAAGGAGAATAAAAGAAATGCTGTCCTGCATCAGAGGAAAAGGAAGGAGCAGGGGCACTTATAGAATACCCACCAAGTGTCAGGCCTGAGTGGGTAAATAACAATAAATACACTAGAAATAGGTTCAGAGGGGTTATGTAACTTGTACAGAGTCACACAGCCAGTAAAAGGGCGGAGGCAGGATTTGAATCCAGGTGTGGCTGGCTCTATTGCATGTACCCTCGTAAGCTGCACTGCCTCTCATCAAGACAGGGATTAAAAGAACAGAAAATAAAAATGGAGATTTGTCTTAAGTCCCTTTTCCCTTTATTTTATGGAAAAGTTTTTAAGGGGCACCTTCTAATGTATGTGTGCAAGGGAGTTGGAAAGACCTTCATTTTCTGGCTCTGGGACAACCCAGCTGTTTATAAAATTCCTCCCAAGGCTCTGCCCCGGCCTGGCCTCTTTACGAGGCAGAAAGGGCCTGGTGTGTGTCCGCGGGTGTGCTCTGCAGATGGCACGCGTGCTGCACGCTGGAGTTTCTGCTGGGGATTCATCAGCTCCTCCGGACAGCTGGTCCATGTGCCTGATAATGTTTGCAAGTCAGATTTTATGGTACCCTCAGGCCACAGCCAGGCTGCCTCTTGATTATGGAAGCGTGGGCAGTGTTCAGAAGCATGTGCCGAACACAGGAATTTTAGGACCGTGTGAGTGACAACTGTGCTTCAGCACAGTTGTGAGTGCCCCATCTAAGGGCATACTGATATGTCTGTCGCCCCCTGGGTGGATGAGGTGGCATCTCCTAGGGCACAGGCGCAATTGGAATTTGGACCTGTGTTCCCTTCCTCCCACCACCCCCCACCCCGCTGGACTGCGAGCAGAAGCCCGGTGTCAGGAAGAAGGTCAAGACCAGGCCCAGAGCCTTTGAGCGTGGTCCTCTGCCAACAGCATTCTAGAAGCAACTAGAAATTATTGGGTATTGCTCATTCTCTGTTACCTGTACATCTCCCTCAATTATAGCAGATGGATCTTTAGTTATAAACCCTTGCTAAATTCTCTCCGGTCAGGGTCTCTGAGCAATGCCAACATTACTTATTTGAGGGCCTCGTCTGGAAACAGACTTTGCTAGGAGCTACTGACGTAAAGAAGGCTAAGACTGCACAGGGGCAGTCAGCAAGCATGAGGGACATACAGGAGCATGGCTGAAGTCAAATAGAACTGGATTTGAAACCCAACTCTATCACCTCCTAGCTCTGGGGCCTTGGGGTTATTTAACTTTTCCACACCTCAGTTTACTTATCTGTAAAATGGAAATCTATTTTACCTGCTTTGTCCTTTAATTTTTGCAAAGATGAAGGGAAATAATATATAAGTGTTTAGCACAGTGCCCAGCACATAGCAAGCGGTAAATAAAAAATACTCTTGTTAGTCTGTCCTGTACCAGACTAAGTTCTTGGGGAATGAGCAAATGCAAGAATGGAGTGTAGAAACAATGGAAAGGCTCAGATGCTGTTGGGGAAAGGGAGAGAGGAGTCAGAGATAGTTCCAAGTAGCCAGATGCAGGTCATCATGAGAACGGAGTTGCCAGCAACAGAAGCGAGTGACTCAGGAGGATCTTATTTTCAGAGAAAGAGGGTGCATTTGGTTTTGGATCTGGTGAGCTTGAGGTGGTTGAGGTGGTACATCCAAGTGAGGTGTCTGAGCACAGAGAGCTCAATCGGGTGCCCTCACCTGGTCCTGCTACCACAGGTCTTCACCTCCCAGCCCTCCCCACCATGTCACCACCCCTCAGCTGACCATGGCCTCGCACTTCCATGCACCTACACCTCCCCTGAGGTCTGATCATAGCCACCTCTCTACCCCAGCTCTGTACCTTCACCCATAGTCATTCCAGGGCTAACCCCAGCCCTGCCTGAGCCATGAGCACCACAGGATCCGCTGTCTGTCCTGTTGTCCTCACACATCCACACCATGCCTGCCTCCTGTAAACACCAGCATGGGCAGCTGTCACCCAGCCCTGCTTTCCAGGACTCACAGCGCCTCCAGCCATCATTCCTTCAAAGCTCACTCAGACAGGAAGCGGTGGGAGAATTCTGGACAGACTCTTGTTTTTTCATTCATAAGCTTTCCGGATGCTCAGCGCTGACTGATGGTGATTTAAACCTCACAGGTGCAGACAGTCCTGGCTTATGTATTAGAACGACTTGTTTTTGTGGACACTTATTTTTTATTGAGCCATAATATACATACGATAAAATGAATAAATCTAGGTATACAACTCAGTGACTTTTTACATATGCCTATGCCCCTGACATGCCCACAGATGAAGATACAGAACATAGCCAGCACCCTGGAAGACCTCCTCACCCACTTCCCACCAGTACCCGTGCCCAGAGGTAGCCACTGTTTTTACCTCTATCACCATGGATTTCGTTTTGCCTGTAACTGAACTTCATGTAAACAAATCATATAGTATTACTCTTTTGTGTCTGGCTTCTTTCCCATCATTATGTCTGTGAGATTCATCCATGTTGCTGCAGGTAAAAGGAGTTCTTCCCTTTTCTTTTTTTTTTTTTTTCTGCTTTTTCACCCCAAATCCCCCCGGTACACAGTTGTATATTTTAGTTGTGAGTCCTTCTAGTTGTGGCGTGTGGGATACCGCCTCAGTGTGGCCTGATGAGCAGTGCCATGTCCATGCCCAGGATCCAAACCAGCAAAACCCTGGGCCACTGAAGCAGACAGCATGAACTTAACCACCCGGCCAAGTGGCCGGCCCCAGTTCTTCCCTTTTCATTGCTGAGTAGTATTCCATTGTACAAATAGATCAGTTTACCCATTCTACTGGTGTTCTGATTTGGGGCCATTATGAATTAGGCTGCTGTGGAGTGGACATGTGCCCTCCCGTCTCTTGAGGATATTCCCAGGAGTGCAATTGTTAGTCATAGGGCAAGCCGATGGTCAGCATATGTAGATACTGCCCAGTACATTTTGTGGGCATGTCTTTAAAGGCAGAATACTCAGTGACTGTGTTTTTACTGGCCACGTTCTTCCCTCTCGGCTGCTGAGGTAGCCTGGTGAAGCTGAGGGACCTGCGGTTAGAAACTAGGAGCCCTGGGTTTGAAGTGGCTCTGTCACTTACAAGCTTGGTGTCCACAGGCAAATCACTTAACCTTTCTGAGCCTCATTTTTAGCCTCTCTTAAATGGAAATAATAAAACTAATTACCTCGCATAATTAGTGTGGCAATTAAATGGGCTGTCTATAAAAGCTCTTGGAGGGTTGTAAAATATAAAAACCATTCTTATAACTTGAACTTTTTGTCTTTCATGTGTATTTGCCTTGAAAAGGGTCTTTATTTTCTTACCTAAAAAAATTTAAGAGAAAGACTATTAGTAATCAATGAAGAAGGATCAATCTTTTAAGAGGAAAAAAATATGATTTCATTATGTTACAGCCCAGTCTATTTTCTGGGCAGTCACCGCTTTGTATGGGCTCCACACCCCAAGGGCCCCTCCACTCTGAGCACAGCTGGGAGCCTGCAGTCTGCTCACCATCCTCCGCAGACATTCCTTTCTTCTCATATTTGCCTTCTCTGCTGAGAACTGTCCCTCCCTCCAGGCCGCCTTCCTCGGTTTTCCTCTCGTCAGTCCTGAGTCTTCCATGAGCATCCTCAGCAGCGTCACTCATGGTTGTGCATGTGCACACACGTGCACGGGCACTGTTATAACAGTTCTCCCAAGTATCTGTGGACCCAGTCATACTGCTTCTCTGCAGAGGTGATCTGGCCTGAAAACCAGCACAGAGCACTTAGTAGGTCTTTAATAAATATTTGTTTGCAGAGGTGGAAATAGCCGAAATGGCTGTCGCCTCTCCACACTCTTCTCAGACAAGCTCTCCTGCTCTCTGAGCAACGTGCACGGCTCTCTCTGGGAATCAGATACTGTTGTGACTACAAGACCCTCCGGAAAGGGTTGTTCACAACCCCAGTGTTCCCTGCACCCGGCCAGATCACACAGGAGCTTCAGAGCTGGATAAGCCTGTGTTCAAATCCTGATTCTGCATTTCCTGGTCTTGGTTTGTTTTTTGGGGGCGGGGCGGGGGGCTGCTGAGAAGGATTAGCTCTGAGCTAACATCCATTGCCAATCTTCCTCTTTGTTTGCTTGAGGAAGATTTGCCCTGAGCTAACATCTGTGCCACTCTTCCCCTATTTTTTATATGTGGGTCACCGCCACAGCATGACTGACAAGTGATGTGGGTCTGCACCCAGGATCCGAACCCACACTGATGAAGCAGAACGCACCAAACCCAACCACTAGGCCACAGGCCGGCCCCCTGGTCTTGGATTTTGCAGAAGTTCTAGCCTCCCTGAGCCTCAGCTTTCTCGTCCGTGAAATAGGGTGGTGTTGGTTACCTTTCAGGTGGTTGTGACGATAAGAGAAGACAATCAGGAGTAGCTGTTGGGTTTTTTTTTTTTTTGCTTCTTCTTGCTCCTCCTGACGGCACTCAGCTTTGTGTCTTTTTGGATGGCCAGACCTCTTTCCTTCTGCACGCACACACCACGCACACATGCAAGCACCACGCACGCACGCAAGCACGCTCCTCCTTGATCTTCTCTGACCTGTTCCCATCAGGGTCTCCTGCATAGAGGACCTGCCTATTTAACCCTCTCCTCTCCTGATTCAAACCATCATGAAGACAGGAACATAGAGTCGCTCTGTGTTTTGGGTTTGTTTGGGTTTCTTTTTAAGATGTAAGTTAATGACGGGATCATTGTTGAGGAAGCAAATGTCAAGGCAGTTTAATCTTTGGGTCTTTGAAATGCACGTAGAAACAGAGGCAGTCGAGACTGTGTAAGACCTGCTGTACGATTAGGTTTGTGTATTAAACAGAAGAAGAAAAATGCATCTGTTCAAATGCTCCCACTATTGCGGGTTTAGGTTGAATAGATTATTATCTGGAGGAAAATTCACGTATACATTAGACGGCAAAGAATTCATAATTGTTGCAGTTTTCCTGTTAATTATTTCATGTTAAAAAATTGTTACTGCATAAATTAACACATTCTTTCGTGGAGAACATATTTTAGAAAGATTTGTTACTTTAATAACTCTTTGTGTATTAGAAATCCCAGATGCCTGTACTAATTAAATATAATCAGATTTTGGATTCAAAAAGCACAGTAGCCATTTAACACAAACAAGCAGGCAGCTAGGTTGACAAACACAGTCAGAAAGAAGTGGATCCCTGTTTCTTTCAAATTTCGATTTTCACAATTCAGAACTGTGAATTCAATTCCTGTCCTTCCTTTGTATTACAAGGACTGGGGATTATCAGACTCAGAACGCCAGCTTTCCAGCTCAAGGGCTCCTGCAGAATTATTAATCAGCCTCTTCTGAGGCCCCTGTAATCCGGTGGCAGATCAAGGCTGATCTGGCCGTGAGATGCCCTCCCTCTGCCCCTGTCGGCACATGCGTTTCTTGTTCTCCGTCAACAACAGCATTGCAATTCCCACGCAGTGCGCCGTGACCTGAACAGCAAATGTCAGGGGAAGGGGGGCGGGGGGGGCTCTTTTTAATTACTGAATTTAATCTAATTCTTCCCATACTGGGGAGGCAAACCATCCTTTGACAAAAAGCAAACCCTTTCCAAGGCAGCTATTGTTTTACGTCCCAAGCAGGAAACGCGTTTGCTTGCACTGCCCGCGGTCAAAGTTTATCATCTATCCTGAGGGGCCGTCTGGGGGTGGGGCAGGGGCACCGACTGCCCTCGGCTGGTGGGTCGTCTCTCTCGCCAAGCCGCCGGGTTGCATGCCTTCGCCGAGCCTGGTTCTAATCGAGCCTCCCCATCCTCAGTTTGGTACGCTTCCGTCACCAGGCAGCAGAGCGCCTTCATTTGTATTCCGCCGCTCACAGCCGCGGGCTTCCACCGGCATCTCTGAGAGGGTTGCTTTGTTTATCCGCTGAGCCCCGTGCGGCTGAGGGGCCAGGTTAACCGGCAGGGACTGGGGGTGAGGCAGCCAGGGACAGGGAGACAGACTGTGCAGACCATCCATTTCCCTGGAAGACAGCATGATGGAAAGCCAAAGATTAAAATGAAAAGAAAACGGACTTGAACTCACCCTTACCTACCCCAGTGTCCTTTAAGACTAAAACTGATTGTGGGGAGGACATGCGCTCCTTTCTTCCAGCCCATAGTCCGACAGCCCCCCGACTCTGCCCAGAGGAAACAGATGGACAGCTGTAAGCCCTGGTCACTGAGAGCCGGCTGGTCGCAATACCTCTCCTTGTCATGTGCCCTGGGCGGTCACGTTCTGTATTCCGTTTGGCTGTCTCTCTCTCTCCTTTGTGCCTGTCTCCAGCAGAGTGATTTGGCGCTTGTTTCCAAATGGTCAAGTGCAAGTCCTTGGTCTGTGCATCCCCCGTTTTTTAGTAATCATCAAAAAGGAAGCAGATGGTCACCCTCTGTGATTTTAAAGTGTGTAAATAGGAACTGCAGACTGCCATCAAACATCAGAAATGTCACTTGGCTTCCTTGTCTTGCTTTGCTGGCAAAAGGAACTCCTGCATTTGCATCATCTGGATAATCAGGGACAGGCGGTGCATGTGAAAACTACCCCAGATTTGAAGCCTCTGTTTCTTCCAGCCAAAGGAAGATGTTCAACAGCATAGTGAGGGTCTTCCCAACAGCACTGGCACTGGGGGGGAGGGGAGGGGGAATTTTATAAAGCAGCCTCAAAGTGGTTATTGTCTTCTGCATATGCTCTCTTCCTTCAATTTCTTCCTAACCTCCAACCAGACCCTCAATATGACCCCAGCTGTTCCCAAGCAGCGTCTCCGACCCCACTGCTGGTCCTTGCTGCCTAGCATACTTTGTGGCATGAAGTCAGACTAACCCAGGCCCACCGCCCCTTCTGGGGGTGGCTGGATTCTTGGAATCATTTCTGTGTTGAGCTGCATCCAGGACATCTGTTTATGACTTAGGTCTGAGTTCTCACCATCCTCAACAGCAGCGTGCAGATGGTTACCAAGCTCTGTACACAGCTTTCTTGCCTTTTGTTCCAGATAAAAGTCCACAGAGGTAGCGTCCATCCTACTGGGGCTGTGAATCAGAATTTTCATTCTGACATTGCTTCCCTTTTGGCTCTTGGAAAGCTGGAAGGATAATTGGAATTAGTCAGAGCTTTGGTGTTCTAGAAGAGCAAGCAGGGTTCCTCCTTCCCTCACTCCACCCAAGGCAGCTGCTTAAACCAGTGCTGCCAACACAGTCTGCATTTCAGGGAAAGTCCTCTTGGTGATTTTTAGATTTCCTTCCTGAGTAAAGCATCAAAAACCCATGATTTCAGGAGATGCTCATTAATTTCATTCCTTACTTCTGTGTTGCCAGTGACAGTTATCCTGGGTTGTCATTGGTCACCATTAGGAGGAGGGTGATGGAGAAAGGCAAGCAGCCCAGAGCATCCTCCCCCCACCTTGTGACTCCCCCATAACTGTATAGAAGAAATGTCACAGCCTGCTTTCTGTTCTCCTCGGAAGACTGTCATGCTCCTGCACGGTTCATCTGCCCGTCTTTCCTTCCCACGACTGGTGCCCCCCTTCTCCCTGGTGCCCGGGTTTGCTCCTCTTTGTCCTCTGGTTGTCCTGATTAGGTTTTCAATACCCACTGATGGACCTTCCACCCCTTCTATGTCGGGTCCTCGATTTTGGGCTCCCCTTGGAACTTTGCCCACCCCTCTTAGCCTAAATATTCCTTCCATGGATTCCGCTACACCAGACCTTGGATCTATGCCTGCCTAATCAACCCTTGTCTTTGCAATATGTTCAGGCTCTGCCCCTGGTCCTTGGTTTTTGTCTTCCTTGCCTGCACTCACCCCTCCTCCACCCACATCCTCTCTACTCCCTGTCTCCTTTCTTCTCAAACACCCTGCTGACCGTATGCATTTCAGATGGAATATCATCTCACTCCACTGTACCACTTACTTTTCATTTGTTTTTCTTTTTAAAACATGGTGCTAAAACCTTGTGAACTTAAAGTAGAAGTTTCAGCAGAATATGTCACCAGGAATAACTGCAAAACACACAGTTGTATGACTCCAGACACGTTTGGCAAATTCGAAAGTCGTTCCTTGGGCCTAGTGTGAAAATTCTGAGTTTGCTTTGCCAGGTTTTGTTGGGTTCGAAGTCATTGCTTTCTTTGAATAACCACAGAGTTGCAGGTCAGGTCAGCTTTGATTTTACGTCTTTCACAGGATATCCTTTCCTAGTCCTGCCTTGTCACCCCTCTACCACCACATAATCAGCTTCCTGTTACTGGCCTAGTTCATGATTTCTTTTCCTTTATTCTCCCGGATAACTTCAAAGTTGAAGTATTGAGCATTATTTAATACTGAATGTAGTAATTTGCAGAGTTTGTGGCTTCATAATTGAAGAGGGCTCTAGATGGATCTTTGGTTCAGAAAACCGGTGTCTATTGTTGATGCTAATGCCTTTCCTCCTTGGAAATGCTCTTACGGCACCACTTGTATTCTCTGTAGGAAGGATTTGGCTTCTTGTATTCTGCACTGGCTTTGCCTTCTCCACCTTGGCCTGGATTTTTAGCCAAAGGGGATATTTTCTGAGACAGAGCTATGGAATTGGCCTGGTCACCAGGAAAAAAAAAAAAAAAAAAGGCTTAACAGCCCAGCTCTACACCCAGACCCCGTAATGTGAGCTGGGCCCCACCCAGGCCTGTCCTGGTCCCACCCTGAGCCTCACCCAGAGAGAACCATGGGTCACACTGCAGCATTTGGATGTGGCCACCACTACCCAGAGCCTCCATTCCCTGTGCACTTCCTCTTTCCCCTCTCTCCTGAGCCGTCTTCTTCCTAAAACCAGCCTCAATTTAGCTCTCTGTTGGGTTATGTGAACTCTGTCTCCCCAGCTGCCTGGAAAGTACCAGGGCAGGAGGTGACCTGTGCTTGGTTTTCTCAGGAGTCCCTCCCTCTGTTCTGGGGACTAACTGGACACTCCGTAAGTTCTCAGTGATTGAGTGATGAGTGTATTGGGTTTTCTTCATCCTCTTTCCCTTCTGAAAGTTTGGCGAGCTTTGGCTAACCTGATGCAACTCAGTGCCTTTGCCTTACTATGCAAATAAAATAATAGCTTGCATTTATTTAGCTATTACAAGGTGCCAAATGCTGTGCTAAACCCCGTACATTATGTGTAATTTTCACCACAGTCTTATGAGGTTATCATCCTCCTCAATTTACAGACAAAGAGACTGAGACTGAGGGAGGCTTTAAATGGTCACCCAGCAGAGGCCAGCCCTGTGGCCTAGTGGTTCAGTTTGGCACACTCTACTTCAGCAGCCCCGGTTTGGTTCCCAGGCACAGACCTACACTACTTGTCAGCGGCCATGCTGTGGTGGCAACCCATGTACAAAATAGAGGAAGATTGGCACAGATGTTAGCTCAGGGTGAATCTTCCTCAGCAAAAAAAAGGTCACCCAGCAAATCCAATGTGCAAGCCCAGGTCTGTCTGATTCTGAAGCTCCTTTCCTAAATGACTGCCGTAGGCCTTCCACAAATGACCCCTGGATCCCAACTCAGCCCGCAGGTGGGCCTCTTTGCATCATCACTGAAGAGCATTTGCTCCCTGTTCTCTGGCCAGCTTACATATGCTTAGTGCAGGAAGTAGACTTGGAGCGAGTTTCTGCTGTCTTCATTTGAGCATTTGAAATGCCGCTGCCATCATCTTAATGCGTGAAGATGCATAAAATACAGTAAGTAACTGAATCAAGTAAGAACTGTTTCTATTTGAGGGAGCAGAAAACAGGTTGGCTGGCCCCTAGGGGTACGGACCTTCATTAACTAGAACAGTGCCTAGGGGCAAGGATGAGCTATTCTGACTTAATGAATTTAGCTGGTCATCCTGTTTTCACTTAAAAACCAAGAGCATCAGTCAGACTGTCTGGAGTATGGTAAGGATGATTTTATACCTATTACTCTAAGGGTGAAGATAATTATTAATTTGTTGCACTGCGGTGTTGTCACTCTTTTCTTTGTTTGCTTGATCAAATCTGTGTAAAGCAAGAGAATTTCTTTGGCCATCAGAGTGTTGGATAAATTGCTGGGTTGACCCCTTAGCCAGTTAAAGCATTTGTTGAGCAGTTGCTGTTTAACCAGCCTTAGTCAAGGTAGTCTGGAGGAATATAAGAATATAAGTATAAAATGTGGTGTCCAGCATCAAAGGATTCACTTTCTATTTAAGGAGATAAAAAATAGCACATGTAAAACTAGTGGAAAGACATGTTGGAGACATGGGCATGGCGCCATACGGTAGAACGGCATAGAACCAAGGTTCATATCCAAGGTCCCCCATTGCCACGTGTCTTTGGCATCTCTCTTACCTCTCTGTGTTCGGTTTTCTCATCTGTGGAACAGCGCTATTACCGGTATCTACCTCCTTTGTCTAAAGCGCTTAGCGTGATGTCTGACGCTTTGCAAGCACTCAATGTATGTTTAGCTATTGTGGTAGCTCCTACTGTCAAGCATTAAACCGTTATTTAGAGCATTGACTCCACATGCCCTGGCGGGATCAGTGAAGGCTGGAGTAATCACACGTGGCCTCAGGAGGGATGTGGGACTTGACTGAGTAGGCTTTAGCTAAGCAGGTGGAAGGAGAGAAGGCAGCTAGAACAAGCTAATGTAGAAGGAGCAAGTATGATTGTGCCAAGTGCAGGGTCCAGGTTATGGGAAAGCACACTGGACTGGATTGACTGTGCGTTTGGGCTAGCAGGATTCAAAGCTGACTAGATACATGAAAACCAGGCCTGCGAAAACCAGGTGGGGGATTTTGACTTCATGCAGTAGGGAGCCCGCTCTGGTTGGTGAGGGGGACCCATTAAGAAGCTGAAGTTTAAAGTAATTAGTTGGAAGGACAGTGACCTGAAGGCAGGGCACTGAGCTGATGGCAGGAGGACCTAACAGAAGGATGAGGACCCAAACCAAGTTTTGGCAGAGAGCTTAAACAAGAGAGGGCAAATCTGAGGGACTTGTCAAAGAGGGAAACAAGAGGCCTCGGTGACAGACTAGATGCAAGGTTTAAGGAAGGGGAGAAGGCCCAGCTGGCTTCCAGCTTCTCCACCTTGAAGCCTGGCAGAACGATGATCTGACTCCCAGAAAAGGGATTGTAAAAAAAGGGACCCTGGAGCCAGCTCTGATGGCCTAGGGGCTAAAGTTTGGGCTCTCACCATTTCGGCGGCCTGGGTTCACTTCCTGGGTGCGGAACCACACCACCTGTCTGCCAGTTGCCGTGCTATGGCACCAGCTCACAAAGAAGAACTAGAACGACTTATAACTAGAATATACAACTCTGTACTGGGGCTTTGGGGAGGAGGACAGAAAAGGAGGAAGATTGGCAACAGATGTTAGCTCAGGGCAAAACCTTCCCTGCAAAAAAAAAAAAAAAAAAAAAAGGGAGGGGTGGACTCCGTTTACATCCTTAAATATTAAAGTGAGAACATACTTTATAAGTCAGTCATTTAGTAAAATTTTCCACCTAGTACAAGAATCTCCTTTATAATAAAATGTCTTCATAGTAAGATGATTTGGTGAAAAAATAAGTTTAGATTCATAGTTGCCACATTTCAGATAAAAGTGGGAGACCCCCCAGAGGCCTTTGCCCTTAGGCATTTGCAAATCAAGCGCCAAGACTTGGGATGAGAGACAGAGTGTGTCTAGGGCATCCGCATCCAGCCTCGTTCCGTGGAGGCGGTGGGCAGGGTTAGTCATGAGAGAGGGCGTGTCCCCAAAGGAACAGGCAGAGGGAGAAGAGTCTGCAGCCCTGAGGCCTGGCAGACACTCGGAATTAGAGTTGGGGAATGACGAGGAGCCTGCAGCAGAGACAAGAAGTGCTTGGAAGGAAAGGAAGAGCACCAGGGAGGAAGAAACTCAGACAAGATCATTCACTTCTTTATAGAAAAGTTTGAGCATTGCAAAGTGTTAGAGTATGTTAAGTGTTACTCCTTTGTTCCTGAGATTATTAGTATTATTCAATTGTGAAAAGTGTGCTAAAATAGCACCAATGTGACTAGAACCACTAGTTAAATAAACATGATGACAGAAGTGACAATAGAAGCATAACCTACCCAATTGTTAATTGTGAATAGACACCTGTGGGCCTTGAAATGTCGTGGTGCTTTTCAAGAATTTTGAAAAGTCAAAATGCTTTTCACATTCTATCTCATCGCAAGTTGTTATCAAAGTAGTGATATGTTACCTTCCAAGTTTTAAAGACAAGGAGAGAGAATGAGGTAGGATGTCATCACACTTCCGCTCACGAGCACCAGTGGCTTCCCATCACACGTAGGATGGGATCCAGAGTCCTTAGTGTGGCTTGCAAAGCCCCACAGATCTGTCCTTGTAGCCCATTTTATTGTTCTTTCTAGCACTTGCCAGCGTCTGACATATATAATGGCCACTCATTTGTTTTATCTCCTTCCCCAACCAAGCTGCCAGCTCCATGAGAGCCGGAGTTGAGGTCACGGTTGTATCCCCAGCACTAAGGACAGTGCCAGGCACATGGGGGAAAGTCCAGAATTACTTATGGTAGGAAAAGAGAGAACAAAACTGGACCAGCAGTAGTGGGGTTTTTTGTGGACAAACTTTGATACGTGAATAAATCTACAACCCTCTCCTTTCTCTTACTTGAAGCATGGGTGATTGTTAACCTTGTTTTAAATGAGAAAGACCAGGGCCGCATGAGGGTGGATGATTGGCGTCCAGTGACCTCCTTCCTTTCCAGTCTGTTTAGAAAAGGATTTCCACTTTCTTTGGCCATGAATGCTCCCAGGGCCTCTGGCCACCTTGTCTTCCTGCTGATGTAATGCCGTAGCTGCACTCCAGCGAACTGGGCCCCATGATCCTCACAGAGCAAAGTCTGGGGCTCCTTCCACCTCAGATGGATTCACTCAGACCCAAAGGGGATCTGAACACACTTCATTTGGCACTAAAAACGTAGGGTTTTCCAGGTATTTTTAAGTTTCATTAGTGTCTGGCAGATGTTTTTCTACTAGTTGGTGGTTGTTAAACCCTTAAAAGGGCATCCAGATGGAGATAGACAGTGACACTGGTCACTGAGGACAAACAGCAGGGAACTGAGAATAAGCCCCAAAAGGAACCAAGGTTGTTCAGCCTGGAAAGGAAGGCAGGAAGGGCTGATCAGCTGTCCAGTTACTCAGGCATTCATTCAACACCTCTGTATCGAGTGTCTTCTGTGTGCCAGGCTCAGTACTGGAGATACGGTGGCCATCCAGAAAGGCATGCTCCTGCCCTCAGGGACAGTATCTGTCTATGGAGAGAGATGCATGCAGACAACTGTTGTATTCATTGTACTTGAAGAGTAACAGCTACAAAGGACAAAGTGCTCTGGCAGCGCAGAGCTGAGGAACCTCCCCCAGTCTTAGTGCTCAGGCAAGGTTCCCTCTGCAAGGACAGTTAGGCCAAGAACAGAGGAGCAGGAGATAGCCATGAGCTGGGAGTAGGGGGGAGACCTTTGGCAAAGGGAACAGCCTGTCCCATGGCCCTGCAGCAGGTAGGAGCAGTCAGAGAAGGTCAGTGGAGAGGTTGGGGTAGGGAGGGGAGCAGAGGAAGAGAGGCCCAGGATAACAAGAAGATGCTGGAGAAGTAGGCAGGAGGGACCAGATTGTGCCTGGGGGCCCAACTGGAAGGCCATTGCAGGAGTCCAGGCAAGTGACAGTGAACAAGTGGGCACTAGAGCGAGGGTAGTGAAGATGAAGAGAAATGGACACATTCAAGGGTGTGAAGTAGACTCAACATGGAGGATGATAAAGCGGCCAGGACACAAGATGACTCAGTAAAGATTTATTGAGCTTCCTCTCCAGGCGGGCCCTGTGCTGCTGTCCAAGTGCACAGCGATGCACAAATAGACACAGCATCCAGATGAGGAAGATTCTCAGCATCCTGGTATCGTCCTCTAGGTAGTTCACAAGGCAGCAAACCCTGAAAAAGCAGCAGAATTGTGGGGAAGATGAATTTTGGATGTCGTATATGAGAGGCTATTTGAGACCTCCCAATGGAGACATTGAGGGGGGAGTTGGTTCTACTGGTCAGGAACTCAAGACAGAGGGGGTGCCACGTGGTGATACAAACACAGGCATCACTGGAGTCGGGATGGTCGTTGAAGCCAGGGGAGCGAGTAAGACCTGTGTTGTTACCACTGGCTTATTTCACATCTCAACAGACGTTAGAGAACAGGAATGAGATGTATGTAAGAAACTGTTATTTAAAACACTAGTGTGTTTACTCACCACAGAAAATGATTCAGCCTAAGGCTCACTGGTCCTCTTTGCTATTCCAGGGGATAAATGACTGAAATACAGAGATATTCTACCTGTCTGGTGGCTCCAGGACACAGGTCCCAGTGATAGCACCAGGTCAAACTTTCAGCAATGAGTTTAGCTTGGGAGGTTGGTAAAATCTGTAAACACTGCCTAGAAAACATTCACAGGAAAAGATGCTTTCCAGTCCATACACAAATACAAATGTATTATGTACGGCCTTTGTCTATTGGCTTCAAAGAGTCCTAACTGTTAAAGTAATTCAGTAAGGAATAAAAACTGGGGTGATGCTAATTCCTTTATTTTTTTAGTTCATGTAAACATTGAACAGTACCTTGAGTGTTACCATGTCCTTCAGAGCCCGTGATGTCAGTGACGCGGGTCATCCATCATACTTGCATAGTTTGCCAGCTTTCCTCCAATAAAGTGCAGAGGAGAGGAAATGGCTTTGGCATCTGAATCCTGCTCCCAAATGAGAATTTCAAGAAGGGTGAATCAGCCAGTCACATCACAATACCAAGTTCATCGTAGGGTGGGTCTCTTGACAGCATCTGCTTTTTTCCACCAATCCGTACTGCTTAGAAGACAACTTTGATCCTAACTTTATGCCTGCCATGATATCTGTGAAAAAATCTGAGGGGTCAGAACTTTATTTTCAAGGAAAAGGTGATGTTTACACCCAGGAGACCCTTTCTTCCAGGTTTCTGAGCTTTCCTAACTTCACCCAAGGATAGAGCCCATCGCAGCCCCCGGCAGGGCCATCCATAGGATTGTATAGGTCGTATACTGGACAGCCTCAGGGACGCTGTTCTCATGGACTGGGGTTTGCAATGTGCAACCTGCATATCCATTTGCAAAGATCCCTTCCGAAAACCCCCGGTGAGCTCTCCCCCATTCAGAGCTGCATCTGCACCCTCAGGAGGTGGGGAACCAAGAGGAGAGGAAATAGAGGTAATGAGATGAGTAGAAGAGTGAGGATCGATCGATCAGTTCTTATGTTGAAACTAAGTTAATGATTAACAACTAGCTTATCACTGCTTTAATTTATTAACCTTTTGTCTTCCTTGAAAAGGAAAATATGAATTATCTTTAAAGAAGCTTCTTTTGTCAACAGTGGCTGCCATTTTAAGATGAAAAGAAGTGGGTGAAATTGGACAAAAACATTCCTCATGTTTTTTCCCTCCAAACTGTATTAGGTGTAAATACATTGCTTATCTTAGAAAGCAAACTAATACAAAAGAAATTTAAGTAAGCTCATGCTAATAAGTCAAAGAACATATATATAAATGATTTCCTATCAGAGATCCTTAATAGCCTTTGTTTTCACTTATTTTTTGAACATTTATATAATTCTTGTTGTAGGTGATATAATGAGAAAATAGTAAAGCAGGTTAGTGCAGTTGGCTGACATATTGACATGTGTTTATTTTTTAAAATCCGCAATTATGAAATCTTCTCTGGGAAAATCCAAAATGACTTTATCCAAATTTCGAATAGTTTACTTTCAGCAGCACACACCCCGTCACCAATGTTGAGCGATTCCAAGAAAGGAAGAAAGGCTTCTTTTTCTTGTCATTTTATTTACAGGATTTGTTTCTGCACGGGGGAGAAAAATGTTCTGTTTGCTTCAGAGATGGACATAGATTTCCAAGCCATTTGACTCCAGAGATGGTTTAAATAGGAATGAATTTAATATACCTTTAATTCTCTGAAATAAGAGAACTCCAGCTGAGGTTTGTTCCAGGGCAAAGCCTGCTCTCGACACTGAGGAAAATCTATTTCATTAATCCCAGCGGCTCAGAGTCCAAAGCTGCGTGAACAGAATGCTGGAGGATAGGACGTGTGAGAAGAATGCTTTGAAAGAAACTTTAAAAACAAAACGACTCTTGAGAGAATACCAGGCCTTGTGTGGAATCATGTAACACTTAAGGAAAGATATAAATAATATGCTTGAGAACATGGCTAATTAAAAATAACTCAATGCATAAAAGGAAAAGAAAACTATAGGATAACTTTTCTGCTCCAGTGTTAATGTGAGCTGCCGTATAATGAAATAGCAGGATTTTTTATTATTATTATTTCATTTCACACTGGCGTAGAAGAGATGGAGAGGAAAATTATATTGCCAGAAAATGCCAGGATAGATTTGCTAAAGATGTTGTCATATACTGTATTTAAAACAAAAATCTAATTATGGTGATTTATCATACCTCTGGTTATTAAAACCATGCTAATTTAAAGATTTTAATCATTTCCACTTTTGCACATTTCCTAGAAAATACTATGAAAGTTTCTAATTTTGTCAGCCTTTGTATGGTATTTTTTTAGGAGCTCCTAAGTAAAATTAACACGCTTTAAGCATATAATTGTATTTATATCCATAATAAAAATTCCTTGTGTTTTCCTTTTAGTTTGTTCAATGAAATATCTGGAACTGCTTTATAATTGCTCAGCCTGATGTGTGAGAGCAGAGGCTGCTGAGTCCATTTTAATTCCCTGTTCACACATCTAGCCTTGTAAAGGGCAGTGTGGACCGCACCCTTCCTTTTGGATTGGAGAGAGGATTCTTTTAATGATGGGAGAAATTTGAAAGAAAAGATTCTACTGACTTTGGCATGAATACGCTCCTTGGTCTCGAGAAATCAGAGACTCATAAGACAGTCATTGAAGCAAGACTGCTTTTTAAAAACAGGCATTACATTGTACCCTCTGTGGCTGGTAGGAGAAAGGTAGGGAGTAAGTTAGGGCTCATACAGTGCAGAAGAAACTATCCTGGAATTAAAGGTAGTCACTATCAGGGGGAAGGGTGGAGGGAAGAAAGAGCACATAGGGAGGGAAGGAGCCAGAGGCTAAATCCTTTCTCTGCTCTGGGTGTGGGAGGCCTCGGGAGAATATAGCCCATTTCAACATCACACAGGGGCCAAAGCAAACTGTCTCCACCCTGGGAGAAGCCTGGGGATTCGATCTGATTTTTATGCCCCTCAGTCAGAGCAAATATGGCTTTATATACTCAAGGACCCATAAGAGTAGCATTATGATCCAATATGTGTATTTATTAAAATATAATTTCAAAGCAAAACAAAAAATATCTAAATTAGTTTCCTAAATCACAGGTCAGCCCGACTTCCAGAGCAAACCTATGACATTCAATATGGTCCAAGATTCAAGTTCTAGAAGCCAGAGCTTTCAGGGACTTTGAAGTCCAACCCTTTGATCTGAAAATTAAAATTAAACTGGCTTTAAGGTCGCAGAGCGAGGACTAGACCCAAGCTTCTCAGTCCTAGTCCGTCCGTTCCTTGCTTCACGCCCTGTCCATCATCCTCTCTGAACCTGCTGCCTGAAAGCAGCTTCCGAGTGCTTTTCCCTCCCCAGCCCGTACCCAGCGCAATGCGCTCTGTCTGTCCAGTAACCAGCTGTTCTTCCTGCAGGTGCAAAGTTCCCCATTAAGTGGACGGCCCCTGAAGCAGCCCTGTACGGGAGGTTCACAATCAAGTCTGACGTGTGGTCTTTTGGAATCTTACTCACAGAGCTGGTCACCAAAGGGAGAGTGCCATATCCAGGTAAGAGCAGGGCCCAGCAGGAGTGCGCCTCCGATGGCATGCTTTTCCAGCACCACTTGGGGGAACCTCACCCCGTTTGCCTTCTAAGCCCCATCCTCAGCTTTCTACCAAGCCCGAGTTTGAAGGATGTGAACAGGTATTTAGGAGAGCCAGAGAAAAGCAGAACTGGGAGCCACTGTGGTATGTCGACAAACAGCCACCGTGCATTATGTGCCAGGATTAATGTCATTAGCAGCTGGTACGGACACTTCAGTCCACCCCAGCTCGTAGAGTCTCTGCTCTCTCAGGAGGAATGTGTGTCTGTGGCAGAACCTCCAGCCAAATGGAGCTGGCAGACACTTCTGGGAAAGAGGAGAAAAGCCCCCAGTGCTTTTTGATTACTCTGTAGCACTGACCCATGGAGTGGACCTGGCAGAAAGATGCCGGGACCTGTTTCCTCTGCGGGCCCCAGCTCCAGATGGCCGGAGAGCGGAGGCTCATGGGGACCACAGTTCAGAGGCTGCTCACTGCCCACTTCTGAACGGTGGAAATATGCTCTACAGCAGCAAGTAGAATGCAAAGAACTTGGAGATTCTTAGGCCCCGGAGTTTTTCTGGATTATCAGATTCATGCTCTCCAAAGAAACCACGGGTTTTGGTTCTCCACGCTTAAATTCATTCCTTTAGATAGATGATAGCATAAAGTACACTCAGGCCATTTCACCTCCATGCTTTAGTGGTTATAGCGCAGGGACAGTCCACTTTCTGAAATGTTAAGGACATATTTTTCAGTTACTACTGAGAGAAGAAAGAACATTGCTCCCTCTCATTCCCTGCCTAAGAAAGGAGCTTAAAAAAAGCAGCGATAGAAACGATAGTAGAGATTAATGAGGAATTGAGGTCTCTTGCAAATCCTGGCTTTGTAATCGTATCTTTGCAGTCACAGGAGCCAGCGAGGGCAGATTAATTGGTAATCCCTTTGTTCATTTTGTATGACTGTTTCTGGTCATCTTCAGAGAATGCAGAGAAGTAAAGAGGATCTCTTTCTGGATCGGTGTAGCCTCGAGACTCCTAGGAGAGCCAGGTTGGCACAGAGGCAGAATTGACAAATGTCCCGTCTCTGAAGCTCCGGCCCTGAGCATTTAGAGACGCGGGAGGAAGTCAGCTTTATTGATGCCACGGCCGCTGCTGCTCCCAGCATGTGCCAGTGGGCAGACACTCCGGGAAAAGCCAGCCAGCCCAGAGGAAAGGGCTGCCCTGGAGGGACCTGGAGCCCGGCGTGGGCGTCCCTGAGGTGCTTCTCCAGGGGGACATGTGCAGGTCTCTGGATTTTGAAGATGTGAAGGCCCCTCTCTCTTTATTGTCTGAATTTTGCACTAATTCCTTCCCGAGCCGCCCAAGTTTACAGTCACCTGGTGTGTTAAATGCTCTTGGGGAGAAAAGGTTAATACCGTTTGGCGTTCCTGTGAAGCCCTTCCTTCCAGCAGTAACACAAAGCCGCTTTTTATGTCCCAGGGTTGCACACAGAAGCCGAGACAAAGCGGGGGGGGGGGGGGCTGGGAGAAGGAAGGCAGGTGTGTGTTGCTGACGGAAGGGCTTTCCCAAGTTTGGTTTTCTCATAAAGAAAATGGCCTCATTTTACGACTCGGACTAGGATTCATTCATTGGGCATGGCATGGGTAAGTGGGAACTGTGCCAGGCTTTTTGCTCTACCTGAGAAGTGAGTTCAGATAAGACAGTCGTCCTCTCAGCAGACATTGATTAGACCCTTCCTCGAGCTAGGCACTGTCTCAGGTGCTGGGGATAGAACAGTGAGCAAAGAAATAGATTTAGTCCCTGCACTCATGGAGCTTACAGTCAAATAAAATATGCATCAAGTCCAGGAAGAAATCGGCCTTTTTGTTATTTATTTACTATTGGAGGAAATCACCCTCAACGGATGGAATACTTGGATTTACCCACTGTGGGCCCCAAGTCTTAATTCTGGTAATGGGGTCAGGGGCGTCTGATCCAGGTATCTACATACAACAGGTGCTGAGAGGGGCCTTGCCCCCAGAATCCTGGGAGGATGTCAAGGGCGTTTGGCATGAGAACTCAGTCCACTTGATTAGGCTTAGTTTCGTTCTGTGAGCAACTGCTGATGTGCGGGCGGCTTTGATGACCACCCTAATTCTATGCGGGTGGCAGAGAGAGCGTGCTGTACCTGGAAATCTTCACGGAGAAGAAGGCAAGTAGGGTTTCCACCTTGAGCTGAGGAAGAGGGCAGAGGGTCCCAGACATGGATGGGCATATGGGAAGGCACCAAGGCCTGGGAGGATGGCGCCAGTTCAAAGAGCTACAGGATAGTGAGTCTGAGGAGAGGAGGGCTGCGAGGCGAGGTTCCTGGAGATGCAGCTGGAGAAGCTGGCCACAGCCCATCGTGAGGGGCCTGGCGCACTGCCACGGGGAGCCCCTGTGGCCTGGCTGGTTGGAGTGGTGGCCAGGGAGTTGTGTCCACGGGGGAGTGACATGAAATGCTCCTCACCCACAGAAAGCCACAGAAAATTGTTTCCAGGCCTGTTCCTAGCTGTGACTGCTTCTTGTTTTTGTTTTTAAAGACAGCTATAATCATATTTAATTGAACTTCTGAATCTCACAGTGTACTCTTCTTGAGGGAGAAGCTTCTACAGAGAGATTCCAATTATAGGATTATTACCTTAATGAAGGATAACAGAAGAGGTGGTTTCATTAGGCTTCATTCAGAAGTCCCTGTGAAAGGCGGGACCTTCCTGTCTGCATCCTTGATGTTTGTGGTGTGGCCACATCAGTCAGTGTGTGCAGAGGTCTCTGCCGCATGGAGTCCTCGTGCCTTCGTGGTACCCCGGGACAGACGCCCCGTCCCTGTTCATCAGGACTTCCATTCTGACATCTGGTTGTAGGAACTTCTCAGCTGGCCAGAGTGTATTTTCAAGGAATTATGTTTTCAAGAACGGTAGGTGGTGGCACATTTTTCTGAGTTCTTTCATTCCTGAGCATGGCCTTCTGTTGCCTTCACACACGGGGAAGGTGCTTTGACTGGCAGGTGAGGATGGAGGTCGAAGGAGGGCAAGGTGACTTATAGCTGGGCTTTAGGAAAGCTTTCCAAGCTGTTTGCCCACCGCGAAAGAAGGTCCGGAAGTAAAAACCAGAGAAAAAGCTTAGAAGGGAGTATGTGAGGGGTGACCAAACGAAGGGCAAAGGGCCCGAGGAGACAGTAAAACATTGCACTGGTGGTTAGTTAGCAAGTCTTGTAAAAGAAGGGGAAGAAAGACAATCTCAGATTGAATGAGGGCCTTGAAGCCAAAGAAAACATACTGAAATGTCACACTGAGATGAACAGGGAGATAGCGGAGAGGAGTCGCCTCACCCGACCAGACAAAAAGGTTGCCTCCAGGATGTGTGACAGAGACAGACCTGCTTCCAGAGATCAGCTCCCTTTCACAGGTTCCGTAGGAGCAGCCTGACCCGCATGCCTTCTCAGCGTTGCAGTCTAGCTTGCTTTTCTGTAAGCCAAGGTTCAGAAGCATCCTTTGCACCAAGATTAGAACTGATTTCGAACTGATGGATTGTTGTACATGAGAAATGAAAACACTTAAAAGCAGTTTTCTGGAGTTGATGCATAAAACCAGAGCTGCGCATTTTAAACTATCATTGCCCCTTCAAATCCTTCTTTTCCCCTTTGCCTCCCCTGCCACTGCCCCATGTCAGACTGTCATCCACTTGTGCAATGACCTCTTCATGGGACGTCCTGCTTCCAGTCCCCACCACCACCACCATTCTATCATTGTCACCACCAGAGTTATTATCCTAGAAAACACAGACCCAGTTATCTTACTGTCCAAGTTAAAAATGTCCATGGCTTCCCCTTGTCTTCCAGATAAACTCCAGAAGCCTTAGTTTTGCACAGTGCTTCATAACTCTTTCCTTCCAGTCTTTCCACAAATATTTATTGAGCACCTGCTGTATGCCAGGGACTGTGCTGTCACCAGGAGTACAGCAGTGAACCAACAGACAAAAAATCTTGCCCTTGTGAACTTTTACTCCTCTTGGAAGAGAGAGACGATAAAGAAAGATAAATAAGCAAAATAGATTCAGTGTTGGGCTGGTGGTAACAGGTAGGGAGAAAAATAAAATGAGCAAGGAGATAGAAGGTGTGAGGAGAGCATGGCCAGGGAGGCCCTCACCAGGAAGGTAACATCTGAGTAGGACCTGAAGGAAGCCAGGCTAAGCCAGGTCCATATGTGGGGGAGGAGCCTTCCTTCAGAGCAAACTGGAGCCCAAATGCTGAAGAACTGCAAGGAAGCCAGTGTGGCTGGAGCAGAGGAAGCAGGGGGTCGGAGTGGCCCCAGGGAAGATCAGAGAGGACCTCTGTAGTTATAGCTTTTGCCTTTACTCGTAGTGAGATGGGGAGTCCCTGAGGGGCTTTGCATAGGTGACATGATCTGACATGATTTCTCTCTCTCCCCCACCCTTCTCACCAAGACATCTCTCTCTGGAACATGCAAGTCTCTCTTCTCAGCTCCACTGTCTGCCTCAGAATCCTTCAACGTCCCGCCCAGACATCCCCTCCTTTCTATAGCCTTCTCCATGTCGAGCCCAAATGGGTCGCCTCTGCTGTTGCTTCCATGACACCTCTTGAAGCCCTTGTCTTTGTGTCTCTCTTTTCCAGTAGCTCTGAACTCTTCGAGGAGAAGGGAGCTCCTTTATGTATTCCCCTTGTCCAGCACAGTGTCCCCCCATAGTAAACTCTCGGTAAGTGTAAGCAGATGATGGGTGGATAGCACAGGAAAAAAAAAAGAAAAGATTATGCCTATGAGGTTTTTGAAACAAGATATTTTAATTTGGCCCATAGCGTGCAAAGCCTTTCAACTCTATTCCGTCATCTCCACACGTAAATAGAGCGAATATTTTCCCAACCACAAGGTATCCTCTGTCCTCCAAGTTGTTCTGGGAAGTTGACCCTATGGTCAGTTCAAGCTCCATGTTCCAGCCCCATTCGATGCAGAATGTCCCGGCCATTCTGTGCCCTGGCGCCCAACTGAACACCTGCTTTGGGAATTTGGCAGGATCTGGCAAAGCAGCAGCGTTCTCTTAAGCACGTCACATTTATCCATGCATTTGAAGCACTTTCAAATCTTTTAGCAAGTGACAGCTGACTGACTTTCGTGAATGCATCAGGCACCTGATCATGACTTGAAGAGGCAAGGGAAATTAGTGAAACTATAGCATCTTCCTTAAAGAATCAGAAGTCCCACCCCACCCTCCCTCTGCCCCACTCAGATGCCTTAGAGCCCTGAACCATGGACACCTATTCCTCTGTGTTCAACAGGCCGTCATTGTCGCCTGCACACTATCCCTGCTGTGCCCAGCATACTGAGAGGACCAGATTTTTCTTGGGTTAGGAAGAGGTTAGACAGTCCAGCCAGGAGAACGGGAAGCAGGATGAGACCTCTGATCTTAGCTAAGGGTGCTCTGTCCTCTGCCCTCCCTGCCCCCATCCACCGTCCCTGGGGCTTTTCCTTCCAGCTGAAGGCATTCTCTTCAGAGAGGGAATCCTGCCTGGAGTGCCCAGGAGTCATGTTGTCACCTCCCCCTACAAGGTTTCTCTTGGCCAGTGTGGCTGGTGAGAGGACAGGAGGAGAATGCAAGTCAAGAGTACTGCCCGAGAGGGACCTTCCTCTGCTTAGTCCTCGTCCGCTGCTCTTCCTCGTCAGCCGCGCACCTCCATGGCCTTTCTCCCTTGCACCCTCACCCTCTTTTTCCCTTCTCCTTTTCTGGGACAAAGGAGTTCTTTATGATACTGTATTATCAACTTTAAATAAGCTTTGTGTGTTATGGTACCTGAGTAGCTGTCGTTCTGTCTGTATTAATACAGTGGGTTTAATAAAAACAGCTGCCCTGAGGTTATCTGGTAATATGGGGAAAGAGAAACAAACCCAGTCATTATTGTGCCTTCTCAAGGTCACTGCTTTACTTTCATCTCTGTTCTTTGATCAGCATCTTTCTGCCCAAAACTTGTGCTTTGATCCTTTACCAAAACCTAACTTAAGCATCCTGGTTGCTGCCCAGTCAGATAACTGGAGCACATGACGATCTGAAAGCACACGTGTCTCTGGGCAAGCACCGTTACCTTAGCCCTCCTACCTCCTGTCACGAGCATGGCACTGCTCGACACACAGTAAGCAGAAAGGCCTTTTTACGGGGTTTATGCAGAAAAGCAAGGGGGAGCCTCTGACAGAGGCCTTATGCCCAACGCAGGATAATTTCCTTTGAATGGAAAGTTTAGTGTGCAAAAGGAATCTGGATGTCTGATAACCCGAATGTCATTCCCATTGTTAAAGTACGTAATTATTCAGATGGCACAAAAAAATCCAGGTTCTTGCAATCCTTAATCAAATCCAGATGCAAACTGGAACAGAGAAGAGCTCAAATCCCCAACTGTGCAGAGCTGGCCCTCTGGGATCCATGCTAGGAAGCTGCACGAATGGAAAGCCAGAAAGCAAACGCCCTTCTTTCGTAGCAGACATTTTTTTTTCAAACAGATAAAAGCACAGTGACTATTGAGATATTTTGTGACAAATGGAGAAACTGAGGCCGGGGGAAGTCAAGTCACCTGCTGAGAGACACAGGGAGACATGCGAAGTCAGGAATAGTAAGGGTGGCTCTGCCAACAAAAATGGATTTTCTTCTTCCCTAATGAATCTAAAAGAAAAGAGGGGAGGCACTACCGATATAATATGTAGCTCAACCGAGAGGAATGGGAGAGTTTAAAAGAAAAGGAGGAGAAAAAACAAAAAAGAGAGAAGAGAAAGAAAACACACGCACGTGAAAATGACAGTGTTGGCAGCTGCACAGAGGAAGGGTTGGAAAATGAGAGTTGGAAAGTTGACCTTAATTCAGAAACCAAGAGGAAGCCAGCAAAATGATTTAGAAAGGGTAATACAGTCGTAATGGCAGGAAGCAAGTACAGTCCATTTGGCCGGGGAATCTCTGTAGTGCTTTGGGCAGGCCGACTGGAAATGATGCTCTCACTGACCGTATTTGAAAGCCTGAAGTCCCTGATGACAGGAGGCCCCCGTGGACGATGTAGGGAAGGGGAATTTGAAAGGAAACCCCCACGCCACAGGCTCCACAGGTTGTCTGTGACCTGAGTACCACTGAGCTGTGCCCTGTGAGAGGGGCCCCTGCAAGTGGCCCGTTTTCCGCACTGACTCCAGTGGGAGAGCAGGAGGCTCAGGTGCTGCCACGGTGGGGGGCAGAGGACAGAGGTGGAGTAAAACTGGGCAGTGTGTCTGTGCTTGCCGGCTGCCCAGCCCTGCACCCCTTCTCGGATGTGGAGGTTGGGAACCAGGGGACACGCCTGGGCACACTCTGTGAACATGGCACTTCCCACAGCCACCCCACTGGCTGGCGGAGACCATGCCTCCTGTTGGGAAATGGGCTCTGTTGTAGCTCCCCCCAAGAAACCTGGAGGCCCAAACTCTCGATGACGGCCTTTCCCTAAAACGTGCCCATACGCTGTGTTTTAAAGTTTCTGTCTCCTGTTTCTCTCCTCCCCTTCTCCCCACTGAAAAAGGAAAAATATTCCCAAGCACGCTCCTTCCCTGTCCGTTTCCTCAATTGGGAGTACGATAAAAAGATTCTTCTTGGGGCTGGCCCAGTGGCCAAATGGTTAAGTTTGCGTGCTCCGCTGCAGTGGCCCAGGGTTTCGCCGGTTTGGACCCTGGGTGTGGACATGGCACTGCTCGTCAGGCCATGCTGAGGCGGTGTCCCACATGCCACAACTAGAAGGACACACAACTATGTACCGGGGGGCTTTGGGGAGAAAAGGAGGGAGGAAAAAAAAGATTGGCAACAGATATTAGCTCAGGTGCCAATCTTAAAAAAAAAAAGATTCTTCTCTTCTGGTCCCTGTGTCCCTCAAGACGCCCTTCTGTCCGCCCTGGCACTCAGGCTCATATGTATTCCCTTCCTTGGTCCCTGTCCTTCACCTCCCAGGTGTCAGATCAAGCCACTATCTTAGGAAAAGTGGCTAAAAGAGAGGAAATAACAGTTTTCTTTGTAACAAAAATGCGAAACCATCTAAAAAGAAAAAATATTTAGGCCCTTCTTTATAGTAGTATACAGAGTAAAACACATTTTGCTAATAAACGAATTCTTGAAATAAATATGATTTTCAAAGTTCTTAGAGCTGAGAATACTATTTTTAAACTATGAACACAATCCACTTAATTTACCTGTTGTTTGTAAAATAAAAACTAGCCTAAGCCTTCCTAAGCGGGCCTCTCTTGATGAGCAGCTGTTGGTGGGGAGGTCCGCTGTGAAGTGCCGGTCCTCAGGTCAGCCCATGTGGATTCTGGCTCATGGATGGGTGGGAAAGAGCTAATCCCATTCAGATTGCTCTTGTCGGCCAAGTGCATTGTCTTCTAGCCCACTTTTCTGGCAAAGCTGAACTGATATGTTTCTACTTGGCCCGGTGCGTGGAATTAGTTATGTATGCTCCTCGTACTTTGAAAGGCCTGGGGAGAAGGAGGCGTGAGAAGAGGAAGCAGAGGAGGAGGGGGCAGGGGGGGCAGGCAGGAGGTGGAGAGTGAGAAGGAGAGGGCCCGTGAGCTGGCGGTGTAGACTTGCCGGCGGTCTGCCCTGCGTGGGCCCAGTCACAGCTCCCTCCGTTGGCCACACAGCCCAGGAAGCCTCGGGAGATGCTACATGCTGAGGGTCAAGTCTCTGTATCCGCTGCGTCCGAGGCTTGGGCACAGCCCTGGAAAAATAGGCTTGACCCAAGTGGCCAATAAAACTTTCCATTAACGAGAATGAGTTAAGAGTTTTAAAAAGACACGTGAAATCTTTCCATTTGAGCAGTTTGTTTTTTAATGAAATGAAACCTTTATTGACATAAGCTCTGCCAGGCAAGGGGAGAATGATTAATTAAACTCTGCGGTGCCATTTTGGGCAGAGTCTCAGTACCAGAATAAAGCATTAGAAGGTATTTTCGGGGGGTTATAGGCTCCAGAAGGGCCTGTCAGACCTTCTGAGCTTCAGACCTTCTGCCTGGCTTTCCCCCAGTTCCTGTAGGCTCCTGGCAGGGGTAGGGCCAGGGCCAGGGGGATTTGTGCAGATTCAGGCCATGTGGCTTGTGAGTATTATGAACCCAAGGACAATACTAAAATACAAAGTAAACGCGCTTTGGAGAAGGCCGGTCCTGCTGTGTGACTATGTTCCTTGCCTAACCTTTCTGGGCAGGCTGGAGTGTGGTGGCTGCTGTCACTCATGCTGGGGCCTCCCAGCCAAAACCCTTGGGACTCGATGTGCATCCAGAATCAGACCTTTTTTTTTTTTAGGAAGTCCATGCAGTGCATAGACCATAACACCCTAGGAGAGCCTGGAGCGGCACTCTCTATTCAAATACGTTCTTAATTTTGCAGCAATATGCAGGAATAAATAAAAACAATAAATAACCTCACACCCACGTCAGGTTTTATGGCCAAGCAAGGTGAGTTCAGATCAGTTTTGCTGCCAAGTGAGTTACCAGAACTGGTGTCTAGAGTGTCCTGGGTTTGGGAACTGTGGATAAGGCATTGCTGGCCTCTGTCACTCACCATTAGTCCAGAGCACTGCAGCACATTCCCCTGGCAGCCCCAGGTTCCATCCCTTGCCTCCAGCTCCTCGCCCCATCCCAAGTTTTTAAAGCAAGTTTTCAGCAGTTGGAGGAGGATTTAAGGTAATTCGCCATAGAGCTATCTAAACACCAAACTGGAGAGGTACCTGTAAGATCAGGCCTGGCGTGGAGGCAGGGGACCCAGACTCATTCACCAAACCCCTCTCCCTAAAAGACGGATTCCCCCCCCCCAAAATGTGAGTGAGGTTATGTTAGAATAACTAAACTGAAGGCCTACTTCAACCCAGCAGGAATAATATATGGATTTCATCACCTCAAGAAATTTTAGTGGTTGGGCCAGCCTGGTAGTGCAGCGGTTAAGTGCGCATGTTCCACCTCAGTGGCCTGGGGTTCACCAGTTCGGATCCCAGGTGCGGACATGGCACTGCTTGGCAAAAGCCATGCTGTGGTAGGCGTCCCACTTATAAAGTAGAGGAAGATGGGCGTGGATGTTAGCTCAGGGCCAGTCTTCCTCAGCAAAAAGAGGAGGATTGGCAGCAGATGTTAGCTCAGGGCTAATTTTCCTTAAAAAAAAATTTAATAAAAAATAAGAGATTATAGTGGCAGAGATTAAGAAAGCATCCCCAAAGGGTTTGGACCAGCACGTGAATGACAGGACCATGGTTGACAGCTAAAGAGCCAGGACAAACCCAGCTCCGAAATTAACCACAAAACGGAGAGAACTGCCAATAGATCCCAAAGTCTGAGTGTCCCCTCCCCAGGGTGACAGGGTTGTGCTCTGAGCCCAGCTCCTCTGGCCAGGCTTACAGGGTCCTAGAGAGCTGGTTGCCACCTCCTCCAGAAGTAAAGGGAGCTGCTGCATGCGCCTGCTGAGTTCTCCTGCTGGAGATGTTCCTGAGGGAGAGGGGAGGAAATCTAGGCTTCTGTAAGGCTTGAGCCCACATTCTTGCTCGCATAAATTAACTGGGTCAGCAGTTGGGGAGGATTCCAGATTATAGGCTTGCAGCCAAGAAGCAGCCAAAACGTACAAGGGCTTGGCAGGTGATAGCAGAACATGATATGGCACAAAAAAGAAGGGAAACTGGAGAATAGTGCCTGGCAGTGATTGGGAAAGGGGTCAGGGCCTTCGCCTCACCCCAAGTGTGGTATTTCCTGTTCTGTCAAGAAGGCCAACATGCAAGCAGGCTGCCTTCTCTCCAGGGTTAGCAATCTCCCCAAATGTCTCCTGTTAGTGCCATACAGCCCGATGTTCCGACGTGAGGCAGCTCCCCCAGAGGGTCACAAAGGTCTCAAATGATAGATGGCCTGTCCTACAGCATCAGTAAACACAGGCCCTGGAGACACCCTGTCTCCCCATCAAAGTCACCAAACCTCAGGGCACCTCGGGGTCACTGGGCTGGATGGTGCCCAGCCGTGGTGGCATGATGACAGATCTCAGATGGTGGGGCACCAAGAGCTTGCCCAGGCACAAAGACAGCTAATTTATGAAGTTTATCAGTGGAGCTTATCGACACTATAAACAAGGGACAGTGTTTTTCATTCCATGGATTTTTTTTTGTCTGCTTCATTCATATTTTTTTGTCAGCTTAATTGAAGTGTAATTTACATACAATAGGATTCAACAATTTTAAGAATTCAGTGAGTTTTAGCAAACATAAAGAGTCACACCACCACATACAGGATGTAGGCCAAGGGTTGGCAGACTGCGGCCTGTGGACCAAACCCAGCCCCCATCCTGTCCTTGTTTTGTACATTTTTAAAGGATTGTAAAGAAAAACATGAAGAATGTGCGACAGAGATGGGTGCGACCCGCAAAACCTAAGACATCTTCCCTCTGGCTCGGACGGGCAGAGTTTGCGGACCCTCACACAGCTTTTCCACCACCCTCGCGGCCCCTGCGGCCCCTGCAGGCATTCCCCTCCCTCACCCCTGGCAACCAGTGATCTGCTTTCTATCACTGTAGTTTTGCCTTTTCTAGAACTTCGTATAAATGAAATCATACTGTACGTTGCCTTTTGCATCTGGCTTCTGTCAGTTGTAACACTTTTGAGAGTCGTTGTCTGCACTTTTCCGTGTATCAGTAGCACATTTCTTTTATATTTCTGAGTGATGGGGTGTCCCATGTAAGGTAAGCTTCCACTCTGCATGAGATGGGGGCCCTCAGCATGTTTTAACCCCATGCAGGCTCAAAGCAGAAGCCAAGGGGTGGGGGGAGGCCCAGGGCCAGGGGTCGCGGCCCGCAGCCAGAGGGGCCCGCTCTCACCTCCCTTGTCTCTGCAGGCATGAACAACCGGGAGGTGCTGGAGCAGGTGGAGCGCGGCTACAGGATGCCCTGTCCGCAGGACTGCCCCATCTCTCTCCACGAGCTCATGATCCACTGCTGGAAAAAGGACCCCGAAGAGCGGCCCACTTTCGAGTACCTGCAGGGCTTCCTGGAGGACTACTTCACGGCGACAGAGCCCCAGTACCAGCCTGGTGAAAACCTGTAAGACCCGGGTCTGCAGAGAGAGGCCTCGTCCAGGAGGCTTCCCCGCCCCCTCCCCATTAGCTTCCAATTCCGTAGCCAGCTGCTTCAAGCAGAGCAGCCAGAACCGTCCAGGATCAGATTGCATGTGACTCTGAAGCTGACGAACTTCCATGGCCCTCATTAATGACACTTGTCCCCAAATCCGAACCTCCTCTGTGAAGCATACGAGACAGAATCTTGTTATTTCTCAGACTTTGGAAAATGCATTGTATCGATGTTATGTAAAAGGCCAAACCTCTGTTCAGTGTAAATAGTTACTCCAGTGCCAACGATCCTCCTCGTGCTTTCCTTTTTTTAAAATGCAAATCCTATGTGATTTTAACTCTGTCTTCACCTGATTCAACTAAAAAAAAAAAGTATTATTTTCCAAAAGTGGCCTCTTTGTCTAAAACAATAAAATTTTTTTTCATGTTTTAACAAAAACCAATCAGGACAGGTGTTCGTTTTTTTCTTTTTTGTAAATATGAATATGTATAATATATCCATCCCTGTACACACACCCTGTACACACACCTGTGCTAACGTGGAGACCGTGGCCAAGCTGGGCCACAAAGCTTCGGGACCCGGAGTGAAGATTTTCCGGCAAAATCAGCATAAAAGCACTGGTGTCATTCTGAAAACCAGTGGCCTCCTTTTTGGCTTTTGCAAAGCATGAGTCTTTCTTTCTTTTTTTCTTTTTGATTTGGATTGCACTTTTTGGTTCATGACTGCACCTCTGGTGGCTGTTCCTTTGACTCTTCAGCAGCCCCCACGCTGACTTCCCAAGTTCTGTTTCCAGTATTTGCTTCAACTTAAACTGCGATTTGTTCTTGAAACTTAAGAGTTGAGCATATTTAAGCAAGCAAACGGCCAGTACCACCGGGGGAACTGGAAAACGGATACCACACAAACTTCTTGTATAAAAATACGAATGCTGAAGTGTTTCAGACTTTTTTTTAATTTAATAAACATTGTAACCACATTTAAATGGTCTAAAACCCATAGCATTGTAGTCGTGGCAACCTGCTGAATTCTCATACAACTAAAACTTATGGGGATGGTGAGGGTGGGGGTTGTACATTTCCCATTGTAAGATAAGTGTTTTAAATGTCCTGTACTGCTAATGAGATGACTTTCTCTATGTCCAAGAGTTCTCCAGTGGAATAACTATGCACTACTTTACATTTCACGGGGATGCACAAAAAAAAAAAAAATTATTACATTTTTAGTTACTGTTTGTACCAAGCTTGAATTACGTCTGTTTAACAACAAATCAAAAAGCCTATTTCTATTGGGTTTTTAATACTGAGTAGCAACTCTGAAGTCTTAATTCCTTTTTTGTTATGATTTATTTGTGAGTTTACATTTTTAAATTGTTTAACTTTCTTAATTTAGTAATTAAAAAGAGAGCATTTTACATTTGAATTTTTTTTTTTGTTCATTTGTTTAAATCAAATCATGGAAGGTACTCTAGTGACGTATCTGTCCCCACACCAGGTTGTCAGGAGTCATGTGGTGGGTTTCACCGTTGTGCAGTGATTTCCAGATGACAGAAATGTTCAGAACACCTGGAGCGGTTTTTTGTTTTACCCTCAGAAAAGCTAGGCTATTGTCTAGCTAATTCAGAGGACTGTTAAAGCAAGATGAGGCATACCTAAACATTTTAATTTATCAGAAATTTTCTCTAACTGGAATTTTCTGTGTCCCACTTGTAGGAGAAAGAGACAATTACAAGAAGAATCTTTCTTGTCCTGGAGTCAGTGTATATATTGCCCTGTGTCCCTCCACCTCTGTAATGAAGTTGCTGAGCAGAAAACAGCCTGGTGTGGTCAAAGGGCCAGTGCATAGAACAGCTAACTGTCCAGGCCTGGCTCTGCTCTCATTCAGCTGTGGGACCTCGAGCAGCCACCTGGCATCTCTTGCTTGCAGGTCCTGTCTGTCAAAATGAGGGGCTTGGGTAAGATTTGCTGTTGGTGCAAAGCTCTTATTACCTACAGTTATTATCACATTACTGGGCAATTTATTAACACGTTCTAGGTTTTTTTTTTCTTTGCTGAGGAAGATTGTCCCTGAGCTAACATCTGTGCCAGTCTTCCTCTATTTTGTATATGGGGCACTGCCACAGCATGGCCTGACAAGCAGTGTTTAGGTCCCCACCAGAGATACAAACATGCAAAACCCCAGGCCACCAAAGTGGAGCACATGAACTTAACCACTATGCCACAAGACTGGCCCCAAGATATTTTTAAAGATCACTGTTTTTAATCTTCACATCCCACTAGGTTGGATAATTTGAAAATATTCTCTGGAGGGTTTTTGTTTATATTTTTGACTTGGTTGTTCAAGAAAATCTGAAAATGTCATGACAACCTGTTTTAAACAGAGATTCTTTAAGAAAAAACATAATCTCTTTGAACCAAAGTAGCCTTTAATTCATCAGTTGAGTTCATTGTGTATTCTCTCATATGAAGCACAACCAAGGACTTGACTTAACTCAAAGGCACTCATGAAATGCAGCGTGCCAGGACTATTCTGGAACACTTAGAGTAGGGTTGCAGAATAAAAGTAAAAGAGTAGCTATAAATACAAAGAAATCAGAGATGTTTGCAGTTTTTTTTTTCCCCAAGAAACTAATGTGCTGTCAAGAAATGCCTGAGTAGACAAGTCCAGGCAAATGAAACATCGCCTCCGGGGAGGCCCAGCACCTCCCCAAAAGCCCCTCTCCCTCACAAGTTGTAGAAGCTTGAGGTGAGGGAACTGAAGTCATTGACCAGAAAGTTCTCTTGTGAAGAAAGAAAAGTATCTTGAAAGGCACCTCAGCGGCAAGCAACAGTGAAAGACTTTTTGTCTGTAGTGATCTGTAGTGAATGAGTACTTGCTCTGTTCTCGCAGGAGAGCTGGCATCTGGCATTGCTGTGCTGCATCGGGAGCCTTCCTAATAAACTGTTTCTTTTTACCTTCTTAGAAGCAAATAATAAACCTACGAAAGAAGACAAGTCGACAAAGCCCAGACATTGTAAATGTGACAGAATGCTTTCTGTTCTCCCGTGTTCACTGAGGCTCGCACTCTCCTCTGAGGCCACTTGGTTCACGGTGACCTGATGGCTAGGAGATGGCTTGGTTCACGGAGAGACTGTAGTGGATGTGGGGCCTCCCACGTGTGAGAGCATCAGAGTGTAGGTGGAAGCAAACGATGCATTTGGCAGTGCCTTGGTCATGGCAAAGAAAGATGTATGGGGAACCAGGCAGATCCACGAGAAAAGTTAAGTGTGCTCATAATGCCTCAAATACAGCCACACTACTGAAGATTTCCTGACAAGTGCCAGAGGGTGTTTACCTGCCTTGAGAAAGCTAGAAATCCTCCTGTGGCTAAATTTTGGCACCAGAGGATTTTTCTAGTAGCATTGGAACTGCAAAGTCTTAACCTGATATTTCCTAGGGGACCCTAAGAATGTATATACCATATTAATTGGAATGGTCTTCCATGAGTCTTGAAAGAAGGGAAGGTTTTCAGCAGTACGCAGAGAATTGCACTGAAGCCCACGGCATAAGGGATGTCATCTGTTCTTTTGTCATGGCTCGGCACAAGAGAACTTCACTTGACAGGGTAAACATTTCCTAACAAGTTGTATTTGGATAAAATGGTGTTTGTTCAATTTGTTCCTGAAAGGTATTTTAATGGGGTTAGATGACTTTTGTTGGCTTTCTTACCATTATATATTATACTGTTGGAATTCAATTAGACTGTCCAAACTATTTGCTAGAAGGAAGAAAGGAAAGGAGGGAGGGAGGAAAAAGAGGGAGGGTGAGAGAGAAAGAGAAAAGGATGGAAGGGAGGAAGGGAGGAAGGAAAGAATTTGGTGGGGGGAAGAGAGCTCAAATAAATTTATTCTAAAAATGATATTGTGAGGTACAGATTTACTAAAGCAAGTACCAATAATATATGTTTATTTTATCTAATTCTCAAAAACAGATTACAACTACCGAGAAGAAAATAATGAAAAATTAGTATCTTCAATATCTTTGAAATGAGAAATAGAACTTCATAATTTATATATACCTATATTCCCAGAAATTTTTCATAATAAATTCCTAGATTGTACCTCATTCTTTCTAAACATGCCAAATATTCAGAATCCCATGGAAGTGGGGGATAGTATACCTTTATTTAAAAATTAATTTGAGGACTGAAAATAAAAATAAGTGGTTTTCCAGTGTGGCAGCAACTATTCTAAGGAGAATGTGATCAGTGACAAATCACTGCTTCCCCAGCAGCCAGAACACTATACTCCTTTCCAGAATACTTACTATTCTTCTAATAATGTGTTTGAGAATACATCTTTTAATGCATTTTAAAGAATTCTTTAAAAGAAGAGACTTCTTTTAATGCATTTTCCCTGCCAGATTGTGAGTTCCTTGAGAACAGAAACTGCTTAACTTGTTCACCACTGCTCTGCCTGCACCTAGAGCAATGATAAGCTGATGGTGGATGTTGGGTGGATGGTTGGATGGATGACGGTCAGATGGATGATGCTGTCCAAGGGGCGAATGGTTGACCTGCGAGTGACACGCTTACCCAAGAAGCTACTGAGCACAC